>NC_082683.1:63827229-64138181 GCF_949987515.2 Delphinus delphis | reverse complement strand
GAAATGTATATAGTTATTCATCAAAAGACACGTACATGACATGTACACGTATAACAACAGTGTTCCTAATAGTCCCCAATTGAAAATTATCCAAATGCCCTGAAAAAGCAGAATGAATGAATTGTGATATAATTAAAAACATAATACCATACAAGAATGAACAGTCTAGAGCTACCTGCAACAATATGGATGAATCTCACAAACTGTTGGTCAAAAGAGGCCAGACATAAAGATGTATATAGCATAGCATTTCACTTATATTAAGTACAGAAAGAGGTAAAGCTAGTCTATGCCTCGAAAAGGCAGGGGTACCCTCTTTGGGGAGTGAGTGGAAGACAATGTAAGTAGGGCTTCTGGGTGCTGACCATGTTCAGTTTCTTCATCTGGACGCTGAGTGAGTTCAGTTTGTGAAAATTCATTGAGCTATAATGTGCAAGTACACGTGTGCGCATGCGCGTGTGTGTTTATACAATACTCAAGTAAAAAGTAAAAAACATAACAGGCCTATATCTTAACTCATTCCTTGCTGTTCCATGTCTGTTCACTTGTCTATAGTAAAGTAACTCCTATATCATTTCCTCACTAGCAGTCTTCAGACCTATGTTTTTCTTTCTCCTTGTCTATAGCTCTCTAATAGCTATATCAGAAATGTCTAATAGCTATATCAGCTATGTCAGAAAACAAACCTGACACCTTGATCTTGGACTTCCAGCCTCTAGAATTGTGAGAAAATAAGTTTCTGGTGTTCAAGCCACCCAGTCTGTGGTATTAGAGAGCTATAGAGAGCTCTATAGCTCTCCTTGTCTAATAGCTCTCTATTTCTATCCATCAAACTTCATCTCTCTGTTCATTAATGGACCTCTACCTATTTCAAGGTAGAAAACCTTTTAGATCCTCTTGGTAGCCTAAGAACTCTTCCAGTTTAGTAATTGCTCTTTTTAAGTACGGTTTTCTAAGATTCTAACATTTAAAAAGATAAAAATACTTCTTTACATACTTTAAACATCCTAATAAGACAATGCAGGCATCAAAGTCTGATATATTTTACAGTATTTAGTTGTAACTCTGATTTCAGTACTGTTCCATGTCACCTGAAAATTTACACTCTGTTGGAGTTTATGCATTTATGTAGAGCTCTCTTAAGAGGTATAGTATATTGTAATAACAATGACAAAGATGCTATTTGACCTTCTAATTGTGTCTAGTTTCCTCTCCTTTAAAATGAAAAATTCACTATTAATAATCTTTATTTCTGGACTACTACTATTACCACTCTTATTATTACTGAAATGCCAATTATTAGGTATTTATTTTGTGCCAGCCACATTTATAAGCAATTTGCACATATTATCTAATTTAATCTTTACAATCTTATGAAGTTGTTATTGTCCTCATTTTTCAGATGAAAAACTAAAGCTTAGCAAGAATAAATAACTTGCTCAAGATCAAGCAACATGGTTTGATTTAAAACCAGGTGTTCTGCCCAAGCTTTCACCTCTTTGAGCTCAAATAAGTTTATACTTAAGCACTAAACATTGGTTGCCTTACTTTTTCTAGTGCAGGCATTGTTAGCAGGGTTAGATGTGACAAATACTCCCTTTCTTTCTTTGCATTAATTTCATTTTTAATAATTTGAATCCACATCAAAATTCTCCTATATAAGAGGTAAAGACTAGTTCTGCATCTACTCTAAGAAAGTAGCTATCATTACCTATCACAATTTTGTTTCTCCAGTATCTAGAAATGTGATATCTCCTTCTCCCTTCAAAATGCCAATACCAAGAATGCCTTCAGCTCATCTGCAGCCCAGGAGTTGCTTTCCCTATTGTACTCTTTGATCCAAGTCTCCAACGATTCAAATACAATCTCCAGAGGAAATGGGAGTATACAAGTCATGCAAGCAAAAGAATTATTGATGCATTGGCATAATCTGTGCACAGAGTTCAATGTTATCACTATAGAGATGCAATGGTGAAAAGTATACCTTTTTCATAAGCCCACATTAAACATGTCTGCTCATCTTTTTCGCCACTAGACCTGCTTGGATCACAAGCTACCAGATTCATATCAGCTCCGTTATCCAGTAAGAACTGAACCAGGTGAATGTGACCATGGTAGCAAGCAGAGTGCAATCCTATGATAGAATAAGAATGAAAGTGTGAAAGGAGAAAAAGGGAAAACTGAAACCCAATTTTCAAAAGACAGTCACTACCACATAATAGAATTGTTGCCAGAGATATACAGCAAGGGTTGATTTCTTTGACAAAGAATTAATTCTGTCTTTGCGCAAACAAGACATAGTTTAGGAAAAGAAGTACCTAGTTGATCTATATAGACTACCTTTTGCTTAGCACAATTTCTAGTATTTCTCTATCCACTGTAATTACCAGAATAAATGTTAGCAACTTTGTACAAATCAAAGAACAAAGACCCCAAACAAGGGTTTTTTTTCAGCAGCAAGCCAAGGGCAAGGCAGTGGGATCAGTCTGTTCCTGGTGCAGATCATAATGGGTGCATTGACTGTAGATACTTTAGCACAATAATGAAACTGAGCAAAGTCAGTCTGCCTTTTACTATCACCATGCACCATCAATTTAAATGATGTCATTGATAAAATATTCCCCCTCATTGGGGTTGACCACTCCCACCCCCACCCCACCCCCCAAGCCCACCACTTTTCTTAAGCATTCACATGCATCAGAAACTGGTGATGTTCTCACCACAGTCTTACCTGTGTGCCCATCCCTTCCTTGGTGGTTGATGCTTATGACATTCTGATCAAGAAGAAATTTAACCAGGTCAATGCTCTTGCCATAGGTACAAGCACTGCAAAAATATAACACAGGGAAAATAGAAGGCTGAACGTATGTACTCCAAATTAATATGTTGAAGCCCTAACTCCCATAACCTTATAATGTGACTATAATTTAAAGAGGTATAATTTACAGAGGTAATTAAGTGGAAATGGAATAATTAGGATTGGCCCTCTCCAAATATGACTGGTGTCCTTATAAGAAGGGAATATTAGTATACAGATGACATGAACAGAGGGACAACCATGTAAAGACACAAAAAGAAGGTGGCCATCTGCAATACAAAGAGAAAGGCCTCAGAAGAAAACAAACCTGACACCCTGATCTTGGACTTCCAGCCTCTAGAATTGTGAGAAAATAAATTTCTGGTGTTCAAGCCACCCAGTCTGTGGTATTTAGTTATGGTAGCCCTAAAAAATTAAAACAGCCCTGATTCACCCAGGCTATTCTAGATGCAGATGTTTATATAAGTGCCAAAAAGATGAGAGAAGGAGGGAAAGAGAGAGGAGAAGGAGGTGATAAGAGAAAAAAAGCACATAAAGCAATAAAATCCTAAGATTCTCAAATATGGGCCTTCAAGAAAGGAGCTGTGGGTTTCCCTGGTGGCACAGTGGTTGAGAGTCCGCCTGCCAATGCAGGGGACATGGGTTCATTCCCCGGTCCTGGAAGATCTTGCATGCCACGGAGCGGCTAGGCCCATGAGCCATGGCCGCTGAGCCTGCGCGTCCGGAGCCTGTGCTCTGGCAACGGGAGAGGCCACAACAGTGACAGGCCCGCGTACCTCAAAAAAAAAAAAAAAAAAAAAGAAAGGAGCTGTATAAAATTTCTAGCATTTTCTTATTAAATATCTCCTATGATATTAATTCTTTTCTAGGCATTCTGCAGGGCAACTGAATGGAATGGGGGAACACAGGAAGGTTCTGAGAGATTTAGGTGACAAGTTAGACTTGTGATTGCACCTGAAGTGGGAAGAGGGGCAGTCTTGTGAGATCTGATGCTAATTCCAGGTAGGCAGTGCCAAACTGAAATGAATTTTAGGACACCCACTCGTTGTCTGTAGAGAACTGGAGAATTGTTTGGTGTAGAAAAATCTCACACAAAACTGGTATCATGTGTTTCAGAAGTGAGGTATTGAATGTTGAGGTAGAGTACAGAAAAACAGTGTTTTTTCCTTCCAGATTTGTTCTATAAGTGGTAGTTCACTGGGTCTTACTCTTTCCTCTCCCTGGGATGACTTTACCTAAATCCTTTTTCTCTCATGGGATATTATTATTTTCTTTAAATAAATGCCATTATTTATCTAGTTGAACTATTGCTTCCTCTATGAAGTCTTCTCATGAACCAAAGGCTGAGTTCATTGCTATCTCCTCTGCTTCCTTGTAATTTCAGTTTTATGGCACTTATCATATTGTGTTATGATAATGAATACACCTCTGTGTGTTTTGATACCTTACAATAGAGTTCCCTTAAGGAGGGAAGGGACTGTGTCATGTTAATGTTCCTACCAGCAACAACACAAGACAGGTCCTTAACAAGCCTTTCTTGAATAATTAAGTGAATAAAAAACAACCATCTCAGTGTAATAGATCATATCACCATTAGTTATTTGTATTATAAATAGGACCATTAACACTATACTTGTTGGCGAACCTTTCACTGTTGTGGCCTCTCCTGTTGCGGAGCACAGGCTCCGGACGTGCAGGCTCAGCGGTCATGGCTCATGGGCCCAGTTGCTCCGCGGCATGTGGGATCTTCCCGGACCGGGGCACGAACCCGTGTCCCCTGCATCGGCAGGCGGACTCTCAACCACTGCGCCACCAGGGAAGCCCAACACTATACTTTTAATGTTCCGTTGTCTGAATTACCTCATTATTTCTGTTCAAAGCAACTATTTATAGGAAATGACGAATTCAGAACATATATATATATATATATGTGTGTGTGTGTGTGTGTGTGTGTGTGTGTGTGTGTGTGTGTACGTGTGTATACAAATGTGTATACATACAGACATATGAAAACAATAACAGGAATGTACTAAGTGCTGACTATGTGTAAAGCACTGTGATTTGTACATAGAAAAATTCATAACTGTAGTCAGTTCCTTATGTAAAAGGAGAATTTCTTTTATAAATATGTACTTAAAATGAATAGAATGAAAATATTAATACGTTATTCCTAGCAGCCACAGGTTTGCACAAAATAAAACAATTGGATACCTACTTTTAACTCACTTCACTAATCTTGTCATATAGACAATCTTCTGAAGGTGACAATAACCCTCTGATTATAGTCGGTTTCAATTTATGTGCACAAAGTAGCAAAATGATTTGAAAACTAGCCTGTGGTGTCAGCCTCCACAAGAATGACGTAATGGGTAGAGGACACTAGTAACCCGTACATATCAGTTCTGCCAACTGTCCCCTTCAGGGACAAATTCCACTGGTACACTTTGAAGGCATGATCTGAAGAGTTCTTGCATCTGTTCTGTTACAGAGTGTGTAGAAAACAGACAAAATATTTTGGTACTAGAACATGAAGATATATAAAAACACAGGATTTGGAATTAGTCAGGCATGTAATACATGTTTTTCTAGCCATAAGAATCTTTGGCAAGTTACTTAGTTTTCCTGAGCCTCAATTTTCTCATTGGTAAAAAAGGGATAGTAAATCCAACTGCATAAAATGGTTAGGAGGATTAAATGAGATAATGGATGCAAATCATCCAGCACATATTCACTGTTCCATAAATGGTAGTTTTCTTCACCTCCCTTTTGTCTGACCTCTTTGGGTGATAAGAAAAATCTGGAAATCCAAGTGAAATTTGACAAGTTGATGCCTGATGCAGAAGTGTAAGCTTAATTTTAGTTCAGTATTTAAAAAAAGTGTCTCATTTCTCTTATTCACTAGTACAGGACAAACACTACGTAAATAACATACTAGTTTCAAAATACATGTTTTAGAGGTTGCTAACAGCCAAGAGATCTGTAATATGTAGGTAAATAATCTGATATTCAAGGTTTACTCAATTCAAATGACTACGTTTTTATTTTTATAAGCAAAACAGTAACCTGTTAAAAAATGAGGTTTTAAATTTTATAAAACATCTGCTTTCCTTTAGGACATTTTAGGGAGTTATGCGCTTGAGTTCTTAGCAAACTTTTCCCTCCCTCTCTCTCCCTCTTTCTTTTTTTCTTTGTCACAACTTTTCCAAACCCAGCTGCTCCTTCAGGGTGCTTTTCCAGAGCACGTTGCAAAGGACTGTAATCGATTCCTAGCAAGGAGCTAATGCCTTCTTAGGTACCTCAGTGGCCACCCTGACTAAGCTCTTACAGGCTGACAGATGGATGTCTTAGATAGGTAGATACATTTGCACATAAGGTTTAAGTGGTAAGGAAAAAATGTCACATTTGATGCTGATGAATTCTGGTAATGATATTCTTGTCGGAAGAGGATTATGGGCACTGCTCCTTTTGGCAGCTTTCTGCAGAGTGTAGTGGAATAGGAGCAATATGCTTACAGATGTTGATATGCCTGTTGCCTTGGCAACATCAGTCCCTGTCTTTGTGGCTGCTGCCAGGAAGGCAGCATCTGGCTCTGGCCCCATCTGTTGTACTGACTGCAGCATCTGCGTCTACCTTTTCTCTGTGCATCTAGCTTGGGCTCCTTGTCCTCTGGCCACCCTCTGGTCTTGCTCTCTGATTGCAACATCTGCCACTATTCATTCTTGCTTCATGTACATGACTTCCAGTGTTGTAGGGTGTTAGCTAAGTTTAGAGGCTATTGCACTTAAATATTCTTTTACCTGTGAAAAGCCGTTTCACTGAAGATGTTTTCTTTAGTCAGACTTTCTATTCCTGATATTTGGATGATCTCCTTGGCAACTTCAAATTTGCCATTGTAGCATGCCCTAGAGTTAAGAAAATATTTTGAGAATAGTAAGAAGGCACACGTAGTATACCTGCAGTACCTATGGAAGTATACATAATACTCACAGGTGCAAAGGGGTGTCTCCATAGATATTAACAACATGTGGCTGAACTTCTAAATTGCTCTGGAGCAGGTACTTCACTATATCGTGGTGTCCAAAGCGAGAACAGAAGTGGAGTGGAACGTGATCCTCATTGTCCTGAGCATTCACTGTCATCAAAAGAAAGGGAAACATATGTTATCTGGAATCCTCTATTTCTCAACCTGCTCATGTGTAGTATCAGGGACTTTTCTAAGTGCCTGAGAGACTCCTGGAAATTGCCAATTAATGACAATAATAAAGGAAATTAAGTGCCACCAATTTAAAAAGTTAGAATTCTATCCTATAGCCTATTTCCACATTAAGCAGGCTTTCTTCTAGCTCCCATAAATCTATGGAATGCATCTAATCAAATCTACCTTGCATACCATATGACCCAGCAATCCCACTACTGGGCATATACCCTGAGAAAACCATAATTCAAGAAGAATCATGTACCACAATGTTCACTGCAGCTCTATTTACAATAGCCAGGACATGGAAGCAACCTAAGTGTCCATCGACTGATGAATGGATAAAGAAGATGTGACACATATATACAATGGAATATTACTCAGCCATAAAAAAACAAAATTGAGTTATTTGTAGTGAGGTGGATGGACCTAGAGTCTGTCATACAGAATGAAGTAAGTCAGAAAGAGAAAAACAAATACTGTATGCTAACACATATATCTGAAGAAACTAGGGGCAGGACAGGAATAAAGATGCAGATGTACAGAATGGACTTGAGGACACAGAGAGGGGAAGCGTAAGCTGGGACGAAGGGAGAGAGTGTCATGGACATATATACACTACCAAATGTAAAATAGCTAGCTAGTGAGAAGCAGCCGCATAGCACAGGGAGATCAGCTCGGTGCTTTGTGACCACCTAGAGGGGTGGGATAGGGAGGGTGCGAGGGAGACACAAGAGGGAGGAGATATGGGGATATATGTATATGTATAGCTGATTCACTTTATTATAAAGCAGAAACTAACACACCAGTGTAAAGCAATTATACTCCGATACAGATGTTAAAAAAATTTACCTTGCACAGTGGAAGAGTTCAGGAAACTAGTAAGTATCTAAAAGGTACTCATAGCCTTATTTCCACAAGTATCTCCTTTCAAATTGATTCCCCTTTCACCCCCATAGAAGATGTTAAAATTTTAATACTCTGGACAGAGCACCATTTCCCAAAATTTTGGCTCAATATGTTAGCGTGGGGCCTAGTACTCTGTATGTTCGCAATACTGTGTAGGAGGTTCTGATGTCCCCCTAACTGAGAAATGTCATGTTGCGGTATACAAATCATGGTATAATGAAAAGGCAGCAAGTTTTAGAGTGAGGAAGACCTCATGAATTGTATTATCTAAGATAGTTTTTTAACATTAACTGTTAAATTGATTACTCAGTAGTGGGCATTTGACCTTCTCTTTGTCCAATCCAGACTTATAACCTCTTCTGACATTTGGGAAATTCCCTATACTGAAAGTACTGACTAGAGGCCAAGATCACCTTTTATCATAGAAGCTGAAAATATGCTTTCCAAGCCTCCTTTGCAGTTAGGGGCACAGAATTAGTAGAGGGTGACCATATGTCCTGGTTTAGGCTTCTTATCCTAGAATAATTTTTAATAGTGACCCTTTCACTCTCAACCACGTCCTGGTTGGACTCTTATCTACAGGCTCTTCCAATCAACATGTTATTTCAGACTCTGACATCAGAGCTGATGACACACAAAAGGAGAGTCTATTCTATCTTGGCAAAGTAGCAGTGGTAGAATAGCTCCATCTAATTTCCAGTGGTACTGTTGTCCAGCCACAGACTGGGTGCCCCGCATTATTGGTGCCAGAAACACAAGTGTTGGTGTGTGTGCCTAGCTGGGGTGGCAGTGTGCCTTCAAAGGATTAGTTTTGGGGTGTGATTCTGGACACCATTTCTCACTGTGAAAATTCCAAACCTGGCTTTCTACTCTGTCCTGGGGAAGATTCTGTGTGCTAATTGATATCCTTTAATATTTCCCCTCATGCTTAAATTAGCAAGTATTAGTTTCCAACACTTGCAAATAAGAACACCTGACTGACACATAGTCATTCCTCAACAAGTATTAAATAATCAATATGCACCAAGCACTGTGCTAGGTGTTGGAGATATTGATTTTTTATAAGTAACAGTGGATATAATAACACTATTGGTGCAGCAGGGATGCTGAAAGGATTAAAGGAGATCATTTCTAGAAAGTGTCTAGCATGATGCTTATCACAAATTAGATACTTAATAAAAATCTTCACTCTCCCTTTTTACTAATTTCCCTCTTAGAATTTTGCTAAGTGGTGCTAAGGCAAATAAGCTATAAATGCATAGAGTCTATACCCTCAAATAAGTTACAATCTAGTTGAATAGTCAATAATTACAGGCCTGAAGTAATAACAAATCAACACCAAGCTGCTAAATTCTAGATCTGCTTTAGCACAATTTTTAAAACCAAAAATAACCAGATCGACTGCTCTACAATCACTTGTTTTATTATTTTACTACTTTGTCCATCTGTACAGGGTGCTTTATTCAAAATAGAAAATAATAGCCCTTAACAAATCCCATTCATTCTCATTCTTATATATCTATAAAAGAAATTATCCATAGAGCCAAAAGAATTGATCGAATTACTTTTTTAATGATGAAGGGTTGGAAGGAAAAGAAAGGCAAGATAAGAGTTAATTTTAAAAAGTTCAAATATAATCATCATTTAACATTTAATGAACACTGGTTTAGGCCTTATAGCTGCTATATTTGTAGACAATAATTCTTATTTTATCAACCTGCAAGCCCTTAAGCCAAAGGGAAATCTTTAACAAAGTTCCTGAACTCCTCCTCCCAAGACTGTTATTGAAAAATAAATCTTTGAATCTTTTCTATTAGTGAGTGGCTCAGAAGGACACACTTCCTTCAGAAGAATTTTCCCGGTTGTTTTGATTATCTTCCTTTTTAAGATACTTTTCCTTTGTTCACATTCTGTTGGAAGCCAGGGAAAGTCAATACCATGAGTCAAAGCTTGAGGACAGCAGGGAGTCCAGGGCATCAGGAGGTCACATGTGAGTTCTTGAGGGCCAGAGGGGACATTGTAAAGCAGAATGAAGCACAATATTCCATTAATTCATAATTTTCCTTTAGCCATACCTGGTCCCACCCAACATTATTCTTCTCTAGTTGAATCAATAAACTTCAAAGCAGACTCTTTACTTGGTGAATTACCTGCAATGGCCTAGACATTATTCTCATCAAAGAAGATATAAAATACCAACCAAAGGGACAGGCCAGGAGAAATCTGCATCAGATGCAGAGTTTATATATATATATACCCGTATTTCTGCTTCAGTCCTTCTGATTCCTTAATTCTGTCTTGGACCAATTTGCAAAAACAAAAAGTGCATATATTATTATTCTTACCTGAGGAAAACTGAATGTATGAATGATATTCTGTTTGCTCTAACATCTTATTTAGAGATTTAAGTAAAGGAAAATTTCAAGCAAAGGAATACATGTAAATCATTATTAAGAAAATATTTGGTCACTAGTCCTCTACTTTGAAGAGAGTAAATGTTCAGTAATGTCTTTTGAAAGAAAGATTGGATGAATGGGTAGGTAGCTGGATGCTACTTCTTGCTTATTTCTGCTCATTGATCTTAAAGATAAAATAAACATTTCCATATTAACCCAGCAAAGTTAGGACCTCTCACCAGCTCTCTAAAGCAACTCCCAAGTGTGTCTTAAATAAATTTTCAGTAACAAATCTGTGTGATAGTTCTGACAAGACACATTTTAAAAAATAAATTACTGACCATGCCCTAGAAATTTTTGTGACTTTCTCTAGTATCCAGTTCTCCAGTTAAGAGAACTATAGCATTCAACATTCAGATGACAAAAAATTAATAGTTTCTGAATTTAACATTTTCCATTTTTAACTTATTAAAATGATAAATTGTGAGAATTGTGTCTCTATTTTCCTCCTATGGAGTCCAGCAATATTTTGACCTTTTCAATCTCATTCGATAAGCATTGCAGTTCTCCTTTTTAATTGCCCTACGAGGTATAAGGAAGAAGACTAGAGACTTAAAACATATGTGACTGAATAGGTCAACCTCACAAACGTGCGGAACGTGCTTTCGGAAATACATTTTGGCTAATTTGCAACTTGAATTTATTTTCATTTGTGACATTCTGTTACCACGGAAACATGCTGTAAATACCAGATTTCAAATTGCACTCCTTTTGGGGTCATTCATTTATTCTTCCCCTTATGTCCATTAACCACAGGCAAAGTCCAGATCTAAAATAAATCATCTGGAGGCTTAGATACATTTTGGAATAAGTAAACCAGCTGATAATAAATCTTGTGCAGTGTCCACCAGCACAAAAGATTTTCTGATTTATTCTTTGCAATTGGTTGAAGTACAAAAGGGACTTAAATATCAAGTGTATATTAGAAGGAAGTAAAAATACTTAAAAATCTGAGTCATGTCACTTGATTTTTTTTTAAATGATTGAGTAGGAGGCATGTAGTGCTTGTGTGAGTCAGAAAGAAAATGTTAAAAATTATATCATATGACGCTGGTATGTACTGGGAATCTGGGTGCAGTACACATTTCAATGCCTTTTGTAGAAGAGCCCTTTGATCCTGGAGACATGCTGATCATAAATGACACTCATTTTGACACCACTGAGCTTTGGAGTTGTGCAGAGGAATAAAAGGCTGAGGTTGGCCTTGATAATAAAGGAAAAATGTGAGTGGTTCCTGACCCCTTGGAAGAGTGAGGCAGTTTCAAAAACAATTATGTGTTCGGTGATTCACATTGGTGTACCTCTGCCTATCCTAAACCAACAGAATCAAAGAGACTGCTTAAACAAGGTCCAGACAACAGCATTCCTTGCATCCTGACAACACAAGTTGTTTATGATAATGCTATAGAAAAAATTCCTGAGTTATTATACACTGGCTCAGAAAATGATACAAACTACGTTTCTCAAACGTTACCAAATAAAATGGCCCTGTTTCCAACATGGAAATGAAATTGCCCTAGCCTCTTGCTACAGTTGTCTCTGGGAGCCTTTGTGTTTTCCTTAGAGTAATGAAAACATTGATTAGTTTTATTAACTGAATATCAATCTCAATTTTGGACCAAGGAAATGGCAGTTCTATAGATCTGACAACCTTGTGCTTTTGGAAATGTGCATCATTTCTGCTGCAAAGGCCAGCAGTTCTTACAGCTGGGCTTTTAATTAGGTCTCTTGGGGATCAGAATGCTGGATATGCCTGAGAGAATTTAATGACAAGATGTAACTCTGAGTGAATTTGTGTCAAAAAATTAAGTTTGTGAGGAAGAGGAAAAAAAGAGAAAGCTTTTTTTCAATACTTTCAATTTTCCAAAATTCATTTTGTAATTAAAAAACTAAAAAGTTGCAGGAAATTCTATTCTACTAAATGCATCTAAAATCTTTCTGTGTATTCTAAAGGTTTTTTCCCCCAACCTGATCACATTCTAACTCTATTTCCATTAAAAATAACAGTAGTATCAAATACTGGGGAGGATGTGGGGAGCAACTGGAACTCTCATATATTGCTGTGGGAGTGAAAAATATTGCGAACACTTTGGAAAGTTGTCTGAAATTTCCTAAAAAGTTAACGATGTGCATGCCCTTTGATGCAGTAATTCTCTCTCTCTCTCTCTCTCTCTCTCTCTCTCTCTTTCTCTCTCTAAATACACACACACACACACACACACACAACGAAGAGGGATTAACACATATATTCACAAGAAGAATTGAATGTTTCTGGCAGCTATATTCACAAAAGTCAAACACTAGAAACATTTAACCTTCCATTACAAGGAGAACGGATAAACAGTTAAATTGTGGGAAATTCATAGAATTTTCGGTAATAAAAAAGAGCAAATTATGATTCATGCAACAACATGGATAAAAGTCAAAATCATCTTGTCGATCAAAAGAAAGCAGTCACAAAATTATATCAACTTCAAGAACAGAAAAAAAGCTAACCTATAGCAATAGAAGCCAGAATATTGATTATCTTTGGTGGCGAAAGCTAGTTACTAAGAAGTGGGCAACAAGGAACTTTCCAGGTGAAAAATTTTCAACTTTCCAGATGAAAATATGTCTATATATTGATCTGGGTGGCTTTTACATGGGTGTATCCACAAGCAAATATTCACTTAAGTCAATATTCAGTTAAGATTTGAGAATTTTGCTATATGTAAAATTTACCTCAATTAAAAAAAGATTAGTGAATAACAAAAAGTAGGAAAAATTTAGGAAAACCCCTTACTTTTACTGCAGCACCTAATACATTAAGAGTTGAGCTAAAATATGTAAAGAAGGATTAACATATAGGTTTAATTAATATATTAAAAATAATAAATTATGACTTGTGGAACAAATTAGTACATGCGTACAAGATTAATCAACTTAGATTATTCTCTAATAAATAAGTAAAGTAGAAGTAAAAAGCATACATAAAGTAAAAGATAGCAAATTTCTTCTTCTAAACATAATCTTACCATCTGCTTTGTTGCCTTCTTCCACCAAGAGTTTCGCAATATTAAAGAATCCTTTTGCAGATGCTAGGTGGAGGGGCCTATCTCCGACTTCACCGCTTACATTTACATCAGCACCAAATTTCAAAAGGAGGCGGGTTACCTAAAGGATCCATGCATTTGAAATTAGTATCAAATGCCAAACAGTAATGCAATGCCTTCAGCAATAGGGAAGGAGACATACCATTTAGGTTTTCTCTTGGATAATTTTTGCCTGAAAATAACAGAAAATCCTAACTCAACTGGCCTAAACAATAAGGAATTTATTATTATATCACCTAGCAAGAAATCTAAAACTGGAGCAATTTCAGGGTTGGGTCTTCATTGTATCAATACATAAATAACCTTCTCTCAAGTCACCCATAATCTTCTCTGAACAATCTTTTCTAAAGTTTCCTTCTGGCCAGAGCCAGCAGTGCTTACTTGATTCTTGATTTTCATAGTGGTTCCATACATAGGTCACCAATGGTAATCTTGCTACTGGGGTTCTGGGTCCTTTTTTGATTTGTGAGTAAACAGGAGATAGCCACACTAGCCCCCAGCATCTTCCCAAATTAGCTGAGATTCACATCCAAGAGGACAGAGAGAGATGAAGTAAGAAACAACTCAAGAGTTTCCAGGGGTTGTTTCAGGTAATTTACGGGATTCCTTCAAATTATTTATATATTCACTTAGGAACCCTCCAAATAATTTCTCTAAAATTGACATTACCTCCCCTGTGAATTTTAGGACTCATCATAGTGATCCCAAGAGATAAGTTAGGATACACCCGTGCCATTAAAATAACAGTTATGGGAGGACTCCTCAAAAGTCTTGACCATTGTGGCATCAGCATAAAAGTGAATTCAAGCTCTAAAACTATTTTGTGGCAGCAAATAAATATATCTTGAGCGGAAGCCTCTCAAGAATATGGTATATATTCGATAGAAATTCTAGGCGAAAAATTAGCTGGGTGGGATGTGGGAAAACTTCCTATTGCATGCAGTAGGTAAAGAACAAAGGTTCTGAAATTGGGCTTCTGCTTATTAGGTATGTCACCTTGAATAAATTATTTGGCCTTTTGAAAATTCAGTTTCTTCGTTGCTAAAATGGGAATGCCTCATAGAGTTGTTGTGAGAATTAAATAAGTTATTACACATAAAGCACTTAGAAAAGTGCCTGGTATTCAATAAATGATAGCAGAAGTGGTAGCACCAATGTGGAACACATGTATTTTATCTATTTCTTGGCTAACGGGCAGACCAATACTTAATTCAAGAGAAACCTGAACAGTAGACATTTAGTTTCAAGAACCTTGCACTCCTAAGCAGATATTTCCACTTACACAGGCTCCATAAATTCTGATTATGTGACTTTATAATGGATAGAGTTAAACTATCTTTGAAATCGATTGTCTATTAAGCACTATTATTATATACCTAGGAACTACTGCTGTTGGTAAAATACTCTTCCACTTAAAATAAGTAAATAAGCAAATGGCAAGGAACATGGCACATTAGTATATCGAATGTGCCATTCTCCTGTCAGCATATTTTGGTAAATGACAATAGCTTCCATAAATTACTTATGTGCTGTCTTTGCACATAGGAAGTGAGTCCCTTATCATAAAAGGGCCATCCACATTTTAGCATAATTTTATAATACTGTGACTATATATTCAGGGAAAGTAAACAAATTTAGGTCTCCACACAACATGCATAGAAGCTCTTTATGTTTCTGCTGGGTCATGAGGTTAATCGCCAAAGAGGATGACTCTACAAATAACAGGCACTGTGTATATCTTGTCTGTGCCTGAAGTCAGAAAAGTATAAAGTTTTTTCGCCACCTGAGTTTTGGACCCAGTACTTTCAGAAGCGTTTTCAGTGCTCAGCTCTCCAGGGCACCCCAGTGCAGTCTGAGCAGCCTATCAATGAAATGAGCAGTCTCCCCTAGTTAGAGGTCACACTTCGCAGGTCTGAGACTGTCCAGGCACATGCCAGCCAGCAAAGAAATAAAGGCACAAAGACTAGAACAGCACAGAGACACAAGGAAGTTTGATTTTCAACTTGGGATCCTCAGGCAGTGCAATGGCATGACCTGTACAAAGGTAAAAAGGTATAATTCTGCTGCATAACTGAGACCAGATCTAGAGAGATAAAATGAGGAAGAGTAAAAACAGAATGTCAAAAGAACAGTTAAGTTTTGATTATCTAATTACATTTGTATTTCTGTTTTATTTGGTTCTATTGAGTTTCTTGAGTATAGCTAAAAGATGGTGTTTGAAAAGAGCATATAAAATTTTTCTTTCAATATGTTAAGGTTGAAAATCAACGGACTGTGGAATTACAGCACCAGGCCTTGAATTCTAGCTCCACTACTTCAGTAAATGGCCTGGACTTTATGATTTCGCTCACTGATAGAAGAGGGGTAAGAAGAGGCTCTTCGGTACAACAGAATGAAGATGGGTTTTGGGATCAGACAGACCTGAATACATACTCCAGCTCTTCTACTTATTAGCTGCATGACTCTGGCATGCTACCTGACCTGAGTAAGCTCCATGTGTATCATTGATTAGAAGGGATAAATAACAGCTGATTTTAGGGTTGGGGCAAAATTAGAAAAAAATCCACATAAAGGCCTTAACATAGTGCCTGTCCCATAGTATGAGTTTGCTCACATGGTAACTCTTATTAAGTTCATAAGGTTGTCACAAAGGTCAAATGAAATTATTTGTTGAATGACGCTACATTGTAAACTTTAAAGCATTCTATACGTATCATTACTTAATTACAGATTATCAAAATTTATAAATATGTTTCTGATACATAACTATATATTTAAAGAAAATTATATATTTAAAGCACATTTAGTGATTGTTTTTTAGTTTATCTAGGTTATCCCATATATTAGTTTCCCATTGCCACTGTAGCAAGTTACCACAAAATTATTGGATGAAAAAAACACATTTTTATTCTCTTAGAGTTCTGGAGGTCAGAAGTCCAAAATCAAGGTGTTGGCAGGCTGCATTCCTTCTGGAGGCTTTCATTTCCTTACTTTTCAGCTTCTACAGCCTGCCTGCATTCCTTAGCTTGTGGCCCCTTCTTGTATCACTTTAATGTACTGCTTCCATTGTCACATCTCCTACTACTCACTCTGATTTTCTGCTCTCTATTATATGGACCCTTGTGATTACATCAGGTCCACCCAGATAATCCAGGATAATCTCCCCATTTCAAGATCCTTAACTTGATCACATCTGCAAAGTCCCTTTTAAGGTAACATTCACAGGTTCCACAAATTAGAACGTGAACATGTAAACATATTTTGGTAGACATTTTTTAGCCTACCACATGCCAGGTTACTAGAAAAGAGGAAATTCCATTTCTAAAAGTTATCTATTTTCAGAGAACTTTTGGAATGGGCTTTATGATTTGTTTTATTGTTAGTGTTAGTATCATCCCAGTGACATTTGTTGAGCATTTGCCAAACACTTTAAATTAATATCATAAGAGCAACCCTATGAGGTAGGTGCTATTAATATTTTTTTTTCATTTTGTAGACAAGAAAGTGAGGATCAGGGATATTATACAACCTACACATGGTCATAAAGCTAGTAATTTTTCAAATTCAGGCCGATTTCTATAGCCACCCATTTACCCATATACTCTACTGCCTCCCTCGTGTACTAAAGTAGTCAGTAAAAATGTATAACTTGGTAGCTGCTATGTTTCTATGGATATACAAAAGCTCTTCAAGGGGGGAACTGATGAGCAGATGGCAAAACTAATTCAAAGGATATCTTAAATATCCTTTCTTTGAACCTAGTACAGTTCAAGAAAACCCTGGAACACTTAAGTGATGCCCCAGGCTTCGGAAATGCCACTGACTTACCTGTTCATGCCCATAGTATGCTGCAATGTGCAATGGAGTGAAAAAAACTGCATCTTGAACGTTGATGTTAGCTCCATGCTGCAGTAGTACATCAGCAGCCTGGACAAGAAGGAGAGCTGGGTTAGGAGATTCATTGGTGGCATCTGCCCATCAAAATTCATTTTACAATTACAATGTACAACTCTCCTTCGGGGGTCACCATCTTAAAACACAATTTTCTTCCACCTCCCTTCTCTGCAATCTCCAATGGCTAGCTTTGGCCTAGAAAATGAAAACCAAGCCCCTCACTATCACATTCAAGGTCCTGTCAATCTGATGGTATCCTTTTAAATGTATTTCCCATTACTCCCTTTCATAAACCCAACTGTACAAACAAACTGCACTCAATTTCCTACTTCTCAGAGTCTTTGTTCACATTACTTCCTCAGTCAAAAGTTCTCTTCTGGGGCTTCCCGGGTGGCGTAATGGTTGTGAGTCCGCCTGCCGACGCAGGGGACACGGGTTTGTGCCCCGGTCTGGGAGGATCCCACGTGCTGCGGAGCGGCTGGGCCCGTGGGCCATGGCTGCTGGGCCTGCGCGTCCGGAGCCTGTCTGTGCTCCGCGGCGGAAGAGGCCACAGCAGTGAGAAGCCCGCGTACCGCAAAAAAAAAAAAAAAAAAAAAAAAGGTTCTCTTCTGTCCAATCTACAGATGTTTAAACACAAGCTAAATGCCATCTCTTCCAAGATTTCTTTACTTTCCCTCCCTTCGTTGCCAACTGATTTGCTAAAATTAAGTCTTCCTTGCTTTTAAATCTCATTTAGAACATTTAAAAATCTATATACATGCCTTATCCTTATTAAAGAGCAAATTCTTTAAGGACAAAGTATATATCAAATTCATCTTTATAATCCTACACTAGCATGTTGCCATGCAAATAGTAATCATTCAACACGAATTTGTTGAATGAATGAATGAATAAACGAATGAATGAGTGAAAAAAACTAGAAGGAGCTATTGGCCAATGAAAGGCACAGATTGCCAACAAATCTGCTCACCCTTTAGATTTCTTCTACTAAAGGCTCATCTCTAAGACTCTTTTCTCTAGAAAACTGATGGAAATCATTTCCTCCAGATGTGTTCATTTTCACTGTGAATTTTCTTAATGCACTCTCTATTCTTCAGTTGGTAAAACAATACACATTTGGGGAAATTTTCAAAAGTCTGTTAGACTTAGAAGAGAGAACATGAAGATGAGATCCAAGAGCTCAAGGAACATATGCTCCCACACCTCTTCTGTTCCTAGAAACAAACTGCCTCCTAAGTCAAGTTTCCTTGCCTGTTTGAATCAGAGCCCTTCAGAAGTGGTGAGGGGTCATGGACATTACATAACAAACCAGTATGTTTTAAAGAGGAAGAAATCAAGAATCAAAGGAATTAGGAAATTTCTCAAAGTCATGGAGCAAGTCAGTGTTAGCAGGGAAGTGAATCTCTAGTCTCTCACCTCAAGCTTTGTTTCCAAGTGCTCCAGAGTATTAAATAGTTCATTCATTCAATCATCCATTTGTTCATGTGTCAATACACCATTTATTGAGCATATATGAACTGAAATGATGTTATTTTACATGATTATTCTTACAGTTTATTCAATCAGTGGGGTAGCATTAGAACTGATTGTAATTGTCATACGAAGAGAAAAGGAATTCTTGTTGGAACAGCTGAAATTTCTGGTGGGTCCAAAAATATAATAAGCAGGTGTATAGGCTTCTATACATTCCAAGAACAATGCTTTTTGCTAAATTTGGATATTGCTGACTAATGATCAACAGAATATACAATGTGTACAGTGAGTTGTTTTTCTAATAAAAAAATTAAAATTACAATTAACACTTATTGAGGGCACATTATGTATCAGACCCTGAACTAAGTGCATAAATGGTAACTGGAGTGCCTCTGTTTCACTCCAAAACATAGAAAGATATGTTCTACTCTCCCATTTTAAAGGTGAAGAAACTGAGCCTCAGGGAGGCTTTGTAACCTATTTGAGGTCATATAACTAGTAAGAAGCAGAACTGGAATTCAAATTTAGGCCTGTTTGACTTCGAAGTTTCTTTCCATCCGGCCCTTCCTGTGACCTTGACCTCATTAACACTAACCTTTAAGTAAATGAACTAACTGACTCAATCTCAGATAAGAGGAAGCTTTCTGAGTAGAAAGTAGAAGCTTTGTAGATTCAGCTTGGAAAGAATGCTGGAGCCATTTATATCAAATGTCTGGTATCTTAGACTTCACATGCCTGTGAGTTCAATCTTGGGAACCTTTAAAGGAGGTCACAAACGATCAAGGTAAATGAAGCTTTTTACAAATTCTCTTATTTTATATATAGCATAAAAGAAAGTAGACAGCATGAATTTTTATTGTAAAAAGGATTCTCAAATGTTAAAATATAGAGCCAATTTCTTAGGCATAGTTCTAGAACTTACTTTCATTCTAAAAGATAATGGCTTTTAGGCTTGAATAAATAGTCCAAAGCAATTTTTTTTTTCCTCCTAAGTTTGCACTTATCCAGTCATTCAGAAGGTCAACCTTTTGCTGAACAGTCATTAATTATGAAGTGTTGGCCTTCTAAGAAACTTTCAAAATGTAAGTTTTAATGAAACCACACAGAGTCATTATTGAACTATAGGCTTTATTTAGTTTGTTTTAAAATTCAAGGAAATATTTAACTATTGAGAGCAATGTACACTGGAATTATCTGAATAATTTCACAGGTTATTTATATAAGTTGAATGCATTTATTGATTCTTATATTTCAAGTCATGATAGGGAGTGTATCTCCTAGCAATCTTATGCGGATATAATGTATCGTGATATACAAATATGCCTGTCATGTGGTTAAGACAAATGCACTCATATTGTTTAGACTGGAACATATATCTAGCAAATCATTTTTTTTTTTTTTTTTTGCGATACGTGGGCCTCTCACTGTTGTGGCCTCTCCCGTTGCGGAGCACAGGCTCCAGACGCACAGGGTCAGCGGCCATGGCTCACGGGCCCAGCCACTCCACGGCATGTGGGATCTTCCCGGACCGGGGCACGAACCCGTGTCCCCTGCATCGGCAGGCGTACTCTCAACCACTGCACCATCAGGGAAGCCCTATCAAATCATTTTAACCATGCTTCCCCTACTCCAGAACCTGAAAGAGCTGGTAGGTCAACTTCACCTGTTTTCCACTACATGAAGTCCCATGAAGTCCCAAACTGAATCTCTTTTATTCACCACTATGCTAAGCAGAGAATAGGCATCCAAATAATGGTTGAATTGGACTGTATTTCTAGTTAAAACAAAAAAAGGAATATATATCTACCATCAGTCAGAAGGGAAGTTAAACATTAACAATTAGGACCCAATTATATGATAGAAATTTTAAACAATTCAATTCAACGAACATTTATTGATCATTTATTTTGAATTAACCTTTAGCAAATCCCAAGTGCCTGCTCCATGCCAGGAACTGTGACTGGAGTTTTACATACATTGTCTCATTAAGATTTTTGCAGGGCATAAAATTCTGTTGTATTAAAAATTTTTGAGAAAATACATAGTTTTGATTTCTTTCCCCCAAAAAATAACAAAACTACTGGTGAAATTGTATACTTGAAACAAGTCTTATCACAGAAAGGATATCTTAATAATCTTTAAACTCTTTATAGAAATGAATTTTATCATACTTAGATTTGTATAACTGACATATATATCAGTATTATTATTATTAAAGAACCAAGGGGCTAATAACTTGGGCTAGTAACTTGGTATCCTTTACTGATGGAAGAAATAAGCACCAAAAATGTCTATCATTAAGTGGTCATTTTTTGAGCACAAAAAAATGGATCAGAACCCTTTGTTTTGATAGAAGGGAATTACTGTATACATTACCCTTTAAAGATATTTTTATTTGCCAGTTGACTCCTCAAAAGATCCAAGTAGAGTCTCTACAATTTCCAGGTTGTAATTTAAACACTTATTCAAACATTCTGCTTTCTTCCTAGAAAACCTCTGTTCTCTTTCTCTGCCTATAACATACCCAGTCTCAAGGCCAAGCTCAGTTCCCAGGTTCTCTGAGAACCTTCCACAAATCCTTTACTGTATTTAGCATTTCTTTCTCTAAATACTTATACTACTTATCCTCACAACTTAATCTTTTCATTAATTATCACTGTGGGTAAACGATTATTATAACAATATCAATTTTTTAAAACTATTTTTTCATGTTCTAAGCTTGTCTCAATGAAGTACAAGAAGGTTTGACTCCAGGTTAAAAAGATTTTTTAAAAATAGCCAGACCTCATGATTTAAAATTCCAGAGATTTAAAAAGTAATGCCTACAAGAACAAAGGTCCTCATTGTTCTTGTTTGCTGAATGTTTCTCCTACAGTAGGACTTTAACTTATTGAGTTGGTCCCATTTGGCTCTCCCTCTGAACTTCATCTTATGAAAATCAATGACAGCGATGAAGAAGAAAAAAAAGACTGTATCAATAGGGACTAAATGTCTCATGGAAGAGAAAGTAGAATACGGTAAATTCTACATGGGATAAAATGGCAATCAATCAGATTTGAAATTGCCAAAATTAAATATAGTGTCTTATACTACCAAGTAGACCTTCAATAAATATCTACACTTTGAAATTAAATTTTTCTGGGCTTTAAGTGATATCTCATTTCCTATGACTTCTTTGGAGTTTTCCTCAAATTCAAACTTACACTGATGTTTTCCTTAGGATTTATAGTTTGTTTAAAGCTACAGTTTTCTCTTCTGTATATCTTTATCTAACCTTTATTACTGAGACTTATAGAGAGCAGAACCATGAAGCTATTCTGGGTTAATATCCATTTCCATTTAGTAGAAAATCTGTATTATCAAAGCTTTAGAGGAAAATGTTTTCTAAAGTTTATGTCTCAGGAATTCAAAATGATCCCAAAGATATTAACATGCAAGTGGATTTAGATTTGAAAATTTTCAATTATTTCCAGTTCTAACTTTCAATAACCAGTTCCAATTGTGTCCCATAGAACCATTGCCTTCTCTCCTAAAATTTTCAATTTCTTTTGAGAGTAGTCTACACCTTTCATTCACATATCCTCACCTCCTATTCAATCCTCAGCCCACCTACAATCTGACTTCAGACCTCACTTCTCTAGAACATGACATCAGAGGCCTACTAATTGTCAATTCCAATGGACACTCTTGGCTCTTTTCCTTATTTTAATACTTCTCCAGCATTTGTTACTATTTGTCTTCCCCTTAAGATCCGATCCTCCCTTAGATTGATTGACATAACGATCTTTGGGTTTGGTCCCTACCTCTCTGCCAACTTCTTATTGTTCCTCTATAGAGGTGACTCTCTGTTCATCTCTTAAGTGTTTCTTAAGTGTTGCTTTTTCCTCACTAAATCTTATGTTTTCTCCTGATTTCCTTTGTCTGCTTTAATTCTCTTGTATTAATTAAGTTAATACATGGAAAGAATTTGGGACATATTCTTGGTAAGCTAAGAATAAGTATTCAGTATGTGGTAGTTATTAGCTATATCTTGCCTTATACATGCTCTAGTTGATTCTATCATTACTACTACTACTGCTACTATTTCTACAACACACACAGACACAAACATACACACACACACACACACACACACACACACACACACACTCTCTCTCTCTCTCTCTCTCTCTCTCTCTCTCTCTCTCTTCTCTCTCTCTTCTCTCTCCAGCTGCATGTGTTTTTCCCAGACTTCCTCCAATACAGGGTCTACCTTATTTGGCAACTCATAGTCTGGTTATATATTTCCCCTCTATTTCCCAATTACTTTTACTCTGGGTTTATACTGTCCCCTGCATTGATCTCATCTTTATCACTTGTCCTTTGATTTTTGTTAATGTGAATGAAGCATTAGAATGTGTGCTTTGAGAATATCTATGAGCTAAATGAGAATATCTCATTTAATGGTCACAACAATCTCATGGAATTGTTACTAACAGCCCCATTTTAAAAATAGGAAAAATAAGGTTAAGAATTACACAGTTTTAAGGAAAAGCACCAAAGTTTAAACTCAGACCTATAGGAGTCCAAAGTACCATACTACCCCATACTGTATTTTTTTAATTAAAAAAGATATTAATTAATTAATTTTTGGCTGTGTTGGGTCTTCATTGCTGTACGTGGGCTTTCTCTAGTTGCAGCAAGCAGGGGCTACTATTCATTGCGGCGCGTGGTCTTCTCATTGCGGTTGCTTCTCTTGTTGCAGAGCACGGGCTCTAGGCACGTGGGCTTCAGTAGTTGTGGCACATGAACTCAGTAGTTGTGGCTTGCGGGCTCTAGAGCGCAGGCTCAGTAGTTATGGCACATGGGCTTAGTTGCTCCACGGCACGTGGGATCTTCTCAGACCAGGGCTCAAACCCATGTTCCTTGAACTGGCAGGTGGATTCTTAACCACTGAACCACCAGGGAAGTCCACTGTTTTTCTTCTTATGTGTGCTTTTATTTGGAGCCAGCTAGCAATTCCTTGCCATCTCAGATAGTCCTGTACAGGATATAGCTCTTGGTTGATGTTGCTCTTCAAGGATTTTCAAGGATACCTATATAGCCAGTATATCAATAAGAATGATCCTAGGCTTCCCTGGTGGCGTGGTGGTTGGGAGTCCACCTGCCGATGCAGGGGACACGGGTTCGTGCCCCGGGTTGGGAGGATCCCACATGCCGCGGAGCGGCTGGGCCCGTGAGCCATGGCTGCTGAGCCTGTGCATCCGGAGCCTGTGCTCTGCAGCTCAAGAGGCAACAGCAGTGAGAAGCCCGCGTACCACAAAAAAAAAAAAAAAAAAAAAAAAAAGAATGACCCTGACTTTGTAATTGTTTGCAGATGACTGAAAAATAAAGTTAAAACTTATTCTAAGTAGAAGTTGTATGTTAGGGATCTTGAAGAGTTATATATACAAGGACAAGAAGTTTAGGATTTTTCTTAAATTTTTTCCGTATGGGGTTTCACCAAGAGACTTCAAGTAGGAGCAAAATATATTCCGATTTACATCTTCAAAAGATCCTTCTGGTAAAAGTCTAGCAAATGGATTGAAGAAGGAGCAAAACTAGAGTGGTCAGTTAGCAGGGTCTTGCAGTAAGTTGAAAAGAAAGAGATAAGGATAAAAATGATCTGAGGTAGAAGTAGTGGCCTAGAGATGGAGAATGGGTGTTAGAGGCATTAAGATGGTAGAATCACATGACTCAGCCTACTGGGGATGGGGAGAGATGATGGAAGTTATCAATAAATGATGACTGTAAAAGAGGAAGCCTATATGGGAAAATGAGCATGAGGATAAAATTGTGCCTAATTCATGAATTTAGGAAGTAGGAACGTTACCTATATATATATATTTTTTCTTTTCTGTCTAGGTATTTTATTTATTTATTTATTTATTTTTATAGATCTTTATTGGAGTACAGAGTGAAGTAAGTCACCTACAGTTTCCATCTCTCTTAATCACTTGTCATAACTAGTTTCTTCCAATTCCCCTTAGCAGTTCATTGTGATCTTTTCCAACACCACAGCTGTTTCAATTGGGGTCAATGCCTCAATCAAGATGTGAACAAAACTAGAGTTTTCAAACAACTACCAAAAGCTGTACCAGTTAAAAATACCACTAATTGCTTATCCATTTGGATTCAAGGCTTACATTACTTAGCATTTTAGATGGTAGCATTGCTTTAATTTAATAAGCACTTCTTTTGACTTTATGCTCTATTTTCTGAAGAATTTTTTATTTTTATGTATATATACTGACTTCTGGACACCCATTACAACTGTTCAGTGAGAACTCTATCATATAGTTATAGAGGTTTTCACTTAAAACACTATTTTTGTAATGACTTTTTTTTTTAACCTGACATAGCTCAAATTAAATATTAGAGTACAAAAACTTATTGGAAAATAGTTTCTTCAGGCTGTCACAGAAATGAGGTTCTCATGTGATCTTCCTCTTATTATCTCAGGTTAAAATTAAATTTGGTTTGAAAATTACTCAGAAAATGATTCCACAAGATAATATTATCAAAGAATTTAAAGGGAACCTCCATATTCTTAAGCTGTAGAAATACAGCTTAAAGATATATCAACTTATATACATATAATAAAAGAATTCCATTGATTATATAAATCCATAGCTTCTCAGGAAATTATGATAGCATAAATAGAAAAGCTGGTGGATGAAGAGTGATGAGAAGCCATGAGGCCAAGGCTGAAGATACAAGTGGTACCATTTTAGAAAAGTAATAATTAAAGCTAGGAGATAACACCCCTTCCAGAAGGTAAGAGGACATATTTGTGGGATATTTATGGCTAAAAAGTGGGAAGGAAGGAGAACAAAGGAATGCCTGTTAAGGAAGCCCATGGAAGAGAAACTTTTAAGAAAAGAGGGGCAAATTTATCTGAGCCTTTCAGCTAATCATCATCTTGCTGTGCTATTTTCTTCCTTATAGATATACTTTTTTTGCAGCATTTCCTTATGTGAGGGTCTTATTTTAAAATCCCTGGCTGAGAAAACAGGCTTTCAATGTTCACTGTGTTATGAATACATCATGTTCTATGCATTTCAAAAGCCACAATTTTTTTCTTATGAGGTTTATTTTTATAACTTGCCAAAGGTCCAACATTTTTCACTATATTGCAATTGTAGAGACTTGAAAACTGTAGTACAAGTTAGGCTCCCTCTCAGTGATGTTGCTCCCAACACTGCACACACCCTGGACATTATAATCATGGAGAGGTGCGAGTACCATATGACAAAGAGTTTTCTCATGACTTTTGTTCTCCAGCCCAAGTCACCTATTGAAAACATGTAATTTGCCTCTACTTGAAAAATCAACTTCTACATTACACTTTGAAGGTGAGTTGCAGTAAACTAATAGAACGTAAGAAGGAACACATAAAGATTTTGGCTCTTAGATAAAAATGAGTAATAAGAATCCTTCTAAAAATTATTTCAATGATCAATTAATTTCCAGCAGCTCGAATTTAAAAACAAAAAAGACAGCATCAACAGTTAATGAGCTAACAGTTAATGAGCTAACAGTTATGAGCACAGTATATGGAATATTTAGTGATTCCCTTTTTGAGCTTCCTCATTAATTAAGCCAGAAAATTCACTATTTGTTGAACTGCAGGATACTAACTAAATTTGTTTTAGAACAGCAGATGTAGGTAATAAATTACATCCTACAGGCTCTTTATTTAACAAGATAATTGAAAATGTTGGTCTGCAATAACTTAGAATAAGTGCAACAATGATATTGGTAAATCCACAGTTGTAAAAATATTTTAACTGATTATGAAACAGTATGCATTGACAGGTATAGAAATCAATTATAGATAATTTTCTTTCTAGATAAGAAGTTTATTAAAAGAACACACAGCGTTCAGTCAGAGACCTATTATCAGGACAGAAAACAGTAGGAATAATGGTGGTAAATGTATTAACCATTCCATTGGTCATGTTAAACTAAGATAAATACAGAGTGACTAAAAATTGAAGCCTACAATGAAAATGAAAAGAAGCGCAATATGAAATCTGCCCAAGTAGTTTTGGCTTCAGACACAGAAAGGGCCAAGAAATAACTGTGGGTGGTATCAAGTCCAGACTTCTCAATCCCTTCACATGTGTAGCAAATGACAGAACCTGGATACAAAGAAACCTTGGCAGTCTGGTTCCAGAGCCCACATACCTAATGACTATGCCATACTATACTGCTATAGTCAAAAAACATTGCTCTAGAATCCCAGTTTCTCAAACATTTTAAACAATTTTTCAAACTTTTACTTAATGAACTCAGCATAAGTACTCAGCAGAGGTACTATGATAGAATTGGGTTGGGTGGCACCTGAATGTAAGGGGCATGAGCTTAGCACTCCTTCCTTTCTCCTTGAATAACCTCTGAGGTACCACTGGAATGCTAGACATCCAGAGAGTGCATACTGGAAATCATTTTTAAACAAAAGAGAATTGCTAGTTTTTGGAGAATAGAATTGCCACTATATCTACCTGCTAGTCCTCTTTGATTCTAAGAAAAGACAGGGCCAAATAACGTGAGTATAGAATCATGCCAAGTTTCTTGGGTTAATAGAGCCCTTATCTTCCAGACATAACACATAATCCCTCTATAAATCCATCTATGTATATATTTGTTATTGTTTTTGAGAAAACATAAGTGGTATTATTATCTATGAGGCTAAATAGTACCCTTGAGTGTGGGCTTGACATTTCTCATGAATAGAGCATGGCAAAAGTTATGGAATGTCACTTCCAAGATTAGGTTACAAAAAGACTGTGACTTCATCTAACTTGCCCTCTTTTGATCTCTCCATTACTCTGTCTGATAGAAACCAGATGTCTTATTATGAGCTTTCCTATGAATAGGATCACATGGCAAGGCACTGATGTCTCTGGATAACAGCCCGGGAGGATGAAGCCTGCCAACAGCTACAAGAGTGAACACAAAAGTGGATTCTCTCCATTTAGTCCTTGAGATGACTACAGCCCCACCCGAAACCTTGTGAGAGACTCTAAGTGAGGGGACCCAGATAAGGTACCCTGAGGTTCCTGAGCTACAAAAATGGCAAAATAACAAATGTTTGTTGCTTTAAGCCACAAAGTTTTGGGATAATTTTTTATGCAGCAAAAGTTAGCTAATATACTATTGTGTCTGTCAATTCATTACTAAAAATATCCAGGTCATAACTGACTTCTACATTAAAATAGTTCCTACTGCCCACTTCTGAATATTAAAAGGGGAACAGCAGTGCAAACCAACAAATATTTTTGAGCACCTAAGTTTTCTAAGCAGTGTGCTAGGTTCTGGGGATCAAAGATAAATTAATTGTTCAAAAGCAATATACAGGCTAGTAGAAGAAACAAAACAAAATGACTATGATATAAAGATGGATTTGATGGAGATAAAATATGGCCTATCATAACAAAAGAAAGGAGGTATAAGTTATAAATTTGGTCTGGGAAAGATAAATAAATCTGTAGAGGGGGAATGTACCTGGAAATTGAAGTAAAAGTTTGCTAAGTGAAAAAACGAAGATCAATCAATTCATTCATCCCTCAAACATATTTGATCATCCAACAGTACCTAGCACAGAATATATGTTTGCCAAATTCTACTATTTCTTAAAACCTACTTCAAATTCTACTTGCCTCATGAAATCTTTTTAGACCTCTAGGTTCATTGATGTCATCACTGAGACAAGTGATTAAATATCCCAATAGCTTTAGAAAGACATTGAGGCTTTATAAGAAGAATTTATTATAGATACCCTCCCTGGAATTACTGAATCAGAATTGCTAGATACTAAAAATCTGCATTAAAAAAAAGCTTCTTAGATGCATCCATTATGGAGTAACAAGGACTAATCTGGAGAAGCCAAGGTAGCTAAAATTCATAAGACAGAGTACTAGACACAAGAAAATTGCATAAAGAGAGAAATACAAAGATCTGCAGAAGGTATCCTTAGAGGGTAAAGCTGAGCATTGATTAGTGTGTGCTTGTGAAGCAACTACAGCTGACTGGGAAAAGAACCAACAGAGATTAGTGATAATTTTGCCCAGTGCTCACACAAGGCCAGGGATAATGCCTATTCTCATCACCCAGACTGGAAAAGCTCATGATTCATGGGGCATTGGGTAAAATACTCACAACAGACTTCCCTCAGTGCTCAGTAGTTGGTTATTAGCCTTGCCCTGAGCACTGCTCCATTCTCACCAAACAAATCTTAAAAGCTAGACCTAAAAGGAGCAAATTGTTTCTAAGTAAGTTAACTGCATCCCAGTAGAGATGGAGGGGTTGTCTTAAGACTATTTATAGGAATTCAAAATATCTAGCACCTAACAAAATAAATTTTATAATATCTGGAATCCAATCAGAAATTAATAGGAATGAAAAAGGCAGGAAAATATGACTTATAATGAAGAGAAAGAGTAATCAATCAAAACTGACCCCAAATTGATCCAGATGTTAGAGTTTTCAAACAAGGACAATAAAATAGTTATTAATACTGTATTCTATATGTTTAGAAAGTAGACGCACAAAAGATATAAAAATGACCAAAATCAAATTTTGAGAGATGAAAGCTATAATATGGGAGATAAAAATGCACTAGATGGGATTAGTAGTATATTAAACATTATAGAAGAAAAAGTTAATAAACTTGAAGATACAGCAATGGAAACTCTATTAAATGAAATACGGAGAGAAAAGAGAATTTTGAAAAAATGAAAAGAACATCATTGAGGATTTGGATAACATCCAACAGACAAATGTTCATGTAATTGAAGAGGAGACAGAAAAAAGTATTTAAAGGAATAATGGCAGAAAAATTTCCAAAGTTAATGAAAACTATAAACTCACAGATGCAAGAAATTTAATAAACCCTGAACACAAGAAAGAAGAAAACTATACTAAGACAAATCATAATTAAATTGCTCAAAATCAGTGATAAAGAGAAAATCTTAGAAGGCGCCAGAGAAAAACACACATTGAGGGACAGAAATAAAAAGGACAGAAGATTTTTTGTCAGAGATAATGCAACTAAGAATACAGTAAGTAATAGGTTTAAAATACCAAAACTGAAAAAAAAAAGTAACTTAGAATCCTATATCTAGTGAAAATATCTTTTTAACACAATGAGGAAATCAAGTCTTTTTCAACCAAATAATATTATGGGCAAGATACTTGAACAGACAGTCCACCAAAGAAGTTATACAAAGGGCAGATAAGCACATAAAAATATGCTTAACTCATTGGACATTAGGGAAATATAAATTAAAAGCACAATGAGATACCACTCATTCCCTATTAGAATGGTTAAAATTTAAAAGATCGAATATACCAAGTGTTGCTGCTGAGGATATGGAATAATTGAAACCCTTATGCACCGCTGGTAGGAATGTGAAATAGTACAACAGTTTGTCAAAGTACAATCACTTTGGAAACAGTCTGTCAATTTCTTAAAAAGTTATATATAAACCTACCAAATGATCTAGCCATTCTACTCTTAATATTTGCCCAAGATAAATAAAAGCACATGTCCATACAAAGACCTGTACAGAAATCTTCATTGCAGCTTTACTTGTAATCCCTAAAAATTGGAAAGAACTCAAATGTCCAGCAACAGGTGGATAAACACTGTGGCATATCCAAACAATGAAATCCTACCTACTGACTAGACATCTTATTTGATCATTTATCATGTAACTGACATTTAAAATCTTCACATTTATGGATCCTCAACCCTCCACCTTCCATTTTACACACAGATACACACACATGATATTCTTCCATTGTTCCCCATCACAATGAAGTAGAAATCCTTTATTCAGTTGCTGACACCAGAAACCCAGGAGTTTTTGTTGACACCAACTTCTCCTACATCCCGCTCATAGGTAACCCATCACCAAATTAGTTTGATTTTTACCCTCTAAATATTTTGCAAATCTGTGTTTGTCTCTCCATCTCTACTAATGCCACCCATACCCAGGCAATCATTATAGATTATTGCCTCCAAATATACCTGCCTGCATAAATTCTTCAAATTCAGTTGATTTTAAACATTGTAACTAGAGTTGTTTTATCAGAATGGAAATCTGATCACGTTACCACTTCTTAATGGCTTCTTATTACTCTTAGGAAGGAGAGAGAACTCCTTAACTCAGTTTATCATCCAACCCAGGGAGATTTTGAGAGTAAAAGGGGGTTCACTTAATCACACCAGGCCAACAGGTATGAACAGGAACTTTCCTGAGGAATCAGGAGTATGAGTCACTCTACAAATAAATCCATTGGTCACCTGGCCCCCAACCTTTTTCTCCATGTTCTTCCTTTTCCACCACATACCCCAACTCTATCAGCTCCCATCCACACACACACTTTTACTGTTTCCTCGATGTATTTCCTATAGTCAGAAAGTTTTTACACATATGATTTCCTCTTCCTGGAAAGCTCTCTCTGTGTCTCAACTTCTCATCCATAAAGTGGAGATAATAATTCTACCTATTCTGAAGGGCTATTTAAAGGATTAAGAGTTAATATATGTAAAACATTTAGTACTTAGCTAGCACTAAAGGTAATTGTTATTGTTACTACTACTACTATCAGTATTATTTCTTCTTCTCTTTACTTGCTTAACATTTACTTAGGTCCTTGAGTTATAAGCCAAATTAACAGTTACTCGGAGATTCACTCCTAACCTCAATGACTATGGACATATTCATTTTAAAAATGCTAATTGTGTGTCTGAGGACAACAGAGAGAAAAAAACAACAACAAAGGTTATGTCTTTGTTGAGCTTATATTTTAGCACAGGAGACAGACGGTAAAGCAGAGTAAATAAATAATAGGCTGTTATATAGTGATCAGTGCTGGAGAGAAATAAAAGAGGAAAGAGAGTAGAGAGTGCCAGAGATTTGACGTTTCATTAAAAAATGATGATCTGGGAAAACCTTATTGAGAAAATTCCATTTGAACCAGGATCTTAAAAAGATAAGGGAGTAAAATATTCAGTTAGTAAAAAAGAGCAATCTAGACAGTGAGAAGAGCAATACAAAGGCCCTGAGGCAGGAGCATGCCTGGTATGTCTGAGGAACTTAAAGTTGAGAAACAACAAATAATAAAAAGGTGGAAGTTACTTTTCCAAATTCTAAATGAAATACATTTTAAAAGGCTCACTCAGGCTGCCTTGTCAGAATAGGCTGAGGGGAAAGGGCAGAAGAAGGGAGACTAAATTACCCTCTTTAAGGCATAGGACCATGGTGACATTCATAGCTCTTATTACAGTGGCAATTCTGTTTGTTTGTGTGATTCTTTGATTGTCTATGTTTTCCACCAGATTGTAAGCTCTGTGAGACTAAGTTTTACTCATCATTAAATTACCAGTGTCAAAATACAGATATTGGAACCTATTAGTTCCTCAGTAGATATTCGTTGAATAACTGAGTGAAAGAAAGAATGAATACATATTATTATATTCTACTCTTTGATTTCTTTACCACATTGCAAGCTCCTAGATGGCATTTAAAGTTATATTTTATACTTTTGTCCATTTCTACCACAACTAGACTACGTTCTTGTGTGTAAATGCTCAGTAAGCATTTACTGACTTGATTTGTTCTTCCCTAGTCGATTTTTACATCTTCTACACTATAAATATTCTTGAAGAAAAATTTGTAGAATAACAAAAGAAAAGTTTTATAAGTCAAGATAAGCCTTAAAAAGTCTAAACAGGGAACATGAACTCTTAAGGTTTACATATTGCCGGAAACTATGAAACTCACACAAGGGAGAACCAATGATGATTATGTTCTTGTCTTTTGGGAAATAAGACTTTATAATAGAAGTTTATTTATAATCATAGCTGTAAAATTGCCTCTAGGAAAGCAATAATAATGGGGCAAACTATCTTGTTTTCTAACAGATCCAATTAAAACAAGAAACTAAAAACTCAGTCATATTTGTCAAAAATACACTGAGAAAATCAAATCTACAATATTTACCAGTCAAGTCTCAGTCCAGTTTACTAACGTTGCAATGTACAAATGTAGGCATTTGTTGACTGCAATATGCAATAAAAATATATTTTTGCTTGGGAATACTTGATACATTTGAAATGCACAATAAATACATTATTCATTCTCTAGTGGTTCTTTGCTGGGCTGAAAATATATAATGTTTTTAAACACCAGGCTTAGGAATAGCAGGCCAATAATGGACTCTTCACTGTCTCTGATTACTTTTTCTTCTCTAAGACACCTTTACTTGTAAACTTGCTGTTATGAGCTCTCTTTCATTATGCCACAAATAATTCCCATTACTAAATCATGACAAAACCTAATTTCTTTCTATAAACACTTTGTATGCAAATCATGGACTATGTAGCATTCATATAAGAGAGAAGTTCCAATGAGTTGTGGCTTCTTTCCAGAAATACACTTCCATATGCTTGTATTTTGGTCACAATTAGTGGAGGTTTAGTAAAAGATATTTTGTGACTCTTTCATGATAATTATTGTAGTAATTATAATTATTATAATAATCCCTGATTCTCATTTTAATTAAGATTCTCCCCTTCTCCTCTATGGAACCTTTAATCAGTGACTAGTGAAAAGGCCAGATGCCATGATCTCTTCTTTTCCTAACCATCCAATCAAGGTGATGATAAAGACAGAAATGGCCAAAAAGACCATATGGCAAGGTTAGCTTGACCACTTTGCCAAGTAGAAAATAGTCCAGAATAATCAGGAATTGACCTCTTGATCTAAGCCCTCCTCTTAATTTAAATTCTTTATGTTTATTTAGATTGAAAATGAAAAAGACCTCATCACCATCTTCTAGTAAGTCTGCAAAGAAATGATCAGTCTTCAGTAGATCTAACTTCAGTAGAAGACACCCTGACTTTTGTCCTTATGTTTTGTTTGCCCTTAACTTGTCTCTGCTGCAACTCCATGAACACATTCTGTGATAAGCCTTGTATCTTATATAAATGTGTTGCCCTGGACCCAAAGCAGCCAATGCCATACACTATAGGGCATGTACATCTTGGGATAGAGGATCACTGAGAAGCCAGAAGGACCTCCAGTTGCTGGCTTCTTAGGCAGGTGACTGCTTATAACAAGTGAGACTGATGTTGATTTATCCTATTTTTAATAATCTATAAAAGAGAGGTTCCACTATTTCTCTGTATTTACGTCTCCCTCCTGACTTGCCTTTTATGACCATATGCTTCATAAATTAAAAAATAAATAAATGAATAAACATATGTAAATTTCCACACAAGAAGTATCAATATAATAATCAGATATCCCCAGAAAAGCTGTTCTTCTTTAAAAAAGCAAGGGAACAGGGAACTCACAGAATGTTAATACATACGATATGAAATGGAAATCACAGCGGTTATAAAGGCTATTAATTTTATAAAGTTAGAGAGGCAATATACAAAGATTTATCATTTATATTTTAATCACTCATGATTAGGCCTGAAAGCTGTGAAGTTTGTAAATTCCTTCACAACACACACCTACACAATATATATTGTATTCATCATTTAGCACAGAACTTTATATAAAAAGCAGGGGATTTTCTCTGCACAAAATTTCAGTATTCAGAGGAGACGTGTGAACAAAGAGACCAAAATTTCATTTTCAAACCCATGGCAAGACTCACTCCCATTTACATGATAAAATGTCCAAAGAACAAAGAAATCTCAAATTTGGTCCAGATAACAGAAATTTCCTAACCATATTAAAAACAATTTACTGCTTTTGATACTGTCATAAAATGTGCTCTGGGAGTCTATTATAAAAAGAAGGGCTTGCATCTACTTTTGTCATGTTTCAGGTATTATATTCTTCTGTGTTAATATATTTATAGCTATTTTCATATAAAAAATAGGGAGCATAACATATCTAATCCTACTTCATTTGAAATCAAGCGGACTTATAATTGGACTAATAACTTTTTTCTTTTTACTAAGAGGGAAATTAATTAATAATTTTAAAAACCCTCCATTGTACATGACGGATTTTTTTTCCTGACACCTAGAAACCTACCAGTTCTGAATTAATTTTCTAGTTATGAGAACTGAAAACTTATTAGTATAACTCACTTTAACTCCTAAATTGCTCCACATCTGTGAAAGAAGAATAATGATTAAAAGTTATGTTTTCAAATATCAAACAGCTCTAAATTTACCATATATAATATAGTTCAAAGTCAATGAATCTTGCATTTTAAGATTAGTTGTGAAAAAAATTAAAAATGAACTAATCCAGCAACAAGTGTTCTATAATTTGAAATCTCTATCCTGAAAAGAAATAATGTTTAACTGGGGACCACCTGACTTACAGCTGTCTAAAAGTTAGCCTTGTTTTGTTTGTAAGTACCAAGGAGAAAATACAATGAGGTGGTGGAGATTATTGTACTTGACCATCCTCTATCATCTTGACTAGAATGAGGTACCCCATCAGTGAAACTAAATGAACAAGAGGTGTCATGTCATCAAATTCAAATAGGAGGCATGGCAGATACTTGTGCACTAGACAGGAAGGGGTTGATTTCCCATCATGTTACATATAGTCAGCTACATCCTCAGAAGCAAGGCAGATTCAGCATAGTGAAGAAGCATCTGGGAGTGATAAAGCAAGATGGTAGAGTAGGAGATACCAGCCTTTGTCCCTCCAGCAATAAGACAACAGTTAGACTGCTATCCATGAAGGAAAATAGCCCTGGGATGGCCCAACAGTCCAATTAAGAACCAGCAGCAACGCAATGGAGCAAAAACTGGAGAACAATCACACTCATAGGATTTATGAGGAGATTGGGATAGCTGAGATGTCTGGAGAGGGCTAGGAACAAAGAAGGGTGAGGGATATCAGTATCAACCACACAGTGGGTACCACCATGGTCCTCAGTGACCTGCACTGCAGAGGATCCCAGCAGCCTTTTCTCTGAAGACCTCAATAGCCTCCACAGCAGATAGCAGTCACAGACCCTCCACAGCTTTCACAATGGAGGACCCCACAGTGTACACTGGTATGGACCCAGCTGCCTGCTCTACAGAGGACATATATATAGAAATCCTTAAACCATAACCCTAATGCTAACCCTAACCGAGTTAAAAAAACTTTAAAAATCGTTAAGTAAATTCAATACAAATGCAAGACACGAAATAAACAAAATCAAAACACAAAATCAGTTGTACTAATATTTGAAGAAACAAATAAATGGAAAGATATCTCATGTTCATGGATTAGAAGTATTACAATTGTTAAAATGTCCATATTTCTCAAAGCAGTATACAGGTTCAGTGCAATCCCTATCAAAATTCCAATGGCATTTTTCACAAAAATAGAAGAAACAATTTATATGGAAACCACAAGAGCCCAAATAGCTAAGGCAATCTTGAGTAAGAACAAAACTGAAGGTATCACACTCACTACATTCAAATTATTAAATTACAAAGTGATAAAAATCGAAACAGTATGGTACCAGTTTAAAAACAGACACTTAGACCAATGGAACGGAATACAGAACTCAGAAATAAACCCACGCACACATGTTCAACTAATCTTTGACAACGGTGCCAAGAATACACAATGGGGAAAGGATAGCTTTTTCAATAAATGATATTGGGAAAACTGGATATCTACATGCAAAAAATAAAATTGGGTGCTTATTTTATACTATGCACAAAAATCAACTCAACGTGGATTAAAGACTTAAACATAAGACCTGAAACCATAAAACTCCTAGAAAAAAACATAAGGGAAAGCTCCCTGACATAGGTCTTGGCAATGATTTTTTAGCACAAACAACACAAGCAAAAAAAATGTGGGACTATATCACACAATAGTTTCTGCAGAGCAAAAGAGACAATTAACAAAATGAAGGGGGAACTCAAGGAATGGGAGATAATGTTTTCAAAGCATATGTCTGGTCAGGGGCTAATATCCAAAATATATAAGGAACTCATATAACTCAAGAGCAAAAAAAAAAAAACAAGACAAAACCAAAGAAGTCAATTTAAAAATGGGCAAAGGAGGGCTTCCCTGGTGGTGCAGTGGTTGAGAGTCCACCTGCCGATGCAGGGGACACGGGTTCATGCCCGGTCCGGGAAGATCCTACATGCCGTGGAGTGGCTGGGCCCGTGAGACATGGCCGCTGAGCCTGCGCGTCCAGAGCCTGTGCTCCACAACGGGAGAGGCCACAACAGTGAGAGGCCCACGTACCGTAAAAAATAAATAAATAAATAAATAAATAAATAAATGGGCAAAGGATCTGAATAGAAATTTTTACAAAGAAGACACACAAATGGCCAATAGGTATATGAAAGATGCTTAACATCACTAATCATCAGAGAAATTTGCAAATCAAAACCACAATGAGATACTACCTCACCTGTTAGTATGGCTATTACCAAAAGTCAAAAGATAAGCGAATAGAGAAAAGAAAACCCTTGTACACTGTTGATGGGTATGTAAATTGGAACAGCAATTATGAAAAACAGTATGGACGTTCCTCAAAAAATTAAAAATGTAACTATCATATGATCCAGCAATTCCCACTTCTGGGTACATATCCAAGGGAAATAAAATCGCTATCTCAAACTGGTATTTGCACATCCATGATTATTGTAGCATTATAGTAGCCAAGATATGGAAACAACTTAAGTGCCCATCAACAGATGAATGGATAAAGAAAATATAAATATATATAATGAAATATTATCTAGCCTTAAGAAAAAGGAAATCCAGCCATTTGCAACAACATGGATGAACCTAGAGGACACTATGCTAAGTGAATTAAACCAGACACAAAAGATAAATACTTCATGATCTCACTTATACGTGGACTCAAAAAAAAATCAAACTCATAGTAACAGAGAGTAGAGTGGTGGTTACCAGGGACTAAGGGGATGGAGGAAATAAGGAGATGTTGGTCAGAGGCTAAAAACTGTTATATGATGAATAAGTTCTGGAGACCTAATGTACAGCTTGATGACTATAGTTAATAATAATGTATTGTATTGTACACTTTAAATTCCTAAGAGAGTAGATCCCAAGTCTTCTCATCACACACACAAAAAATTGTAACTATGTGAAATGATGGTTAATTAGATTGATTGTGGTAATTATTTCACAATGTATACGCATATCAAAATATCATGTGGTACAACTTAAATATGTACAATTTTTATTTGTCAATCATGCCTCAATAAAGTTTAAAAAAAATCAGCATAGCAACAAGAGCTGCAGTGGGAGCTCACATAGCCTGTTCCAAAGTGACTGCTGCTTATAAAGTAAAACAGAGACTGGTGATATATTGCCCAAACATTTGCAACTGGTAGGTCTCTTTCTAGAACTTCACTTCCTTTGATTTGAACCATCTGCTTTCCAAAAATAAGTCATATTTCATCTCAAATTTGATAATGCTAGTTTTCTTGTTATTTTATATATGTAATTTATATGAATATTAAAGAAGACTAATGAAATATAACCAGATAAAAGTCGTGATAAAAATTATCAAAATTTTATACTCAGATTACTTTGCATATATCTTTAAATTCTTATTTCATTCAAAAGATACTAAAACAATAAATTGTAGCTGATCCATGGTAAGGGTTGTTTAAGCAGGAAAGAGGATTCTGAATCCAACCCAGTGACTTGCATTTAAAGTAAAGGCCTTGGCCTCATATCAAAAGAGTTATGAATAAATGTGTATTTATATGTTAAATGAAAACAAAATAGTCAACTATAGTATGTATTTGAATATAAGTTCTCTCTTTTTTTTTGTGGCCTCTCCCATTTCAGAGCACAGGCTCCGGACACGCAGGCTCAGCGGCCATGGCTCACGGGCCCAGCCACTCCGCGGCATGTGGGATCTTCCCGGACCGGGGCACAAACCCGTGTCCCCCGCATCAGCAGGCGGACTCTCAACCACTGCGCCACCAGGGAAGCCCAAATTCTCTCTTTTATCAGTGGGTCCTGATCACCTGAGATAAGAGGCTTGGTAATGTCTGAAGAATGTATTACCTAAGCTGCTGGGAATACTGATGGGCCAACAGCACAGCCCTCAGCTGTCTGCCTTCTCTGGAGATTTCCCTTGGCTAAAGAAGCTGCCTTGCAACCATTAGAATCTAATGATTGGTTATTTTGCCAATATAAAAGCCCAGCCTCCTCATTCCAACTTGTAAAACTCTCAGAGGTCATCCCATCCTCAGAGCTCTCTAAGGGATTGACTGAGCTTTTGTTGAGACTGTATCACAGTCCAGTTTCTCCCCAGCTCAGTCCTACTTTCTCCCCTTCCCTATAGGTGTTGATCCTGAAAGCAGGCTCCGATAAACATCCTGAACTTAATGTCTGTGTGAGTCTGCTTCCTGTGAGTTCCACGGTAGGCTTCCAGAGTGCTTTCACTTTAATCTGGCTCTCAAAGAACATCTAACTGCTCGCATCCTGCCTGAGGATCAATGTCAAAGTTGACAGTCTGACTTAGACACAATCTAGAGATAGAGTCCACAACTTCTTTCCATCCTTTTACCGTTTTCAACTCCTCTCTCCATGCCTCCTCCTCTTGTGGAGGCTCACAAAAATGAACAGCAGATGTCTTATTTCAGTATACTGTAACTTTCATTATATCATTACCATATCATTGTAATTAATAACTATAATATGGTAACATCAGCTATTATAATAAACAGACCCTCAAATTTATGTCTCAAACCCAATAGAAGTTCATTGTTTGATCATTTACCAATAATCAATAGGTAAACAAACTGGCATTATAGCCCTCTTCTACACAGTTGTTTGGAAGGTTCTGCTATTTTCACCAAATGGTTTCCAAGGTTTCTCTGAGAGGTGACTTCATTCTAGTCAACAAAAAGGGGAAAAACATATGGAGGAGCAGCTAAGGGAGTTTTTGGAGGCCACACCTGGAAATGGTGCACCTGACTTTCACTGAGTCCTCAGTCGGAGGCCACACCAAACCGCCAGAAAGACTGGGAAATGAAGTCTTCGTGAACATCCAGGAAGAAGGAAAGAACATAGATTTTGACGAGCAGCTCTGACACACTAGGGTCATCCAAAGACTTCATCTCCCAGAACACAGTGGGTCAATTCTCCACACTCAGTTTCAATTCTGTTTTGGGGACTTGTGACTATTCTGTGAATTTGAATTCTCTGTTAGACTCTTTCTCCACCTGAGCATTTAATATGACTATTGCTGTTGATCTCTTTTCGTACCTTTTCTGAAATTATCTAGGTTACTTCCAATTTTCTATATCACTCCTTACTAACAGACAAGAGAGAAATGTGTACATATTTTATTTTTAAGCAGTATTACTGTAGTATAATTTATACACTAAGAATTGCATATATTTAATGTGTACAATTTGATGAGTTTGGATATATGAAAACACTCATGGTATTATCACTACAATCAAGGCAATAAACATATCCATCACTTTCCAGAGTTTCCTGAATATGACACCAAAAGCACAGGCAACAAAAGCACAGACAGGCAAGTGGAACAACATCAAACTAAAAAGTTTCTGCACAGCAAAGGAAACAATCAACAGAATGAAAATGCAACCCGAGGAATGGGAGAAAATATTTACAAACCATATACCTGATAAGGGACTAATTTCCAAAATCTGCAAGGAACTCAACTCAATAACAAAAACACAAACAGTTCTACTAAAAATGGGCAAAGGACTTGAACAGACATTTCTCCAAAGAAGACATACAAAGAGCCAACGTGAATGTAAAAACTGCCTAATATCATTATCCAGAAAACGTAGATCCACAATGAGATGTCACCTTACACCTGTTAGGATGGCTGTTATCTAAAAAAAAAAAAAAAGAAGAGAACAAGTGTTGGTGAGGTTGTGGAAAAACAGGAACTCTTGTATACTGTTGGCAGGAATATAAAATGCACAGCAGCTATGGAAGTATGGATATTCCTCAAAAATTAAAAATGGAACTACTGTTTGAGTTAGCAATCCCACTTGTGGATATACATCCAAAAGAATTGAAATCGGTATCTCAAAAAGATATTAGCTCTCCCATGGTCATTGCAGAACTATTCAAGATAGCCAATATATGGAAATAACCCAAGTGTCCATCAAAAGATGAATAAAGAAAATGTGTTATATACTGCAATAGAATATTATTCAGCCTTAAACAAGAAATTTTGCCATAGGCAACAACATGCATGAACCTTGAGGACATCATGCTAAGTGAAATAAGCCAGAAGGACAGAAGGACAAATACTGCATGATTCTTCTTATATGATGTATAACTAGCAGAGAATACAATGGTGGCTGCCAGGTGGGTGGCAGCCCACAAGTGGGTGGGGAAAATGGGGAGTTGTCGTTCAATAGATATGAAGTTTCAGTTATGCTAGATGAATACACTCTAGCAACTTGCTGTACAATATAGTGCCCATAGTTAACAATATTGTATAATGCATTTCAAAATGTTAAGAGGGCAGATCTCATGTTAAGTGTTCTTACCACAAACAAAACAAAGGGAATGTCTATGTATTTTATAGTCATATCTTTTCCAGAGTTCCTATATACATTTACACTGAAATACGCAATCACATTTCATCAGTGTATTTATGCTGAATAAAGGAAACAGAACCTGCATATATCAGTATGAGTTCTAGGTTCTTTCATTACAGTTATTCCTCACAACAACGTACAAAGTAAATATTGTTATCATGATTAGACTAGAGAGAAAAAATTTAGGGTTAGAGGTAAAGCAATCACCCCACCCCAACCCAAGGCCAATCAGGTAGTAAACAGAAAAATTGACACTGGAAACCTAAATTTGTCTCCAGAGCATTACCACAGTATTAACCAATAGGTATATTGCCTCAGGACTGGTATCTGTTCAAAACTGGGATAGGAATTATGAATAATCATGCTCAATTTTAGTGTAATATCTTAGTAGAAGTGTGGTTTTTACTAGACATAGAGCACCAACGTTCTGGGTTTAAGATTTTAGTGCTCTACGCTCCTCTCCAGACACTCTCCTGACTTTCACTTTGCTCTCTGGCAAATAATTTATGTGATGCAATCTTCAGCTCTAATACTGAAATGATAATTCTGTAATTCCTCTCAAGGTGTTTCTATCAGGAATGGTAACTAACATTGGCTGGAGGTCACGTATGAGTTGTGTTTAAAACAAACCCTTAGAAACTTGAGATACTGATATATGTAGCTATATAAATACACTGTAAAATATATAACTTTGTGAATGTTCTAGGTCTTTTAAAAGTTGACTTTTCATACAAAAACAATTCTTGTGGTCCACAGCCTGGATTTAATGCACCTCTGGCCAAATAAGTCTTTTCAGAAATGTTTCTTACCATGTCCTTAGATGTCTAATGATTTGCTTAGATTTTTGTTTCTTGGAAATTATGACAGATTCCATTTAATCCTGCCCACAAAATTATTGAGGTGAAGAAGATACAGCCACAACTGTGAACTCAAAATGAAAACGAATATATAGAATTCTAAGTTATAAAATTAGCTAGAAAGTTTGGAAAGCTTTTTAATGTGAAGAAAAAGAATAAAAAAATTTGTCATTTGGTACCTCTTTAACTCAACATATTATTTAGATGCCAATATCAGCAAATAATTCAGTTTAATACAATATAACAAATATTGGTTTCCTACCCCTGAAGGTGACATACAAGTCTCACCATAAAAGAGCCACTGCCTAACTCTCTAGCATCGTCTTTCCAAATCCCCTTATCTTAAACTTCGAAGTCCAGACACAGAACTGCTTGTATTCCCCCACATATTATGTTTCTTGCCTCTGTGACTTTGTTTGTACTGTTTCCTCCACCTCAAATGTTCCCACATCAAATAGGGTGACTTGGCTTCCACATCTCTAAAATGAGGATAATAATATCACCTATCTTATGGAGTTATTATGAGTATATAAAGAGATAATCAATGTAAAGTGCTTTGAAAATAACTGGCATTTTGAAAACACTCAATAAAAGTTGTTTTCACAGACAGGTGGCTTAATCTGTGTTATATTTTACTTCCCAATAATTTAGCCAATGACATACTGTTAATGGAAATCTACTGTATCAAGATGTTTCTTTCAAAAATGCTGAAGTCTGCTTATGTGACATGTAACTGTAAAACTTGGGCTTACACTAGCAGCATGATAAATAGCAAGATAAACAGATTATACACATATACAATGATAAATTATCTAAGTGAAAAATACACTTCAATATTCTGTCATGTAAGTGCAAAAGCCAATAACCGTAAGCATTCAAACACATAAGGTCATCACTAATCAGCACACCTCAGGTTAGAGGCTACTATCTTTATGGTGGCAAATAATGTGACATGTTTCACAAAATCAATAATTCAAGAGGTTCTTTATCTCTGTTTTTTCCCCCTCTGAAGAACAGGACTTCACCTGTCTCTTTCCACCTCTGATATAATTCAGAAAGAATAATATCAAGTCTTAATTTAAAATGAGTGATGTAGTACAGAGTTTCAGACCATATATCTCTTCAAAGCTGTCAGTTTCCTTTCACTACTTTTCCTATATTCCAAAAACAATTTTAAATTAAACATAGATCAATAATAAATCTTCCAGTTGCTGTCTTATTTATGGCATTGCAAGAAGAGATACTGATGTTATTTTTATAAGCCAAGATGGACACTTTCTGATTGCTTTAGAATTTAAAACAACTAAAATGTTTTAGGAATTTCATTAATCATGAGATGTCTACTATTTTGATGACCTTAAGTATTATTCCCTCATGTGTCTCTCATATAAGGTACAGGAAAGCATGTCCTATATAGTATATGGGAGAAGAAGCTCAGTTTTCATAGCCCAAACTTGATAAGTATAAAATTATGATATGATTTGAGGATTTATAAGGACGATAGATGATTTATCCAAATACCTAAGACCTGATCTATTCCAGATTTATGATACCTCTAAGAATTTAGATGATTTAACTCCAAAGTTGAATGATGAAATATTAGCAAATATATAGCATAATAAAAATTGTAGTTATCAATTTGTAGTTGTGCATTTATATTTAAATGCAACTTATACACACACACACCACAATTTATTACTTTAATGCTTACCTTCAAAATTGTATAAATGCCCAAGGGCCCTCACAGCTCACTACAATCATGAATTACTATTTGCATTCCCTGACTATGTTGTGGTGTTTGAATCTTTGTGACACCAATATCAGGTTGTCTGTTGTGTACCTTCATTGTCTACTTTTTTTTTTTTTTTTTTTTTTTGCGGTACGCGGGCCTCTCATTGTTGTGGCCTCTCCCATTGTGGAGCACAGGCTCCGGACGCGCGGGCTCAGCGGCCATGGCTCACGGGCCCAGCCGCTCCGCAGCATGTGGGATCTTCCCAGACCAGGGCACGAACCTGTGTCCCCTGCATCGGCAGGAGGATTCTCAACCACTGCGCCACCAGGGAAGCCCCATTGTCTACTTTTTGAACAGGTATGCCTATTGTGATAATCTATGCCTAGTTCACCACTGTATGCTGGGTGTATGAAAGACAGATAACTTGTCTCTTTAGTTCACAGGAATTCAGATTGAGATAAATCATAGTAGAGATACTGAACTCAAGGAGCCTCATCTACATTTGGACCTAAATTATCTTATGAGATTCTGGAATCTGAGCATGATGTAGTAATGAAATATGGCTTTTGTAGTGACATTGGAGGGGTGAGTATATTTTGAATATGAGATTAAAGTAAATAAATGAAAAACAACACAGTTGTAACATCCCAGAAACTGATAAACTGATTTTTAAAATTATAATGGATGTAAAAGGCCAAAACTGGCAAAGAAAAATCTTAAGAACAAGATTAGTACATTTATACTCCTGGATATCAAAACTCATTATAAAGCTTCCGCAATGAAGACAGAGTGGTTTTGACATACAACAAACAAATAGAGCAGTAGGACAAAATAAGAGTCCAGAAACAGACCATCACAATTACAGACACCTAATTTTTGGCATAAAGCAAGATGGAACAAATGGAAGTACAAAACAAACTGGCAGATTTAACACTGAATATATAAGTAATAACATTCAATGCAAATGGATTGATCTTTAAATTAAAAAAATGAATATTGGGTCAGGATAAAATAAAATTCAATTTTATGCTATTTATAAGAAACACCTCTAAGTATAGTATTTATAAAGGCTTAAGCTAAAAGGATAAAAAAAGATATGCCCAATAAATTCTAAGCAGGAAAAATTGGTGAGAAAAATTAGACTACTTGGGTAAAGCAAAGCATTGCAGGAGATAAAGAAGGTCTATTCATTGTAACGAAAGGATCATTTCCCCAGGAAACTATAATCATGTTAAATTTCTGCATACCTAATAACAGATAGCACTAAAATATACTAGGTATATATACTAGGTATATACTAGGTATACCTTACAGAATTAAAACAAGAAACAGATGCACAGTCATGGTGGGAGATTTCAACACATAGTTGACAGAATAAGTCCCCCCATCCAAAAGGATATAAAAAATATGAAGGACACAAATATTTGACCTAATTGGCACACACAAAACAGTAACAAACAACGGCAGAGTGCATATTCATTGAAAGAGCACATGAAACAGTCACAACATTGACCATATATTGGCCCATATAGCAACACTTAATATATTTGAAATACTGGGAAAACTAATGATGAAGTTTTCTGACCATGGTGCAAATTAACTTAAAAATTAATAACAAAAGGGTAAATAAAAAATATTGTTTGTAAAGTTGGAAACTTACTTCTTTTTTTTTTTTTGCAGTACATGGGCCTCTCACCGCTGTGGCCTCTCCCATTGCGGAGCACAGGCTCCAGACGTGCAGGCTCAGCGGCCATGGCTCACGGGCCCAGCCACTCCGTGGCATGTGGGATCCTCCCGGACCAGGGCATGAACCCGTGTCCCGTGCATCGGCAGGCAGACTCCCAACCACTGCACCACCAGGGAGCCCAGAGACTTACTTCTAACTAATGTGTGGGTCAAAAAGAATTCAGAGTAGAAGTAAGAAAATATTTTGTACTGAATAATAACAAAATATGACATACCAAAACTTGAACAGTATAGTTAAAATAGAATATTGAGATGTATAGCCTTAAAAGTTATTAGAAAAAGGCTAAAAATCAGTGAGTTAAGCTATGTATCCACCTTAAGGAATTAGGAAACAAATAGCAAAAATTAACTCAAATAAGTTTGAAGGTAAGATAAGAAAAAAGGTACGAGCAGAAGTTGGTGAAAAAGAAAACAAACATGTAATAAACAATGAAGCCAGAAGTTGATTCTTTGAAAAGACTTATAAAATTGCTAAACTTCTGATGAGAGTGACAAGTAAAAAGAGACACCAAAATAATGAAATGAAATGGAATGAAAAAGAATATACCACTATTGATACTGTAGAAAACTAAGATTACTGAGGATATTGTAAGCAATTTTATGTGATGTTTGAATATTTAGATAGAAAGTCTAAGATTTTTTCTATTAATTAAGATAATGTGATAACATTCTATGGATAGACAAATTGACCAATCGAACAGAATAAAATCTAGAAGCGGACTCACAGGTAGACACAATATATCACAGAGTTGATATTGTAGATCATCAATAAGGAAAATATAGGCTTGTTAATAAATGTTGAGACAATTGAACATAGAAAAAAATTAAGCTGGACCCATACCTCACACCATAAATTGGAATCAATTTTAGATGGGTAAAACACTTAATATTAAAAACAAACAGCAGAACTTTAAGAAGAAAATAGCTTCATGAAATTAGGTCTGGGGGAATTCTTGAACACTATATGCAAGCATTAACCATAAATCAGGAGAAGCCATTTATAGCACATACAACCATAAAGGAGAAAGGAGAGGCAGTTTATAACAGTGGTTAAGGTCAGGGATTGTGAAGTCATACAACCTAGGATAGAACACCATCTACATCACTTACTAGCTATGTGACCTACATAAAGTTATTTAACCATTCTACATCTCAGTTTCTTAATCTGTAAAACAAGATTAACAATGATGTCTATCCCCTAGATAAAACAAGATAATTTGTATAACGTGCTTAGAACATTTCCTGGCACATAATAACCCCTGTAAACATGTATAAATCTATTATTATTATTCATAATACATTGAAAATCATTCCAATGAATCAATTAAAGTAGACTTACAATTCAATGGAAAAATACAAAAAGGCACTTCACAGAAAGAGTGAACTCCAATAGCCACATACATATAAGAAAGGTTCAATCTCATAAGTAATCAGATAAATGCAAATTAAAACCAAAATGTAACAGCATTCCATAGCCACCATTTTGGGGGAAAAAACAAGTCTACTATACTCATGTTGGTGACAATGTGAAGCAAGAAAACACTCACATATTCAGTCATCCACTGGGTGGGACTGTAAAATAGTTCAATTCCTTGAACATTCACATACTCTATAACCTAGCAATTCTTAGATTTATATCCTAGGGAAGATCTTATGATAATACTCCAGGAAACATGTACAAAAATTATCCTACAACCTTGTCTGTAATAGAAAATTATTTAAATCTGTTCAAATATCCATTCAAGATTAAATTGAATAAATAAATTGTGGGAAAATAAATGAATCACAGCTATACAAATTAACATGGATCTTACAAATATAATGTTGAACAAAATAAACTAAGTCACAAAAATTTTATGTGTGTGATTTCATTTACACAATGCTCAAAACATAAAAAATTAAAAACAATATAATTCATGATGTTATACATGTACACATACATATACATAATATCTAGGAAAGCAAGAGAATAGTTATCATAAGTCAAAAGAGAGAGAGAGAGCAATTACTCTAGGGAAACAAGATGAAACCAGAAGGTCACATAAAGCTCTTATGAGGAAGCTCTTATAAGTTTATATATATCCTTGTATATGCATGATAATTTCCTCAATAAAAATAAATTTTAGAAAGGATAAAAAATGTATTGTACAGTTGGAAAGCTGTCCAAAGTATTTTTTAAATAAGCAAAAGATGCTTTAGAAGCATTTGGTATGATTCTATTTTTGAAGAAGATATGTATATATGAAAATATCTTGAAGAATATCCATCAAAATATCAAAAGCAGTTACCTCCGGGTAACAATGACTGGGGAGAGGTAGCCATTAATTGTATAGTCATTTCTGTAAATTTTTTTTTTTAAGAAAATGTATTCACTATAGTAATAAGATAGAAAAAAACTTTAAATGTAATAAGTAAGTTTAAATAACATTATATATTTCACAAGTCCTTGTTTACCTCTTTCCATGTCAATGTATAGCCTTGCACAATGTTATGTTTAATGACTGCAGACTACCCCACTGTGCCATGTACCTTTTTTAAATTAAATTTTATTGAAGTATAGTTGCTTTACAATGTTGTGTTAGTTTCTACTGTACAACAAAGTGAATCAGCTATACATATACATACATCCCGTCTTTTTTGGACTTCCTTCCCATTTAGGTCACCACAGAGCATTAAGTAGAGTTCCCTGAGCTATACGGTAGGTTCTCATTACCAAGTACCTTTTTGATTTAGTCAGTGTTTATTGCTGGGCATTTAGCTTGTTTTACTTACTTATCTTACATGGGCACACTTGCAATTCAATTTCTTATAATTTCCAAAAAATAAATTTCTAGAAGTGGATTTGCTGGATCATAACATATGCAAAATTTTAAGGCCAAAAATGCAGGAAGTTATCATAATTTGACAGCAGTGTTTCAATGGTAAATTTATTATTCACATATTGGTACTGGGTTTTATTCAATTACAAATGTTATGTAAGCTCAGAGAGATTCGAAAGGCTTAGTTACCAAAATTAGACACAATAATAATTCCAGCAAGGGCCCAGACTTGATCTCTTGAAAAAAGAAAGAAATGTAGAATGCCAAAATATCTTAAGCAAAGAATGTATCCCATACATCCCTGTCACTCCATAGTTGGTATATTACCTCATATGTGGAAATGCTCAGAAAGTGATTACTTAGCTGGAAATTCTAAGTTTGCCTGACTCGCAGGAGATTCACAGGGAAAACACAGAAAAGTTAGAAGAACTTAACTTTTTAAGTCCGTATTAGAACAACACATTTCAACCCTTCTTAGCATCATCAGTTTAAAGGTTGTGTATTCACTTTGGCAACCAATTACACTAAAAGATATAAAATCAAACTGGAGAGGGACTAGACATATAGTAATTCTCTAAGTATTACATCAGCGGGGGGGGAAAGTGGATATAAATAATCCAAAGATCTTTATTTATCTTGACATTTCATAAATGGATCACAAGCTATGAATGTTGAGGCTGTGTGATAGCACAGCACTGTGAGTCAGTAACTGATTTTATGCCAGAGAGCACAATTCTCATGTTAGATTAGAGACAACACTGTTGATTAGAATGGGGATTAGTAAAGTTCAGCCAAGTCATAGAGAGACATGCAGATCTCACAGTGAATGTTCCCTTTTTGTGGAGTAGAATTAAATTTAAATTCTACTACTCTCTTTTGTTAGGGTCAAGCTTCATCATTAGATTAAGTCCAAATTCCTCCTTTATGTTTTAAATAGGTCAAAAGATATACTGAATGGACAGAGAAAAAATTTTAAAGGTAAAACTTGATCATTAGTTTTGTTTGCATAGGCTGTATACTTCATTTTATAGAATTTATAAGAGTAATTTGTATGAAGCTATTCAGAAAAATTGCTTGTGATTTGGTAAGCTACTTTTCTCATAAAAGGTATCATTAGAATCTCTTCTGCATTTATTGAGAGGAGAAATGATTTTACTCATTTTGTATAATTTCTAAAATAACACTTAAACATTAATTTAGTCATTCAACAAACATTTATTAAAAATGTGTACTATATGCAAAAGCACAAAACTTGTACCTGTGAGGATTTTAACATGCAGTTCCTATGCTCAAGAAAAATATATAATAAAACAATCAAATAAAACCATGTTTATAAAACACACAGTATTAAATGCTACAATAAAGGTATAAAGTGCTGTGCTTGTTAAGAGCATAGAAACACCTCAAGGTAGAGGGATCCAACATTTTCATGAAGGTGTCATTTTAGCTGAACTTTGAGGATGGGTGGGAGGGGCAAACTATAAAGAAACTATGGTGTGATAAAAAGCACAGGGCATATAAATGGGTCATTTAATTTAATTTAGAGCATGGGTTGCAAAATGAAGAATATGAGGACCCACGGCTGAAAAGGTAGGAGAGCTGGGTCATTACTTCTGGGTGTATTTTGGAGTCACCAAGGTTCTTGGTCTGAGGAGTGACTTTATCAAAGTCATGCTTTAGAGAACCTGGTACATTTTTAGTTTTTAGGATGAAGTGAACTATAAAATATTGGGGGACAGCCTTATAAGTCAGAGTACTACTACAAGAAGTACAGGAGGATGATGCCAGTCCTTTACAGCTCTAGACAAAAGATTTGCATTCATAGCCCTTTGTCTTACTTAATTTGGAATTTCTTCCAAGTTTCCTGGATAGTCAATGCATACCTTTTCAGGAGGGAATTATGAGAATGATTTTTCAACTTCTGTCAGGACCTGTCCAGGTGTGGAGATCTGCAGTAATTATGGGATAGCTTAGCCCAGAGATTAGGAAGTTAGTTAGTAGCCGGCTTCAGGGCACAGAAAAAAGGAAAAGGGCAGCAAGGTTAAAGATGCTACAAGGGGTTACACTTGAATTGCTTCTCAAAGTAACTCTAGAAGGCTTTATGTGCCTTTCTTAATTGATCCATGCTTAACAATAGCTACATCTGTCTGATATTCAGTTGTGCAGGAACATGTGATGAGGCAGAGGTGCTGAGTGCCCTTAAGGGACATCTCAGAAAAGAGATGCTGTGAGAGAGGGTAGCTGCTAGGACCAGTCATGGGGGTTCTAGCCTCTCACTCCACCTAACCTCAGCAAATTTATAAAGGTTTCTTGGATATCCACCAAAGGGAGTCATCAAGGAGAATAACTCACTCAATGTTCAAAGAAGATAAAATACTTAAAGGACTCTACTCCCTAAATACCATCCCAGAAGGAAGCATTCCTGAGAGAAAATTACTTGGCACCCACAATCTACTTTACTGTTATCTATTTACTGTTGGACTTGAAGGTCAGGTAGAAAATATTGGTCTTCCAATGTATTCCTAATTGAGGGGAAGAAGAGTAATAATTTTTTGCCCTCCTGAGACATAGGAAGCTTGGAGGCTCTGAAACTTTGGGGATGTGACTTGAGCAAGCTCTAGAAATCTTGATTCAAAACTCAGTTTTCAAATACCGTAGGGAGTATGGCATGGGAAAAGAAAGTTAAGTGCAGATGCATCAAAATATATAGCTGTTTCTTATATACCTAACAAGGAAATTATTTCTGTAGCTGATAATTGTATAATTTATATATGAATTATATATGATATATAAAGATCATTATATCTATATTTACATCTATCTATCTAGCTAGCTAGCTAGCTTTTTTTAATGTATGAAGGACCTAGGATATTGGAATCAATTCAGTGCATAGAAGCGTTGGCATAGAGAGGCAAATTCACAAAAAACACTGTTAACAAAGGGATTTCTAATTCAGATTGATTTGATTAGCAATAATCTTTAAATCTAATTTCTCAGGTAATGTTTCTTTCATCACTTTTTAGGGTAGCAAGCTGATGAACATCTCATTTACATTTTTATTAGCCTATAAAGTTTTCCTGCTTATGCTTTTTTTTACCTTACCCCGAAAGCAATACTTAATGTTTAAAAATAGCTTATAGAATCTATGGCAAAGACTTAGGTGTGAAAAAGAAAAGTGACACTTAGCTAGCATACCCTTACATCATTATTACAATTAATACATACTTAAAGCATTGTTTCTGAGACCATAAAATTACTGATTATGATGCATGATCTATGATTTTGTCTCAATTTCCAGACCAAAAGCCTAGACAGTAGGAGACTGCCTCCTTGCCTTTAATAAAGAGTATTCTGTAACACAGGGCACATTCAGTAACTGGAGCATAGAGTTTCTGGCTTCGACTTCTGAGAAAACCACTTTTGAATGCCACAGAAGATATAGTGTTCCTAAATCAAGTCTCAGTTATTTAAGACTGTGTGTTTAGTTTCAGACTTAACGAATTTGACATGAAGCTTTCTCAGACTTTGCCATCATGGAACTGCAAATGACTATTCAGACCAAGTTTAAAGTTAATACCAATGAATAGTGATAAGAATACCTATCCATCATTAATGGATAGAGTAATATTTAAGCAATAATTTATAATGATGTGCATTGACTGGTATAGTTGGTCCTTGCCTATGCTTTTTGTACCTGAATTGTGGTAGCCCATTATGTTCATATAGGATTTGTTTCTCTGTCTGCAAAATTTGGGAGAAATCAGAAATAAGTTAACAGTGCTGCATACTGTGAAATCACATAGAGTTACATACCAGAATCTCAGAGAAAGAAATACAGACAGACGGACCCAGAGAGAGAAAGTTTCTAAACTTTTTTACAAATCCAGCATTGATTCCAAAGCCCAACAAAGATCATTGCAATGGACTGAATGGGTCCTGAACTCTGTCAAATTCATATGTTGAAGCCCTAAACCCTAGTACCTCAGAATGTAATTGTATTCTGAGATAAGATCTTTAAAGACATAATTGAGTTACAGTGGTCCCTAATCCAATACAACTGGTATCCTTATAAGAAGAGGAGATTAGGACAGAGACAGAGAGACACCAGACATCTGTACACCAATACAACCATACGAACACGCAGCAAGAAGGCCATCTGCAAGCCAAGGAGAGAAGCTTCAGAAGAAACAAAACCTGCCTACACCTTGATCTTGAACTTTTAGCTTCCAAACTGTGAGAAAATAAATTGTTATTTAAGTCATCTAGTCTGTGGTCTTTTGTTATGGAAGACCTAGCAAACTAATATAATAACACAAAAAAGAAAACCATAGACTAACTTCACTTATGAAATATTAGCAAAACAAGTTTAGTAGCAAGCTAAGAGAATAATGTGCCTTGACCAATTGTATCACTCTAGGAGTACAAAATCATTCAATGGAAGAATGACAATTGTTCTGGAAGCATCAGCCAATGCAATTAGGAAAGAGAAAAACAAGACTTTAATTATTAGAAGGAAGCAATATTATTACCACATCTAGGAAATATAATTGTCAACCAGGAATATACAAAAGACTCACCTAAGATATCTACTCGAAACAATAAATCAGTAAGTTCAATGGTTATAAAATTAAAAATCAATAATCAATAAAGTTTCCTATATATAAACTATAACAAATTAAAAAAAATACAGTGGGGCTTCCCTGGTGGCACAGTGGTTGAGAGTCCGCCTGCCGATGCAGGGGACATGGGTTCGTGCCTGGTCCAGGAAGATCCCACATGCCACGGAGCAGCTGGGCCCGTAAGCCATGGCCCCTAAGCCTCTGCATCTGGAGCCTGTGCTCCACAACGGGAGAGGCCACAACAGTGAGAGGCCCGCGTACCGCGAACAAACAAACAAACAAAACAATGTCATTTGCATTAGCAGCTAAAAGATAAAATCCCTAGGAATAAATTTTAACAAACTCACAAGGGAAATATTCTGCAGAAACTTAAATAAATGGAAAGAAACATATTGTTCTTGAATAGGAAGACCCAATATTATGGGATTATTTATCTTTCCTAAATTAATATATAAATTAGGATTTAACCTAGTTAGGATACCATCACATTTTTTCCTTAGGAAAAAAAAGCAAATAACAATAAAATCAGAAACAAAATAGAACAAATAAAAAATGACAGCCTACTTTGTTAGCAATTGTGTTCTAGGCAGTGCCTAAGACTTAACATATATTAAGTCACTTAATACACACACACACACACACACACACACACACACACACACACAGCCAACATGGTGGGTAATAATATAATCTCCTTTCTAAAATTAGAAAACTGAGACCCAGAAAGGATAAATGACTTTCCCAATGGCATACAGCTAGTAAGTGGCAGATACTTTCTGAGATTTAAATGTAGAGAGTCTGGCTTTGGAGTCCATGCTTTTTACTATTGTAATCTAGTGCCTCTAAAGTTCATATAAAAATTTAAAATGTAAGAATAGTAAGGAAATTCTGAAAACAAAGAAGTGCCAGGGGAGGGTACCTGCACTTTTAGATATTAAAGCATAACCTAAAGGCACACTAACTAATAAAAGAGTTGTGTTTGCTATTAGCATTGGAATACACAGATAGACCCAAATACAAGACAAAGGGGAAAATAAGGAGTATTCAATACATATTGTTTGACTACCTGAATAACCTTTTAGGAAGAAAAATAAAAACTGAATTCCTATTTCATTCCTTATACTAAAAGACATTCCTGATAAAATCTACATATGGGGGGAAAACAAAATTAAAAGTACTTGAGGTAAATATTTGTGATTTCCTTTTTACACAATCTTTAAAGGACCAAGTCTTTCTAAGCAGAGGCCACAAAGCAAAAAATTCAAAATCTAGTCACATAAATTTGAAAACATATATTAAAAAATGCTTAAAGAGGAAACTAATAAAATAGGCTGCAACAGATATGACAAAGCTTAAATCTTCAATGTACAAGGGTATCTTCCAAGTCAGTAAGAAAACAAAGTTAATACAAAAATAGGCAGCCTATAGGATAAGAAATTCAAAGAATCAACAGTGTATCAATTAAAAAAACCTCAATCCCTTATACTTAACAAGATTTTATTATTTATATAATTGGGAAAGATAATAGATATTGCTATTTTATGCAAAGGAAAGCAGGTATTCATACTGTAAAAGGTAAATAAATCCACTTTTTGAAAGGCTTTTTGGAAATAATTATCAAAATATAAAATTCACATACCCTTTTGCCCAGCTACAAATATACGCATAAATAATCATGGATGTTAAAAAGATAAGTCCATTACACCCCTCCTACCACATCAGCGTTCACACGTTAATGGCATTTCCAGGGTTCAACTATGTTGTAGCATGTATCAGTACTTCATTCCTTTTTATTGATGAATAAAATTCCATAGGATGGATATATCAAATTTTATGTATTCACTCATCAGCTGATATACATTTGTTTCTACTCTTTGATTATCATGAATAATAATGGTATGAACGTTCATGTACAAGTTTTCATGTGTCTTGGGTATATACCTAAAGTGGAATTATTGGGTCCTATAGTAATTCTATGTTTTACTTCTTCAGGAACTGCCACACTGTTCCAAAGCAGCTGTACCATTTTATCTTCCCACCAATAATGTATGTGTGTTCCAATTTCTCCATATCCTTACCAATTCTTTATATGATTTATTTTATTATATTCATCTTACTGGATATGATGTGGTATATCACTGTGGTTTTGACTTGTTTTTCCCTAATGACTAATGATGGACATCATTTCATGTGCTTCTTGGCCATTTGTATACCTTCTTTGGAGAAATGTCGGTTCAAATCCTGAGCCTATGTTTTAACGGGGTTATTTATAATTATTGTGTTGTATCTCCGTTATATTTTAAACTTTCATTTATATTAAATACTGCTCCTATAAGATTTTACATCTCAGAAAGGAAAAGAGAGGTTAATATGCATGGAGTGCCTACTGTGTGTCATAGTACGAGGCACATGTTACACATAGTGAGTAGTCATTATCCTGAGCTCTAGAAGAAGCCCTGAATGATGCTTCAAAAGTTATTAAAATAATTTGAATTTGGGTCAGCCAAAAGCAAAATTGTAAAACAAACGAAGGTGGTACCTCTTACTAATTATTGATTCATATTTTCAAGCTATCTTTCTCTCAGATATCTTTAAATCTTATTTCTCCTAATACTTTTTAGGGTAGTGTTTCTTAAATTTGAATATGTATATCAATCACCTGGGAATCTTGTTAAAGTGCTGACTTTAGGTAGGTCTGAGATTCTATTTTTTAACTAGTTCCCTGATGATCCTACATTGCTGGTCAGTGGATCATATTTCAATTAGAAAGGTTTTAGTGTATGAACTGATTACTAAGATTTTAACTATAAGAGCTAACCTCAAGGATTAGGAAATTTTGCATTTTTACAGAGGTGCCCTAAAATTTATAACTGCTTCAAAATCTAAAGAGTGAGTCTATGGTAGGCAGGGGAATTGATAATCTTGAACAGGGGCCTTATCTAGCATGTAAGAGGTGGTACACCCATTCAGGAAGAGGCCCTACTTGGCCACTTTCTCTAATGGAGGTGTTCCTAGCCTGACAACTTGAACACATGCTGTGACTACATAATGCAGGTTTAGAACCTGAAGGTTTAGTTGAAATTTTTCTTCCAGCATCAATTTATAATGAAAATAGAGGAGCAGTTGAAAAGAACTCCAGTTACACTACTGGTTGAACTGTATACATTTTGCTGTTTTGCAAAATAAAGGCATTTATAATTATAACATGATTCTGATATAAACAAACCCTGTTGAAATAAATAAACCTTGAAAATGTTATGCTAAATAAAAGAAGTCAAATCACAAAAGATCACATATTTTATGATTCCATTTATATGAAATGTCTAGAATAGCCAAAACTATAGAGATGGACAGTATGTTAGTGGTTGTCTAGGTCTAAGCAGTGAAGGGTAGATGGGACTGATGGCTATTGGATATTATGTTTCCTTTTGGGTGATAAACATGTTCTAAAATTATAGTGATGATTATACAATTCTGTGAATTTGCTAAAAAAAACATTGAATTGTACATTTAAATGGGTGACCTACGTGGCATATACATTTTATCTCAACAAAGCTGTTTAAAAATGTAATGCAGAAATATCAGAGATAAGGAATAGAGCTTAGAAGAATGGGTTTCATATAAAGAGGCACCAGAATACCTTGATGTGCTTAGTCTTTGAGACAATTCAGAGCTGAGAATAGAGCACATTTCCCTGACATTTAAATTCTAAGTTTCTATCTACCACTTCCAAAGCTTAAATTCTGGTCAGGTGGGCTGAGAAGTTGCTGTTTGGATTAAAAGAAGGGCAGTGTAGCATTGTGAGAGCTGGCTCTGACACCACACAGCATGTAAACACCCACTCTTCCAATTATTACCTCTGTCACCTTGGACAAGTTACATAACTCCTCTCTGCCTCAGTTTTTTCATCTGGGAAATGAGGATAAAATTTCGAATGAAGATGAAGTCAGTTTTCTGATTCCAGATGAAGTTCATAAGGGATTATTGCCTAGTTATAAACTGGAGGCATATCTGATACTTTTAAGCTATAAAACTCATGAGTATATTATCTCTTTAAAAGGGAGAGAGAGAGAGAGAGAGAGAGAGAGAGAGAAACCACATTTTATAATTCCAAGAATTCACTTGTTTGTGCCTTTGGAAAGAAAACTCAAGCCATTTTAAAAGAAATAACAGGGTCAGAAGCTTCTCGGTATACAAAACTCTCTCCTGAAACATTCAGATGATTTAGTTAAGAATGAACTGGAACAACATCAACAACATTTCCTTGAAATCAGATATAAATTCCAAAAGAACTGGGAAGCATTTGTGAAGCAGTGCTTGAGTAAGTGCTTACAATCCAAAAATGGGATGAGGTAGGATAGAATAAATTCAACTATGAAAATAATATTATCACCTGCACAAAGTATATATGAAACTATGCCTTTCTGTGAAAAAGAAAACACTCCATAGTTCCTATACATTATATATTGCATCATCCCAGACATGCTTTTCTCTTTGCTATTCAGTTGCCTAAAGCTACACATAATTGATTTGTCTCCTGATAACTGCAGAAACGACTGCGTGAAACACCAAAGTGTAACAGCTTTTAAAAGAGATACTCGAGACTAAGTATGAAGTGGGGTGTATGCACTTGGGGTGTATGTATGTGTGTGCATGTGAGGGTATGTGTGTGTATTGAATGCTCACATACATGCATTATATCTCCATGGGTTCTTATGCCCATTTACTAAGTGCCATATACAGTTATACTTGAATCAATTAATATTGCTTTAATTGTACATGTAGCAATATCTGGGCCTTAGACAGTAACATATTCAGTTTCTGTTTTGTTTTCTCAATACTTGTTTGGTGTCTTATGGCTGCAAGCCCTGTTTCAGCAATACATACAAGAGTCATAAGGGAGTAATTGTTTTTTTTAATTACAAAACTACAGATGTGAAGTCAGATAACCAGGTTTGAGTCCTATCCATCTCATTTATTTATTATCTGCATGGTCCTGTGGAAGTCATTTAACTTCTTCAATCCTCAGTTTCCTCACTGGTAAACTGAGTCTAAAGGTAACTATCTCACAGGTGAACCAAACGACAAACGTATGTGAATGATAAAACACTATCACATGTTAGTTAATTGTTCTCATTTTCCATGCTTGAGAGAGTATATGACTCATGTACCCTCTGGACTCAAAGGGGAGAAGAGAGTTTAATGCATGTTTATTGATTGTCGACAGAATCTCCGGCCTTGCATAAAGCAGCACATGCATATGTATTGATAGATGGATAAATTAGTCAGGGAGAAGTAGTGAGACTCAGGACAACCAATATTTGCCTGCTTTTCAGAGCACAGTAAATCTAAATCTGAGTCTCAAATTGCAGTCAGCATGTCTAGGAGTTTGCAGCACGTGTTCTCCTCTATTATTGAAGAAGACAGCTGCCTAGTCAATGTAAATTTTATTGTAAAATTGTTTAATAGAATTTACAATTATGGGAGGACAAACACACTTGAGACACTAATGGAGGGTCTGAATTTGATATGCGTAGACAAAGAGGCCTGTCAGACTTAGCATCAGTTATTGTTTCACAGAAAAATGTGGGCAATAAAGGAAAGTGACTACTAATGAAAGGAAACTCCCACTGATCCATTGCCACCATTCCTGCTAACCAAGAGTAAAAACTAGGAGTGGAATAAGCATCTAAATTTTTGGTATAGCAAATAAATACTATTATGTATATTTTACCCTATTGCACTCAACATTTCTACACCATATGATACCCAGGATCTTTATCTATTGAAACTCTCTATACCCTTAATTATTGTGAGACTATATTATCCTTGTTTCCCTCACACCACTCTGACCAATCCTTCTTTGTCTCCTCAATGGCTATTCAGTAATTCCTAAAGTCTCTGTGGATGTTCTCTTAGGCTTAGCCCTTGGCCAAATTTCAGCTACTGTTATGGCTGCAAATATCACGTATAATTTCCAAAAACTTTCATTAAGTCCCAACTTCTCCACTGAATACTAGTTGTATATTTTTAAATGATTAACAAACATTTCCACTTGAAAACTTGTATGTGATCAGCAAATCAACGTGTCTGGAGGTAACTGGTTTTTCCTCAGAATTAAATCCTTTATCCAATCCTTTATCTTTGTCTATTTAATCATCATATCATCACTCTGGAATCCACACTAAATACTGAAGTCAGAGAAATCCTCTTCAACACATTATTTATCATGTCTCCAATCATTCTCTTGCTCAAAAAGTCTCAATGGCTCCTCATTTCCTAGTGGAAAAAAATCCTATTGGCTGTAAGTGTGTTTAAGTGTGGGAACTTCTGTGTTTTATTCATCTGTTTATCTACCACACCATATAGTCTTGTGTATTGTACATCATAAACTATAATAGTTACTTATTGAATTGAGTTAAACTCCTTGGACTTCCATTTTCAGTTTCTTTTTTTTTTCTTTTTTTTGCGGTACACGGGCCTCTCACTGTTGTGGCCTCTCCCGTTGTGGAGCACAGGCTCTGGACGCGCAGGCTCAGCGGCCATGGCTCACGGGCCAGCAGCTCCGCGGCATGTGGGATCTTTGCGGACTGGGGCACGAACCTGTGTCCCCTGCATCGGCAGGCGGACTCTCAACCATTGCGCCACCAGGGAAGCCCTTCGGTTTCTTTAATCTGGTCCATTCCTAACATCCTACAAGGACCCTTCACAATCTGTTTCATGCTATCATTCTATTCACTCTCCCCTAAATGTACTCGACTCATTTGTCCTCAGTTTTAGACATGATTCCTCTTCTTTTCTATGTCCAGTTCTTACCACTTTTCAAAGTTCAGCCCAATTTCAAACCACCTCTCATAAATCCTTCCCTAAATCTTCTAGTCCACCTTGATCTCTATTCCCAGTAAAATCCTAACACTTCTAAATTTGTGTTCTTTGCCATTCCTTGCTATGTAATGATCATATTTCTAATTATTCCTAATATCAAACCCACTCTGATCTTTGACTCTTTCTCTTCTATAGTTATGACCATATTGATATTTTACTTTTGAATTGCTTATATAAACTTTCTTGTGTATTTATTTTGTGTGTCCAGCTACACTATAAAGTCTTTAGGGGGAAAATCTATGCCTTATTTTCTTGTATCATTCCCATATTCTAGCACAATGTTATGGAAAAAGTAGAGGCTCAAAAATATTTGCTAAATGGATGAATGAGTGTGTGTGTGGGGAAATGCATTAAAAGTGGGTATTGCAATTAACAGCTGTGAAGGAAATATTTCAAATTAAAAAATTCTGTATTTTGAATATGATGCTTTCAGGTTTTTTGGATACCATTTTCCTATATGATCTGTAACTTAATTAGCTCATTAGATAAGAAGAGAATAAAGACTAACGTATACATACCTGCTTTATGCAGTATCCATGATTGACTATAAAAGTCATTAAATGTTATATCAGAGCTAATGAAGGAAGTTGGAGAACCCATGGAGAACCATGAGACAAGAGTAGAGATCTATTTGGAATTATTTTGGTAAAATCTGCCCTAAGGCTGGTAGAATCAATATAATATCTCCTTCCATACTATGATAAAGCAAGAAAACAGTTATTTGAATAGGAGATGAAGAGACCAAGCTCTTAACCACCTTGTTTTTGACCCTGTTATAATTCTATCACTCAAAAATGTGATTAGCTCAGTACTAGACAAAAAGGATTTTGTTTTGCAAAACATATTCTGAAAAGAATATGTGGCACATATATACAATGGAATATTACTCAGCCATAAAGAAACAAAATTGAGTTATTTGTAGTGAGGTGGATGGACCTAGAGACTGTCAAACAAAGTGAAGTCAGTCACAAAGAGAAGAACAAATACCATATGCTAACACATATATATGGAATCTAAAAAAAAAAAAAAAGGTTCTGAAGAACCTAGGGGAAGGACAGGAATAAAGATGCAGACATAGAGAATAGACTTGAGGACATGGGGAGGGGGAAGGGTAAGCTGGGACGAAGTGAGAGAGTGGCATGGACATATATACACTACCAAATGTAAAATAGATAGCTAGTGGGAAGCAGCCGCCTAGCACAGGGAGATCAGCTCGGTGCTTTGTGTACACCTAGAGGGATGGGATAGGGAGGGTGGGAGGGAGACACAAGAGGGAGGAGATATGGGGATATATGTATACATATAGCTGATTCACTTTGTTATACAGCAGAAACTAACACACCATTGTAAAGCAATTATACTCCAAAAAGATGTTAAAAAAGAAACCAAACTTCTGTCATTTTCCTGGCATTAAGAGGTTGAATGTGTTAGTCACTGGGACTTAATGTCTACCTCATTAATTCTTCTACCCAGACTTCATATAATTACCTTCCCTTTATCACTAACCTCGGTTTCTTTTTTGGAAACCATTTACATTTAAGTGATTCTAATGGGATTTTCCCTCTCCTAATAAGTAATACAAATTCATTTATATTTATAATAAATTTCATAAGAAAGATTTATTTTCTGGGAAATAAGATAATTTATTTTCAGGGAAATATAGTAAGGAGTGGAAATGTCAACATGAAGGAAACTATTTCACTCCCATTGAGATATATTAATATTTATTGAATGAAGAGCCCTTCAACTTTACACTGTTAAGAGGGATGACTCACACCTATTTTACAGGTTTTATTTATGATTTTATATGCAGCTCTATTTGTTCACAATTGTGCATGTGTGTGTAAGTGAGGAAAGTACACTTTAACTTGCAACATGACTAAAAGGGAGAAATAGATAACTACTTAATAATGAAGACATAAGACTGCTTATTTATTACACTGTTGAGCTTACATGTGATTACCACAATTAATAGAGTGTGAAAATCATGGAAGTTTGAGTAAAATGACCAAGATTCCAGACATGGCTTTTTTTTCTCAATGGCTTTGTAATCTGTAAAAACAATTACTGTACAGAGCCTTTGTTTTATAACTACTAAATGGCAGTGACAATAAAAACTATTTCATGAGGATATGTTCAGTAAATTAAATAAACAATGTAAATTAAAGTGCTCTGCATACATGAAATTAATATCTCAACAATTAAGTTTAAGATAAGAGCCAGAGTCCCTCCTCTGGCCTTTAAAACACTGCAATCTTGTTTGTAACCATCACCTGACTTTGTCTCCATCACTCTGCCTCCAGCCCATATACACTAGTGACTTTGGCTCACTCATGCCCCTCCAATACACTTAGCTATTTTCTGCCCCAGGGCCTTTGCAGATACTACTATATATATTAATGATAGCTTCACTATATAGCTTATTTAAAATGGTGCCCACTTCTTCACTCTGCTTTCATTTTACCTCATTTTATTATTTTTCTTGTACTCACTACTAACATTATATAATATTTTTTCCTTATTGTTTGTTTTTTCCTTATTGTTTCCTTATAGATAGCTAGTGGGAAGGAGCCGCCTAGCACAGGGAGATCAGCTCGGTGTTTTGTGTACACCTAGAGGGATAGACAACACTACAACTAAATTTCAAACAATTGCCTGTTTTAATTGCTACTCTCACCTCAGTAACTAGAACAGTATCTGGCACACAACAGATGCTTAATAAATCAAATAATGCACACGTGAATGAATTAATGAATAATTTTTCATTGAGTCCTTACCATGAATGAAGCAATCTGCAAAGTGCTTTATACCGATTATCTAATTTAATCATTACAATAGGCTTATCACTATTTCTATTTTATAAATGAGGAAAACAGAGGTGTCTGAAGGTACAGTAACTTGCTTGAGGTAAATATAGCAAGTGGTGGAAACAGTTGCCTGACTCCAATACCTATGCTTTTAATCACTGCTATATAGCCTCTGTATATCCAGCCATCTTTATATTAATTGATGTTTGATTACACTGTTACAAAATAGACTGAATTTACTATCAAAAGAATATTTATATAGCTTAATTTGAACCCCAAAAGAAATGTGTGTGTGTTCATTAGTTAAAATTAAACCAACCCCTAGAATCTCAAAAGCCACCATTTGAAAACAAGAATCCAAAGAGGTAGGTTTGTTTTCACAGGTGGCCAAGATATGACTTACCTCCAGGTGACCAGCAATTGTAGCAATATGCAGGGCAGTGAGGCCGCCATACCCAACCTGCTGTATGTCAGCTCCACTGTGAAGCAGAGAAGTGATCAATTCTGCACTATCCTGCAAGGAAACACATCTTTAGTGTTACTTTTCTCTCAATAGCAGTTTTGAACACTGTGCAACAGGATATATTGATTCCCTGACTGTCAGCCAATTTAGGCGCTCAAAGAAAACTTAAGTGTGATTTCTGGCACAAGAGCACATGAGAAAGCAAAGAGCAGCTCTCAGATGGTTGAAATGTAGGAACAGATGACAGGCTGTTCAATTATAATCAATCTTCTACCACTTGACCATGAAAGACAGAAAGGACATTTACCTATGGTGAGGCTCTTGCAAACTCAACTCAAACGTACATGTAGGTCACTCCAATAAATGTGCTTTCTCCAGAAACTGCACTATTGAACTGGCTGCAGTGGGCCACTTCATGGTAGTTCAGTACTTGATTTTTCTCTAACACATATGTGTCATGGGTCCTATACATAATTAACGACATAGTGTCATGGGCTCTATATGTAATTAATCAGTAGTGTCTTTCTTAACTTGACTCATTAAAATGTTTTCGCTCAGTGAAAATGTTTGAAACATTGCTTGAGCATTTAAATTAGAATACTTTATGCAATGACCAAAATAATCCTTCCTTTCTTCATACTATTATTTGCACTGTATTTCTATCTTTGGAGAGACATGGTGCTTTTTAATAATATTAATAGAAATTAACATTCATTGAATTTTTATTATGTAATTAAACTTTCATACCCATTAACTTATTTAAACCTGGCACATGGAGACTTCAAAAATAGTTGTTGATAAAAAATGAATTAAATATTTCTCTAAGCAATCCTATGAAAAATAACTACTACTATAAACCTCATTTTATAAGTCAGAACACTCAAAAGAGTAATGTGGAGGGCCACATATTCACAAAACTCCAGATCTGGAAGGGAATGCAAAGAAAGCTCTTCATGTTTAACTCTCTCCCTCAAAGTGAGAATTCAAACCACAACTTCTATAATACTTGGCCCATCAATATCTCAAACACACCCAGTGGCAAGAAAATCAAGTCTTCATGGGATAGGCATTGCATTTATGCATATACATAAAATTTCAAATACTGTCAGTTAAGAAAATCCTTCCAGGGCTTCCCTGGTGGCGCAGTGGTTGAGAGTCCGCCTGCCGATGCAGGGGACACGGGTTCGTGCCCTGGTCTGGGAAGATCCCACATGCCGCGGAGCGGCTGGGCCCGTAAGCCATGGCCACTAAGCCTGCGCGTCCGGAGCCTGTGCTCCGCAACGGGAGAGGCCACAACAGTGAGAGGCCCGCGTACCGCAAAAAAAAAAAAAAAAAAGAAAATCCTTCCATTAAAAAATGAAGTTTGATTTCTTAATGCTGTCACACATAAGTGAAGGTTGAGAAGTTATAAAAATTGAAAAACTTTAGCAAAGAACTTCATATAAAAAAATTAATGTTATAGTTTCCAAATCTTCCACTCTATACCTGCTCTAGCAAGAAAGTTAAAGATTTCATCTTCCTTTACTCTTCCATTGCCTCCCTCTACTCAGTTTACAGACTTAACGTTTTCTCCATTCTAAAAAAACCAAACAAACAGACAAAAAAAACCCAGCATTTTTTCCACTGAGGTAAGCTAATTTTATCTATATCCTTTCTGTCTCCAAAAATTGACTGATTTAGGAACTTAGCCCTAAGCTATTTTCTCATTCTAATTGCCACCTCTGGTAATTCTTATACAATCTGATAACTTCATTTTTGGTCCTGACTTCTCTGTTAAGTCTAAATTCCATATATCCTGCCTACCAATGGCATCTCAAATTAAAAATTCAAAAGCGCTCTTGTGAATACCATTCATAATTTCCCAAGTGTGACCTATCATCTCCTAGCATTTCTTATTCACATTAATGGCACTTTCTTATTCCAACTGACCTTGAGTCACTTCAACTCAATCAGTTTCAGAATTCTGCTGGTTTTGACTCACTAGTACCTCTCACATTTCTTCTCCTTATTTCCAACATCACCCTACATAGCCTCCTGAATGGTCTCCTTGACTAAGCCTTTTTTCATTGCAGTCCATCATCTACACTATTAGCAGATAAATTTTCTTACACACAGTTTTGACCACATCATTCTCTTTTTCAATAAACCTTTCATACACTCAACAAAAACTTCTTGAATATATAAATATGCTCACAACATATGTGTTGAAACAATGTTTGAGCAGTGGGAACACTGAGGTGAGAGAGATAGTTAAATCCCTGCTTTCATGGAGCTTATATTTTTACTGTGTATATATGTGAGAGGAGACAGAGAAAATAAACAAATAAAAAAATATTATATACAGTGTCATAAAGTACCAATGGCTATAAGAGGAAAGAGGCAAATGATAAAATGACTACTTTAAATTGAGTAGTCAGGGAAAGCTTCACTGAGGAGGTAAACTTTGAGATAAATGGTAAATTCCAAAAAGGGGAAATCTAAGTCACAATTTCGAGGATGGCCATTAAATGACAGGGAATAGCTAGTGCAACAGTCCTAAGATGGAAGTAAGCTTAGTGTGTTTAAGGCCAGTGTTGAGTATAAGGTTAAGAAATAAAAGAAGGAAAAAGTATTGTGCAAGATAAGGTCAAAGATATCTGATCTTGTAGGACTTTGCAGGCCACTGTATTGGGTATTCAAATTTTTTCCAAGAGCAATAAATAGCAGTAGAATGACATGACACAGAGATAGGGAAGAACAGGAAAAGGTAGTTTCTGAGGCAGAAATAAAATGTTTTGTTTTTCACATGTTAAATTTGGTATACTTACGATGCAGGGTTAAGATTGTGGGTACTAGAATTAGCGTCCCTAGTTAGAATACCAGCTCTGCTAATGACTATGTAATCTAAGGCAAGTTACATAATACATTTACACTAATTTCCTTGGTTATAAAAAAAGGGGACAACAACTGTATCCACCTGATTTGATGCATATATAAACTGTATATCCACAATTGATTTGATAATGCATATACACTGAAGCACTTAAATGGTACCTGGCAAAACAATACTAAGTAAATTCATTACCATTAGACATGGACGTCTCAGACTCAGTATAGGTTCCAAAAAAGATATAGACTTGACTCCATCGTCTAGCTCCTCTTTCTCCTTTCGTTTTACTTCCTCCCCACACTTCACTTCTGCTTCACTAGTTACTCATGGAAATAATCAAAAGAATAAAACATAAAAAAGCTCTGAACCAGTACTGGAAATTAAGAAACGTCTACTAGTTCTGCCTCCTCCAAAAAAAAAAAAACAATTCACAGAAATTCACTCCCACCTCACCAATAACCTTTAATTTTGAATGGGGAGGGCTAAAGACATGAATAGTCTAGATAAACGGGAAAGCCATCACCTTAAAACATTTTTCCTTGCCGATGGACAGGCATTTAAATGCAGGGAGGTGAAGATGGTATTTTTAAGCATAAAATCATTTTTTTAATAGAGGGAAGTATGAGCAAATAAAAGTATTAGAAAAACACAATATTATAAGATAAATGACAAATTGGAGAAATATACACAACATATAAAACTGACAAGTGGTTTGTATATTTAATATATGAAGAACTCATACAAATCATTAAAAAGATGGATATTCTTTAATTCAACTAATATTTATTAATGAACATCTACCTTATGACAAGTACCATATTAGGCTAAATTAAAATAAATTATATGAAAATCATGGAGCATATGAAATATTTATCTATCAGGCAGATTCTTGTAAACACACGTTCATCTTTTCCTCAACTGTCTTTGTATTTTATTTAGCTGGAATTTGTGGATTTTAAGAGAAAGCGTGTTGTGATTCCTTCAGAATAGGCAAATAGTGTGGACAAAAGTTAAAAGTAATAAATTACCCTTTCCTATCTTTGTTGGATTTCTCAAGCTGACCTCTGATTGATCTAAATATATCTTAATATTTATTAAGTACTATAAAAATAGAACTCTAATTTTACCAAGCTATGCTAAAATGTAACAAAACAATCACTGCTACTTATAAATTATTTACTATGGGTTAAGTACCAAGTAAAATCATCTCTTTCCAACTTCACAATTTACCTATGAGAAAAATATTACAAACCCTATTTTATAGTTGATGACAGTCAGTTTCAAGAATTTAAAGTACTTGCAGAGCCTTAAGTAGTTTGTAAGTGCTGGAGCTAGATACAAACTCAGGTCTGTATGATTCCAAAGTCCATACTTCACTTTCTACTTTCCATAGTGCTTTCACTGGTCTTTCTTTGGTGCCAAGCTCAAGGAAACAGTTGAGAGGATACCATTTTATTGTATTTTGTTGTATTTAACTGACAAGTCTCAAATATTTCTCCCCTACTCTACAGAAATATTGTTTCCTGATGGAATAATTTTAAAATTCAGCAATCTGGTGCACATCTCCTGGAAAGGAAATTGATAGAAAATAAAAACATCAGGCAAATTTTAAATATTATAAAGCTGATCTCGCTTATTACTTGTACTCTGCAATATACTAAAGTATCTGAGGGCAAGTTTTTTAAAAGAAAGACTCTTAAGACTTGCATTAGGAATATTATTCTGGGGAACTGACAGGTTTTCCCTTAGGTTTTTCCCTCTCTAGCCAAATTTACATTATTATTATTCAGTGGGCCACACAGAAGCATTCTAAACTGTGGGGGTAAATAAGCCTCTGTAATGCATTCACATGTACAATACTTATTATTTTTAAACAAAGGAAAATCCTTATGTGGAAAGGTGAAGCTTGGACAAAAAAATCAGTCCAACTATCTCCTTGAAAAATAGAATTGGGGGTACAATAGACCTCTGAAGATTTATGTAAATGGATGAAAATTTTTTGTACTGGTATCGACTCCAACTTTGTCCTACGCATAAAACTCTAATACAGAATCTACTCTCTTGCTTCTTGTTAACTCTGTAATTGTTACTATAGATAAATCCAGGAAAAGTAGCTATTAGTGTCAGAGAGCTCAGATTCTCTACTACCAAATTACATAAATTAAACACACACACACACACACACACACACACACACACGTATGTTTTTGCCAATTCTATTCCAGAATAAAAATTAAACTGGGACTATTTAATGTCTAAATTTTACTTTCTTCTGTTTATGGAAATATGCCCTCTGGAAGTTTTAAAATATAGCAAGCATTCATTTACAATCTTATGATTTAGATGTGAAATCTATGACCCATCTCCTTGCACCTGGGTGGATTGTGACCAAAAGAGTATGGCAGGGCTTCCCTGGTGGCACAGTGGTTAAGAATCCACCTGCCAATGCAGGGGACATGGGTTTAAGCCCTGGTCTGGGAAGATCCCACATGCCGCGGAGCAACTAAGCCCATGAACCACAACTACTGAGCCTGCGCTCTAGAGCCCGTGAGTCACAACTACTGAGCCTGTGCGCCTACAGCCCGTGCTCCGCAACAAGAGAAGCCACCGCAATGAGAAGCCCACGCACTGCAATGAAGAGTAGCCCCCACTCACTGCAACGAGAGAAAGCCTGCGTGCAGCAGCAAAGACCCAACACAGCCAATAAATAAATAAATATAATAAATCTATTAAAAAATAAAAAAAGACTATGGCAGAAGTGAGCTATGTTTCTTCCAAGGCTAGGCCATAGAAAGTCACATAGCTTCCTCCTTGTTTTCTGGAAAACTTGCTCTTGAAGCTCCGAGCTACCATGTAAGAAGTTTGACTAACTTGAGGAAACCATGCTGTAAGGAAGCTTAGGCCATATGGAAAAGGTACATAGCACATAAAGATTCTCCAATCAAATGACCCATCTAAGACCAGCCTTATAGTCACCCCAGCCCAGGCACCAGACATGTGAAGCCTCCAGAGGATTCTAATTCCCCAGCTGATGGAGTAACTCCCAGTCATTCATGTCTTCTCAGCTAAGGCCCTAAATACAGTAGAGCAGAATCAAGCCATCCCCACTATGTCTTGTCTGAATTTCTGAAATGAGAATCCATGAGAATAATAAAATGATTGTTGTATTATAGGACTAAGTTTGGGGTAGTTGGTTTTGCCTCAACAGATAATCAAAATATCTCATAGAAGAAAATATAGAAAATAAAGGAATAAATAAAAATTTAATAACCTGCAGTCCTACCATTAATCACTATTATCATTTATGTGTGTGTTTATTTTCTTTCATTCTTTTTCCTAGGTATGTACCTTCATAAAACTACATAGAGCACAGATTAGCACAGCAAAGCAAACCTGTATTTGCATACTGATGGCCACTTCCTACATTTGGAAGTCATTTCTTAACCTCTTGAGCTGTGGGTTCTTTTTATTTTCTGTAAAATGAAGTTCATAATAGTATAAATCTCATAGAGTTGTGAGGATTAAATCAAATCATGTAAGCATTTATCACAATGTTTGAAACAATTTTTATCATCAATTACTATGTACACAATTGAGTTCATACTACACATAGAGGTAGGTAATCTCCCTTTTTCATTTACTATAAAATCATGAGAATCTCCCCATGTTTGGAAGATGTAGAGATGCACCACTCAGATCTCCCTTCAAGAAAGTGTGCCAGGAGGGTGGTTAGCTGGCAGCTTCCCTCAGCTAGCTCATTCAGGATTCACTGCAGCATTAGAGCTGAGATTACGATTTTTTCATGGTGGCCCCCAGTCAGTGACTGAGAAAGGTGGTGGTAAAAAGACCTAGCCATTTCCACTCAATGTGACACCCCTCTAAACGGCAATGTGTGCTCTGGAGCTCCCACTGGGCTGGCAGAGATTTTAGCAAGTCTGCCCTGTGGTCTGACAGCTCCTGCTGACCAACATTTCTTCCTTCCTTCCTTTTCCTTTCACAGGTGTCACTTCCACATAAATCTCTTGCACTCCTAAATCCCTTTCAGAGTTTGCTATTCAAGAACTAAACAGGCATACCATATGATAAAATGTTTTCTTTTAATGTGCATTTAAATCAAAACTGACCTGGAATTTGAACTTAGGTCTTCTGACTGAATCCTATGCTTTTCTGAATGATATGTTACCTTCCACCCCCAACCACCCTTCTACTCCAAAATGTTTGCCTTTCATGTGCAAGCCCTGACCATGTGCTCTTCACAGAAAAGGGATCTAATACCTGCTGGATCTAATCCATCTTATGTAACTGCAATGAGGACAAAATGGAATAAAGCATGTGGAAATGTTAGTAAACCCCATATCCTTACAAATTTATACATTTATATTAAATGTATTGTCCCCAAGACTGACCTAATTCAATGAGAATATTCACCTTATGTCTCAGTCCACTCTGACTCTAAGATGTTTAATCATGCAATGCGGGGGACCTTCAAGATGGTGGAGTAAGACGTGATCACCTTCCTCCCCACAAATACATCAGAAATACATCTACATGTAGAACAACTCCTGCAGAACACCTACTGAACACTGGCAGAAGACCTCAGGCCTCCCAAAAGGCAAGAAACTCCCCACGTACCTGGGTAGGGAAAAAGAAAAAAGAAAAAACAGAAACAAAAGAATAGGGATGGGACCTGCACCAGTGGGAGGGAGCCGTGAAGAAGGAAAGGTTTCCACACACTAGGAAACCCCTTTGCGGGCGGAGACTGTGGGTGGCGGGGGTAAACCTTCGGAGCCATGGAGGACAGCGCAGCAACAGGGGTGCTGAGGGCAAAGTGGAGAGATTCCCACACAGAGGATCGGTGCCAACCAGCACTCACCAGCCCGAGAGGCTTGTCTGCACACCTGCCGGGGTGGCTAGGGGCCGGGAGCTGAGGCTAGGGCTTTAGTCGGATCGCAGGGAGAGGGCTGGGGTTGGCTGCGTGAACACAGCCTGCAGGGGGCTCGTGCATCACAGCTAGCCGGAGTGTGCCCAGGAGAAAGTCTGGAACTGCCAAATAAGCAATAGATTTTTTTCTTGCCTCTTTGTTTTGGGGTGTACGAGGAGAGGGGATTCATAGCACCACATAACCAAGCTCCAGAGACGGATGGAGCATTGGCTATCAACGCAGACCCCAGAGACGGGCCTGAGATGCTAAGGCTGCTGCTGCTGCCACCAAGAAGCCTGTGTGCGAGCACAGGTCACTATCCACACCTGCCCTCCCGGGAGCCTGTGCAGCCCGCCACTGCCAGGGTCCCGTGATCCAGGGACAACTTTCCCGGGAGAACGCTCGGCGCGCCTCAGGCTGTTGCAATGTCAGGTTGGCCTCTGCTGCCGCAGGCTCGCCCCACATTCCGTACCCCTCCCTCCCCCTGGCCTGAGTGAGACAGAGCCCCCGAATCAGCTGCTCCTTTAACCCCGTCCTGTCTGAGCGAAGAACAGATGCCCTCAGGCAACCTACATGCAGAGGTGGGGCCAAATCCAAAGCTGAACCCCAAGAGCTGTGCGAACAAAGAAGAGAAAGGGAAATCTCTCCCAGCAGCCTCAGGAGCAGCGGATTAAATCCCACAATTAACATGATGTACCCTGCATCTGTGGAATACCTGAACAGACAACGAATCATCCCAAAATTGAAGCGATGGACTTTGTGTGATTTTGTCTGTATAGCTTTGCTTTTACCATTTGTCCTAGGGTTCTGTCTGTGTTTTTGGTTGTTTTTTTTTTTTTTTTTAAGTATAGTTTTTGAGCACTTGTTATCATTGGTGGATTTGTTTTTTGGTTGGTTGCTCTCTTTTGTCTTTCTTTTTATTACTTTTCAAATTTCTTTTATTTTTAAAATATTTTAATTTTTTATTTTAATAACTTTATTTTATTTTATTTATTTTTTCTTTCTTTCTTTTATTATCCCTTTTCTTCTAAGCCGTGCGGCTGATAGGGTCCTGGTGCTCCGGCCGGGTGTGAGACCTGTGCCTCTGAGGTGGGAGAGCCAAGTTCAGGACATTCATCCACCAGAGACCTCCCGGGTCCACATAATATCAGACAGCGAAAGTTCTCCCAGTGATCTCCATCTCAACGCTAAGACCCAGCTCCACTCAATGACCAGCAAGCTACAGTGCTAGACCCCCTACACCAAACAACTAGCAACACAGGAACACCACCACACCCCTTAGCAGAGAGGCTGCTTAAAATCATAATAAGGTAACAGACACCCCAAAACATACCACCGGACGCAGTCCTGCCCACCAGAAAGACAAGATCCAGCCTCATGCACCAGAACACAGGCACCAGTCCCCTCCACCAGGAAGCCTACACAACCCACTGAACCATCCTTAGTGACTGGGGGCAGACACCAAAAACAATGGGAACTACAAACCTGCAGCGTGTGAAAAGGAGACCCCAAACACAGTAAGTTTAGCAAAATGAGAAGACACAGAAACACACAGCAGATGAAGGAGCAAGGCAAAAACCCACTAGACAAAACAAATGAAGAGGAAATAGGCAATCTACCTGAAAAAGAATTTAGAGTAATGACAGTAAAGATGATCCAAAATCTTGGAAATAGAATGGAGAAAATACAAGAAACATTTAACAAGGACTTAGAAGAACTAAAGAGCAAACAAACAATGATTAACAGTACAATAAATGAAATTAAAAATTCTCTAGAAGGAATCAGTAGCAGAATAACTGAGGCAGAAGAACAGATAAGTGACCTGGAAGATTAAATAGTGGAAATAACTACTGCAGAGAAGAATAAAGAAAAAAGAATGAAAAGAATTGAGGACAGTCTCAGAGACATCTGGGACAACATTAAATGCACCAACATTTGAATTATAGGGGTCCCAGAAGAAGAAGAGATAAAGAAAGGGACTGAGAAAATATTTGAAGACATTATAGTTGAAAACTTCCCTAATATGGGAAAAACATAGTCAGTCAAGTCCAGGAAGCACAGAGAGTCCCATACAGGATAAACCCAAGGAGAAACATGCCAAGACACATATTAATCAAGCTATCAAAAAGTAAATACAAAGAAAAAATATTAAAAGCAGCAAGGGAAAAACAACAAATAACATACAAGGGAATCCCCATAAGGTTAACAGCTGATCTTTCAGCAGAAACTCTGCAAGCCAGAAGGGACATAGTTAAAGTGATGAAAGGGAAAAACCTACAACCAAGATTACTCTACCCAGCAAGAATCTCATTCAGATTTGACAGAGAAATCAATAACTTTACAGACAAGCAAAAGTTAAGAGAATTCAGCACCATCAAACCGGCTTTACAACAAATGCTAAAGGAACTTCTCTATGCAGGAAACACAAGAGAAGGAAAAGACCTACAATAACAAACCCAAAACAATTTAGAAAATGGCAATATGCACATACTTATCGATAACCACCTTAAATGTAAATGAATTAAATGCTCCAACCAAACGACATAGACTGGCTGAATGGATACAAAAACAAGACCCTTATATATGCTGTTTCCAAGAGACCCACTTCAGATACGGGGATATATGTATATGTATAGCTGATTCACTTTGTTATAAAGCAGAAACTAACACACCATTGTAAAGCAATTATACTCCAATAAGGATGTTAAAAAATTACAAAAAATAAAAAATCATGTAATACGTCAATTTCTCTCCTTTTTGTTTTTTTTTTGGTAACAGCTTTATTGAGATATAACACACAGACACAATTACCCCCTTTAAAATGTACGATTCACTGGTTTTTAGTATATTCAGCGCAGGCTCAGCGGCCATGGCTTACGGGCCCAGCCACTCCGCAGCATGTGGGATCTTCCCAGACCGGGGCACGAACCCATGTCCCCTGCATCAGCAGGCGGACTCTCAACCACTGTGCCACCAGGGAAGCCCCCCCATTTTCATCAACCCTGAAAGGAACGGTGTACCTTTAGCTACGGCATCTCAATCCTCCTCAGCTGTAGGCAATGACTAATCTACTTTCTGTTTCTATAGATTTACCTATACTGGACGTTTCCCAGTATTTCTGGGATTGGACGTATTGCTGAATTGGACTAAATTGTTTTCTGTAATATCCTATCCAACTCTGATATATTAATGCTCCCTGAAGTGTCCCATCAAGCTGCAAGGCAGAACCAAACTTGCTTTGGAAAGAAGACAGCGTTTCTGAGTGTGAAAATAAGACATATAAATAAATATGTTAATAATGTGCCTACCTAAGCAGTTTTTTCTTCATAAACCTAATTAACCCAACATAGCAACTGTTATAGCCTGTTTGTATTTGTAAAGATAAAAGTAATATAAGCAGTTTTGTAGTCTTCAAAGAACATTAAGGTTTCTTCTAGGACAAAGAACTATGCAGGGCTTCAGTATGAAATATATTTAGTTCCAGGTATAAAAATTTAATGGACTAAAGCTGCTTCATGTGTCATAGACATTGCCAATGAAAGGATCCATTAATCAGTGTAAAAATAACTGCTCACACCTACATGCCTCTTGTTGAAATAATCCTGAATTTATCTTCACAAAAGATATCAATGATTAAAGACTTCAGTGTGGTGGAAATACTTGACTTTGCTTGAAATTTTGAAAAAAAGAAAGAAAAAAGAGAAGGAACACACTCTTAGATTTGAGTACATGTACTCTTACTAGGGTAATATCTCCAAATTTGCTTTTGCCCTATTTTTTTTTTTTCTCATCACCTCTGCTGACCCTTTTCCAGTTTCCCATAATCACTTTCTTCCTGTGGGCTGCTTCCAATTGGCCTTTGAGTATGTTTGTCTTCTCTTTCAATAATATAGATATGATTTAACAGGGAGGAGCTAATCAGAATCTCTGGAAGTTTGGGAGAATGCAAATACATGCTGTTTGAAAAAGCAAATTGAATATTATAATTTCTTTAATTTGCTTTCACTTATATTTTATTCTTTAATTAAAAAAATTTTAACAGACTGTGAATTTTTATGTTTATCCAAAGAGTCAAGACCTTAAAAAAAGATTCAAAAACACTATCGTAGAAATCTTTCCAAGATCCCACCACTTATCAAGACACTGCCCAATATTGCCTTTTGAAGGAGCAATCAATATTCATTGCCTCCTTTTTCCTAACACCATTTATTTTCAATCCATTTTCATACTTTCTACTCCCACAAATTCACTAAAATATCCCTTACAGAGATATCTGACAATTTCCTAATTTCCAATTCTAATGACCAAAATAGGACACTATTTTGTTCAATGTCAACATAATTCTTCCTCCTTTGAAGTACTTTCCTTTTTCCCAGTCACCACAGAATTATAACTTTATTCATTTATTTATGTAACACATATATTGATGAATATATACGAGGAATTGTTGTAAGTGCTCAAATAAGATAATAAGCAATTTAGATCCAGTCCTTGCCTTAGCAGTGCTCATAATTCCTATCAGAGGTTACAAACAGGCCTCAATGGGAAATGATGTACATGGTTTGTACTGTATATGTGTACATGTATTTAAAACTAAAATTTGTGAATTAATGGCCAACAAACAAGTATCAGGAAACTTGATATAATTTCTGATTTTCTGAAATTTGGGACAATACTGGGCTTACATTCCTATATGGCAACGATTAACTGGACCTGAATATTGACTGCTCCCTTCACATAGGGCATAAATTCTCTAACTTGCTATAGTGTCCACTGCTTTTTGTATCTCAAAAACATTGAGTCTATTAGTTCCCATTTAACTTTGTTATATTATCTAACACCTTCATTTATTTATGTTAACTGCCTCATTCCTGAAAGCATGAGAGATTGTGACCCCTAATCTAGAGGAAGGTGAAGAGAAGTAACCAGAAAGTGAAATATAGCATTATTTACAGTGCGATAAGGTGCTAAGGGTACATGGTATGTAATCCAGCCCTGGGGGATGGGGTCAGGGAATCCTCTTCAAGAAATAGTGCTGTCCAAAATAAGAACTGAAGGATATGTTAACATCTTTAGTTATAATCCCACTATCTTTTCATTGAGAACATGTTCATTTAGAAAGAGATTATAAAGTATTTGGTTACTAAGAAGAAATGTGAGTATAAAAAGAAATCCATCTTAAAGATTGCTCTAATTTGTGGGTATAAATGTTCCCTAGTTCCTTAAAGTATGGATCAAGTCAGTGTTAAAAAGTAGCAATTTAACTGGAAGTTAAGTATGCAAAAGTGCTTTGGGTCCTGGATTTAGGACAGTTTAAAAAAAATCTCTCAACTTTGCAATCAAACACATATGCTATGGAAAAAAATATATATATGGACAAAAGATACAGTGGTTTCCAGGCTATGAATCACCAGGACTAGAAAACAGAGTTTTCTGATAGGCATGGCTGTGTAGCAATAAGAACCTAGGTCTAGTGACCCAGACAGAAATAGGCTTGAATTAAATTTTTCCCTCCTTCCTTGTCCTTCCCCTTTGTAATAAATATATAAAATAATTCTTCTAAATGACTGGAATGAGATCTTGCTAGACATCTACAGGATGGAATAACTGATCATTCAATATCTGCTTTTATCCTGTGAAATGCTAAAAAGAATCTGACTAATCAAAATGCTACTTTTTATTCACAAAGAAATTTCATCAAGTGGTTTGTCTGTATATGTGAGGTTAAATTAGATGATCTAATAAACTTTTGTTCATTAACATTCCTTTTTTTTTTTGTGAGGTACACGGACCTCTCACTGTTGTGGCCTCTCCCATTGTGGAGCACAGGCTCCGGACGCACAGGCTCAGAGGTCATGGCTCATGGGTCTAGCCGCTCTGCGGCATGTGGGATCTTCCCGGACCGGGGCATAAACCCGTGTCCGCTGCATCGGCAGGCGGACTCTCAACCACTGTGCCACCAGGGAAGCCTCATTAACATTCTTATTTAAAATCTTTGAAACTATATAAATCTCAATTTTTTCCCCAAAGTCTTGTGTTTCATTTTAGGAGTACAATTTAGATACCTTCTAAAGAAGTATGCCCCAAAGTGGAATGCAAATATGACAGGAGTCTTGTAAGGAAATATTCATTAAAGTGCAAGAAGAAAATACTAGAAATTCTGCTTATGTTTATTTATATATAAAGATAATAAAATTTTACCAATATTTAACATGAAAATTTACACTAGTGGTCTCAGTTCATATATCAGTTTGTCATGTGTTACATACAGTACTCAAAGTATAAGAAATCAATACTTGGAATTCCAAATAGAGAGAAGATGAGAGTTGCCTGCATTTAATATATGAGTTTTAGCATTTAGTATATGAGGATTCATTATAGCTATGTGAGCCAAATTCAGTGGATTTATAGATTTTAATATCTTATTTTAACTGAATTGATCCTTAAAAAAATGGCATATTATCTTCAGAAAATTCCTGTGATGAAACTATAGATCAAATACATATTATTAATGTAAGAAGAAAAAAGGAAAATGGCAGAGCTGCGTTTTTCATTCTACTTACCTGAGCTTTGTATAAGCTAAATTTCTAGGTAAAATTAATGGCAGTCTAATTATCTTTGAATATAGATTTGTCAAAATATTTTGATATTATCAAAAATGATATTTGAAGTATGAATTTATGTCCACAAATTTTAACACTGTCTGCCAAAGAGTTTACTTTGCCTTGAGCTATTTACTGGTGATTTTTATTCACGATTATAATTTATGAACAATTATATACATTTTGAGGTGCTAATTTTATACGGCATATGATAAAAAATGTTTGGAGTCCATTGATCTAAGTATAGACTTCATTTCTTTGATATCTATTATTAGGTATTCTCATCTCTTCAGTATGCAATAATACAGAGGACATGGTCCTTTTCTTTTTATTTTTCTGTGTAAAATAGCTGACACATTAGGTCTCTATTAAATGCTTATTGAAATAGAAGTTCAACAATAATAATTAGCTTTTATTAAGTATTTACTATGTGTTAGTATTTTGCTGCATGTCATACTGCATATGATTTGTCCTTTTTAAAACTGTAAACCACCCAATGAAATAGGTAATTCTATTTGCTCCATTTCAGAGAGACAGTGGGAGAGAGTAACTTGCCTGAAGATGAACACTATTAAGTCTTAAAACTGAGATATGAACATGAATAGTGTAGCTTTTAAGCTAACAGTATTTATTAAGGTACATTATTATAACAATAAATATCAAGTATTATTTGTACTAATGTTTGGGTACTCATTAATTTCTCAAGAGTATTTATCAAGGATCTTTTACAGGTCCTATACACTGAGGAATCAGAAAGAAAAAGACTCACTACCAAATTCGAATTTCACAGTCCAACATGTGAAATATAGAAATAAACAAATAATTACAAGTGCTGTAATAAAAAAGAATGTGAATGTGTAACTGAAACCCAAAAGATAGTACAGTAAAATCTGAGAGTTCAAGAAAGCTCAAGAAGACTCAGTTTACCTTGGTTTTAAATAAATAATACTTTCCTATCAGGAAAATAAATTAAAAAGTATTTAAGCAGAAGAAATAACAAGAATAAAAACACTGAAGTATGAAAGTGCTTAATCTAAAGAATGCAGTAATCTAGAACAGTGCTTTTCAAACTTTAGCCTGCAAACCTGCTTTCTGGGATTAAAAAAAAAAAGCAAATTCTGGTTGAATAGGGAGTGAGATTCTTCATTCCTAAAAATCTCTCATTTGAGGCAGATGCAGCTGATTCTCTGGCCACAATTTGAGTTGCAAGACTTGAACTGTGATCCTCAACATGTAGCCTTAGACTGCTTGCATCAAAACTGCCTTGACTCTTTGATAAAAAATTTATATTCTCAGCCTATCCTAGATGTACCAAATTAGATTGGTGTGAGATGGAGAGGGAAATATTCATTTTAAGCCTGTAGTTACCATATGATTCTCATGCACATTAAATTTGAAAACCATTAGGTTTGGAAGTTCAGAGTCTGCACAAAAAGAGTCTGGAAAGTAAATTCAGCAAAACTGTGAACTAAGGGATCTTGAATATCTAATTTAGGAGTTTGAATTTTATTAGACAGGCAATGGGTGACCATAGAAAGTTTTAAATGAACATTGACATTGTAGATTTGTGTCTTATGCAGATCACTTTAGAAGCAATCTAAAAATATATGGGATCATAACAGGATAACTTGTATGGATTTTCCCTACTGACAACTGAAATCTATAAAGTGGAACAAAATATATGACACAACTATTCTCAGGCAATGAAGAACATGAAGAAAGAACTGTGATCTTGGGAGAAGGGAAAGATACAAAGTAAGTCCCCACAATACTCCGTGATTGCCCTAGCCTTCTGCCTGAGAAAAAAAATTCAACACCTTTAAGGGAAGATGACATAATGAAGATTTCCTGTAACAAATAATATATAATGTCTAACATGCAATAAAAATTGATAAGTAAAGAAACCAGAAAATGTAACATGTAGTCAAAAGGAAAAGCATTCAATAGAACAAACACTAAGGTAATCCAGATGTTAGAAACAACAGATAAGGCACTTAAAGTAGTCACTAATGATAGGTTCAAGAATTTAAATGAAAATATGGAAAAATAAATGAACAGATGAGTAATCATAGCAGAGAAGAAATTATATTTTAACAGTAAGTGGAAATTCTGGAACTGAAAAATACATCTGAAATGAATAACTCTTAGTAGATTAGAATCAGATGGAAGATGGCAGAGAAATGGTGTTGAAACTGAATTCAAATAAACAGAAATAATCAAATTTTGAAAACAGAAAGGGGATTGAAAAAAATGAACAGAGACTTGGTAATATTTGGAAGATTATCAAACAATCTAACATACATATTTGAAAAAATAATGGTCAAAATTTCTGAATTTGATGAAAACGAATTTACAGATTTAAGAAACTCAATGTTCAAAAAGCATTGTACACAGGAAATCATACATAGGATCATTATAACCAATCTGCTGAAAACCAAAGATATTTTCTCTTCTCTTACTTTCTTTAAAAGATATTAATGCTTAACAGAAAAATTCTAACAACGTATTGGAGATTATACATGTATAGATGTAAGGTATACGGTAACAATAGTATAAAGAATAAAGATTGAGTGGAACTATATCATTGGAAGGGTCTTACATTTAAAGTGAAGTAGGCCAATATTAACAAAAATACCTGTGATATGTTAAGGATCCATAGTGTAATCACTAGAGTCATCAGTTAAAAAATAATGCATAGTACTTTTTTCTCTTTAAATGACATTGTTAAGAAAATGAAAAGGCAAGCCTAGAATGGGAGAAATTTTTTGCAAAAAATATATCCAACAAAGAATCTGTATCCAGAATATATAAAAGTCTGTTACAATTCAAGAAAACAATAAAGCAAATTTAAAAATGGGAAAAAGTGTTCAACAGACACTATACCAAAAAAAATTTGGTGACAAGCAAATGAAAATCTATTCAATTTCATTAGTCACTGGGGCAATTCAATATATTCATAATGAGATACGAATACACACCTAATAGAATGGCTAAGATAAAATATACTGACCATATGAAGTGTTGGCAAAGATGTGGAACAACTACAATTCTAATACATTACTGATGGGATGGAAAATGATGTAGCTAGTTTGGTAAGGAGTTCGGCATTTTCTTATTAAAATTAAAAATGCACTTATGATATGACCCAGCAATTTCACTCCTAGATATTGCCCAAGAGAAATAAAAACATAGTTCAAACAAAGATTTGTACAAGAACGTTAATAGCAAATTTATTTATAATAGTCAAGATGTAAAGACAACCACCAACAAATCCTTCAACAGATGGATAGTTAAATAAACTGTGGTATATCCTTATAAGGGAATACAACTTTCCAATAAAAGAAATGAATTACTAAACACACAACAACAGCATTATGATAAGTGGGAGAAACCATATATAAAAGAAAACAAACTGAATAGATTGCATTCATATAAAATTCTAGAAAGGGGAAAACTATAGGGATAGAACAGACATCAGTGGTTTCCAGAGGTCAGGTGACATGGAGGAGGGAATTGATTGCATAAAGGTATGAGGGAACTTTTGTGTATGATAGAAAAGTGTTATATCATGATAGCAATGATGGTACATGAATATATATATTTTCAAAAGTCATCAACTTGTACACTTAAAATTGTGAATTTTATTGTGTATAAATTATACCTCAATAAATTTGACCCCTTAAAAAAACCCAACCAGGGCTTCCCTGGTGGCGCAGTGGTTGAGAGTCCGCCTGTCGATGCAGGGGACATGGATTCGTGCCCCGGTCTGGGAAGATCCCACATGCCGCGGAGCGGCTGGGCCTGTGAGCCATGGCCGCTAAGCCTGCCCGTCCGGAGCCTGTGCTCTGCAACGGGAGAGGCCACAACAGTGAGAGGCCCGCGTACCGAAGAAAAAAAAAAAGTCAAGATGTTGCTAGAAAGCAGAGATGCCCTCATTTGTGAAAAATACTCAGGTCTGAGGCAGGCCCAGCATTCGGGGGTGTGTAATTGAATGTGGCCAATAAAACGATTTGAAAATCACATTATTCATTTTGTGAGTATTAACAATAAAGTTCAATTGCAATATTTCTAAAAATCCAAAGAACTGTATAAAAATAATTGTTCTGTATGCATCAAAAATACTAAGATCAAGAAAGGCAAGGAAAGGCAGAGAAACTCCTTCAGTTTAAAGGAGACTACAGAGACAAGAAAACTAAAAATATATGACTCTGGATTGAATGCTAAACAACAAAAAAATAAACAGCTATAAATGACAGTATTGGGATAACTGACCACATTTGCATTTTGGGTATAGATTAGATAAAGAACATAGTATCAATGTCACATTTTCTGATTTTGATAATTGTACTGTGAATATGTAAGTTAATTTCCTTTTTCTTAGGAAATAAAGATAAAAGTATTTAGTAGCTATAGGGAATGTTGTCTTTACTTTCAAATGATTCTGAAAAAAAATAGAGTGATGATGGAGATGGGACAAAATATAAACAATTAATAAATCTGGATAAAGTGTATATAGGAGTTTCTTGTAATAGTCTGGAAATTATTTTGTTTAAAATAATACTGGGCTTCCCTGGTGGCACAGTGGTTGAGAGTCCGCCTGCCGATGCAGGGGATACGGGTTCGTGTGCCGGTCTGGGAAGATCCCACATGCCGCGGAGCGGCTGGGCCCGTGAGCTATGGCCGCTGAGCCTGTGTGTCCGGAGCCTGTACTCCGCAGCGGGAGAGGCCACAACAGTGAGAGACCCGCGTACAGAAAAAAAAAAAAAAAGCGTACAGGGAAAAAAAAAAAAAAAAAACTAAAATAAGAATTAAAATATATGGGGGAAGAGAATCACAGCCCAAAATGAATCAGATGCCTACTGCAGTCGTCCAGGGAAGGTATAATTAGAACTATATTTAATACAATAGTAGTATGAATGGCTACTTTATATTGTTTCTATGTTTAAAGTGGAATGGTAAAGTTAATTTGTTTTTATCTTTGTTAAGAAATAAGTAATCATGCATTCTGTTATGGCGTCTTAAGAATCTTTGCCTACCTTGTGTCCTAAGATTCTAAATTTGTTTAAATTTGTTATATAAAAGTTATAGTCCATATATCCTTCTGTAAAATATAAGAAAACAGAATAACTAGAGCAAAGAGAACTCTAAAAATGGAAATTTAGGTTTGATAAACAGAGGTGGAAGAACTATATTTTCTTAAGATTGTAGTCTTAGATCATTCAGAACCCATTTGTGTGGCTGTGTCATGCTAAATCTTGGGAAAATGAACTAATACAGAGAGAATATCCCAGACAGTCAAATTCAGAATTCATGGTTTCACAATACCACCTTGACTATCCACCACCAGCTTCCTATTCCTTGAAGCTCTTCTACTTTAACCTCCTGCCATTCAGCAAAAAGGCCGGTGTCAGACTCTATTTCCTACACCCTGAACTCAGTCTCCATTCAAGTTTTGTAGGATGATTAGTAGGTATTAAAGACAATTTAGCACTTACTGACACTTTTTCCCAGAAGGAATCGGACAAATTGACTAGGCATTGATGGGGCCGGAAAAAGGATGAGCATTAGAGCATTTGCATGGTGAATCACAGGAATATGTGAATGTGAATCATGGGAAAATATGGCTCTCTTCCCCCACAGTGATAAACTCTCTAAAGGTTGGGGGAGGGTTGCAAAGTGAAAGTGATCCAGATACAAGCAAAGGGCTGTCCCCAGCCCCCGCCTCTGCCACCACCACACCTGCACATACAAAACTGAAATAAAATCCTGTCACAGACTCACATGACATTGAGAAAGAACAAAATATTTTGCAATATAACAGTAAGACTCAACTGTACTTGATTCTAATCATTATCCTAACATTTACTGGATAACTAACTTTAATCTTCAGTTTTCTTTTCAGTAAAATAAGGACTAATATGAAACTCACCAAGTTATTTTAATGACAGAAGAAATAATGTATATAAAACCTAGAGTGATATTTAGCTCATAATAAGTACAGAGTAAGTTGAAACTTACTACAATCAGAAAATGAACATTTATATTTAATTTATATGTTACATAAATTCATATTTATGACAATCTCAAGGATCTGTCCCAACACTAAGTATCCCAGCCTTTCCAATCCACTTCTATATTTACTTTATGATCAGGTACTGAGATTATGTTGGAACCAAGGATTAATGTAAGGAAAAAAACAACTGAAGCAAAAGTAGGAGAAATAAAAGAAAGATGATAAAGAGAACCCTAGAGGTATATTTTTATTAAGGAAAACATGCAGAAAAATGCAGCTTCAATGTGCTTCTTTCATCCTCAAATGCAGCCTCATCTTCTGCACAGAGGCAGCTTGGTCTCCTTGTAAGGAGCTCTGGCAAGAGAACCAGATTGCCAAGTCTTAAATTCTGGCTAACAACTAGCTATCCATGTAACCCTGGAGATAATAATAGTATTCATTCTCAGGGTTCTTGTGAAAATTAAATGAGATAAACACAGAAAGCAATAAAAAAAGAATGTGTTTTGATGATATCTGCTCAACAAAGAGTTAGCTAGAAGTTTATCCAGTAATGTAATTCTGTGGTCACTCTGCATATTTTCCATGATCACTAATTTGCAAAAAAAAAAAAGCCTACAGATACACATCATCTTTGGTTCTAATACAAAACTTTTGTACCTTGTAAACTGCCAAATGCAAGGCTGTAAATCCATTTCTTGTCAGTCGAGATGGGCGGAGACCTTTTAACATAAGGGTTCTAATATGTGACTTGTTGCCTTAGAGAAAAAATGAAAAAAGTTAAATTGTGGGGATAGACTAAGTGACTTAAAAATCTCTCTTTAACTTAATGATAAATATCACACTGATGTATGAAAATGTCAGACTGCTGTTCTGGAGGCCATTTGTAAAGTTTTCTGTTAATTGACAGCCTTAGTAGTGAACATTTCTACATTTATAAAACTTTGTATCAGTGCTGTATATTTTAATGCATTTGTGTTACATTTTTTATTTGGTGCTCTCCTCATCATGTTTTAAACCATAAAAACATGAAAAAATTCACCCTAGTAAACTATTTGTGAAAAAGCTTAGATAGAAATCTAGCTGTGCAGGATTCATCAGAACATCATTAGCAATGGAGATTATTTAGATCAGAGAAATCTGGAGAAAATGCCTAAGGTTGGGAAGGCGTGTTTAAATTTGGGAAGAAGATCTGTTAAGTAGGGTCTGTTTGGGAGGAGTGGTTAAGGGATATGTTTAGTATCAATACTATATATTAGTGTTCTCTTAAAAACTGAGTTCAAAGGACACTAGTTTGGATTAACAAAAAACTATTCATTCACTAATTCAGTAAGTTTACTGAGTACCTACTATAAGCCAGGCACCATCCTAGGTGCTTGGGATATATTAATGAACCAAACATAACAAGATATGAGCGGAATTAAACTCTTAGTCTTCACTTTGATCAGTCTTCACTTCGGGATTTTATCTTTGGCATTTATTACCTTCCACATATCTTACTACAGACTGTGAAGCAACTGCTTGATGATATTTTGGGAAATGCTTTAAGTGCTTCTCAATTTAACCTTATCCATGACTGCCATGCCCGATACTGAAACATACTTTTTTCCCCCAAGCAAATTTGATTCAAGGTAGGAGCGCAATAAAACTTAAATTCAGAGCTAAATCAATTGTAATATCTGCCTGGTAGTTAGTTACTTCTTCAGCTAAAGGTTATCAGGGTTCTAGGGGCAAAGCAAAAGAGGAAATCGGGTATGAATAGAATTCTCTTGCAGACTATTAATCAGTTCAAATCACTGACCATATAAACATATAGCCAGCTTATAAAGTATTGAGTTCCAAGCACTCACCTCCACAAATGCAACATAAATGAAGTAGAGACAGACCATTTTCTGTGCGGTAATTTAAATTGACTTTACCGAAGGCATCATCAGAACTGAAAAAAATATTTTACAGACGATTACAAATTTCAGCTTTTAGTTTATCATTTTTCATTTGAAAAATTATAATAGGGAATCCTGTTACTACAAATTCAGAAATATATCTTTTCTAGGATTCTTTTGTACCTAGAGAAAAGAATTTTGAGTATACCTCTAGATGAATAATAACTAAAATCATGAGAAAATAATATTAAAAGTTTGAGAGACCAAGTTTAAATTAAAGACTATCATACAAGTTCTATGTTCTACATATAATTTGAACTTTTCAGGACACCTTAATGAATTAAAATTTGTGTATAAGTAGAAAACACAGGTATTTGAAAATAAACCCATTTCTCTCACAATCAAAACCTTATATAATATTTAGGGAGAAATTCAAGAAATTCTCTCCAAAAAGAAAAAAAAAAAAGGTATCATTTGATAAGAGACTGGAGAAAGGAATACAGTCCCAATGTATTACAAATTCTGCCTGAAGCAAAGTTTCCTTATACTCTGACTGGGTCAGATTTCACAGATAAAGAAGGTCTAAACTCTGATAAGGTACTATGATACAGTCCCAGGTGGGAAGAGAAGTAGTGTTAGTGATTCAATTAATGAAATCCTTGCCTTTGAACAAAGACCATTGCACCAGGAGGGCCCTAGAGAACCATAGGTAGCCTTTGAAAAAAATGTAAAGCTAAAATTCTCGACCTCTTGAGGTCACTGGTACTGCCAGGACATTTTTCAGTAGAAATGAGATCATATCTTTGGCCTCCCAGGTTAATTTCAAGCTGCCTCCTACCTATTTAAATCTCCAGCAGCTTTAGTGAGATAGCAAAGTCTTTGGTGAATGAGCCTTCCATATCATTTGTAAAGTACTTACACTTGAAAGGTACTATAAATTCAGAACATTATCATCAAGGCACCTAGTTAAGAACTTCAAAAGCTACTGAAATTTTAAAACAGAAAAAGAAAAGGTGCTATTCTCCAGGCTGCTGCTAAAAAGAGAAGCCTCTAATTCCAGGGATTTTGAAGGATTTCAGTGAAATGCTTTAATTAGAAATGGCAAGTCCAGTGGTTTGTTTTCATAGACATGGAAATATTGCAGAACTTTCTCACCCTCTTCACTTTCTTGCTTTCCATATTCAACTTCCCAGTAGCAAAGTCCACAGACATAGTTACTCACATTGAGAAATATACCTCAACTTGCTTTGGAATGTCACACGTTGAAGTACAATGAACACCAAGTCATTTTTACAAATGTTGCTAATATAATATAGCAAGGAGCCCAGGATTTCATGAAAAATAGTTAAGAATTTAACTCACTTCTATCTGCACCTTCCCCAGCTGAATGAACAATGCAAACAAACAAAAAAATCTGATGAAAATACCACTATTTAAAATGTCTACCAAAGGAGCCTAATTGTAAATGGTATAGCTATTTCATGGTATGAACAGAAACTTTACAAAATAATATGGTTCTTGGAAATATGTGGCCTTTGCCTGAGCCAGACATCTGAATTCTCAAAGCCAGGTGTATTATAGATGTCTTGGAGAAATTCAACTAATAGGTACTACTAAATAAAGTACACTCAGCAGCCCAACTTGGAAATGCATTCATAGTTCTCCGTGGTTATGATTTCAAATAGTACAGGTTTTCTGAAGAGCTGAACTCTGCTTTTAAAGCTAGGTAGACTGGATTTCTCTCTTAAAGTTTATAGGAAATTAGTGTCCATAAATAAAAAGGAAAATAAAACTGTAGCTAGCAGTTGAAGATGTTGATTGACAGTGATTCAGAAGCTCTGAGCTGCTTTGGCTTTCCTTCCTTGGTCCTTCCATTATCTAGCAAATGAAATACACAATAAGAACACAAGACAGAAAACAAAGTATTGGAGTGGGGCAGGAGAGGGAAGCCTTCTGTTAAATGTAAAGAACTATACAACCTTCAGCCTAAGAGAAAAAGGGAGAAGGAAGTATTGACACTTTCTTTTGAGCTAACTATAACAAACTGAATGGCAAATACTGAAAGAAGATAAAGCTTGAGAGCGCCTCTGTAGCAATAAACCCTTGAGAAAAATTAGTTTTTCAATGTGTATCTCTAATATTATACAGCAATGATGTTTTAAAAGTGGAAAAAATCATTTCAGCAGTGTAGGTACTTAAATCTTGGGCCTTGTATTCACACCAGGACTGAAATCGTATCCTGTTCCTGTCTTTAAGTAGTGCTTTTTTTTTTCTCTTTTTCTCCAATTTGGGCAAGTTATTTAACCTCCTCAAGTCTCACTTTCTTCAGTTATAAAATTATTAAAATGATTCACATGACATTGTGTTGTGAAGAAAAATGGAATTAAGTGCTTACTATAGTACTTGGTACATGATATGTTATCATTACTATTTTTAGCAAGTTTACTGTGAATGTACAACTCTCCTTTTGTAGTCTAAGTCTTGAGAGAACTTTAGCACAATTTTCAAACCAAGTTTGAACTTCTTTGACCTCTCACATTTCACAACCTGTAAAATTTCCCTATTTTGACCAAGTTGACTGTTGTGACATCTAATACCTATCAGTGATTCAGAGCAACTACTAGAATCACAGTTTTGTAATACAAGTCCAGCAGCATCATTACTATGGGGAAGGCATTTTCAACACTGGAGATATTAAAAGAACAACAAAATCCAAAGGAAAAAATGGTTGTGCTGAAAATCATTTTATGGCGAAGGTAGACTCAATTGCTTTCTTTTTCCAAGTTCTAACTTTGATGGTATATTCAATCAGTCTGGCACGACACCTACTGAACACCCAACTGTGTGCTCCACCTCTGTTCTTAATGCTCATTTCAGGTTGTTTTCAACAGTCTACTTGATAGTAACTGTTCACTAATTCCTGGATCATTTAAGTGCATCAGTCTTGGGAACACGCACAATAGAGAGAATCCTGCAGTTGACCTTAGCATTAGTCCTGATCTCTAATGCTCCAAGCAGCTTTGCAAAGAAAGTAAACACTGAATAAACAGAAAAAATAAGGTGATAAAGTCTATTGCTTTATTTAAAAAAAAAACACTAAATGAATGTATATTGTTTACATAAATAAGACTGAAAGTATGAATTATATTAGAGACTTCTTATTCAACAATCATTCTTTAACTTACTGAATCTTACGCTAGATTTGACCATTCATAAGTAAATCAGTATACAGTCCTAAATAGCTCCTTGTCAAAACTGAGCTGTAGTCTCTTACTTTTATTTTCCTCTTGAATTCTATTTTCCCTGAACTCATGCAACTTCTATTAATGCCAACAAAATGAATAAACAGAGAATAGACTCCCACAGTGTTTGTCAGTTAAGCACAATTTTAATAGTAACATTTTTATCTTAACTTTAATAACTGGAATGTAATTTTTTTTTAATGAGAGTTACTTTGGGGCTATACTTGAATCCTAATTCTCACTTCCTGTTAACTTCTAGTCAAATGTTCCTGTCAAATGTTTGATACATGCAATTAAAATATTCGAGATTTTAAAGCAATCATTCCTAGGGGAGATATTTTCCCTTCTTTTGCCTCTTCTAAAGGAACTGTATGTGTCAAATTGACTGCCAGTTGAACATCACTTATGTATTCTAATATCCTAAGCTCAATTTATTTTTTAATTTTCCCTTACATTTTTTATCACCTGCCATGCCATACTATAACTTAACATATCCTAATGAGTTCACAGTGCTTGCTGGTGCATGAATGAAGTTCCTAATTAAAATGAAGTCACTATATGAATATATTTCTAATAGTAAATTCTGTCCTTCATCATTAAAAATGGTAGTTTTGGGCACAAAGGTTACTTTCTTTCTTGTAGCATAATGAACTCTTTTCTTAGCCTTTACCTTTTATCCAGAAAAGTATGCAGTTTTGTGATCCAATTAAACTTCTCATGACCTCATCCTTTCAAGAGGATATCTGACATGTTCACAAATGGAAACTTATTAAAATGTAACATTTGAACACTTGGCCAAAGCCAAAATATTCAGATAGGTAGAAAAATTTCTTAAATTAATTCATTGGCTGAAATGTAGGTAAAGGCCAAGAAAGTAGAAAGAAGGTAAAAATTTGTTATGGATCATCTAGTTTCCAAAATTGATAATTTAGGTTTCAAATGGCTGGTTGTAACTTCTTGTGCAGTTCTTGATGGCTGCTGCTGATTTTCCCCCAAACAATAAAAACAGAAGAATCATCAATAAGATCTGTTCCCAAGATATATCCCCAAGAAACATCCAGAAACATATTTGTCCAATATCTTCCAGATCAAATCTGCAAACTGACAATATGAAGCATATTCATTCTTTCATTCATACAATAAACAATTATTGAGCTACAGTGGCAGGGTAAGAATAATTAAGGATGATAAAACTGGTACAATAATAATTATTATCTCATAGGGTTATTGTGAGGTTTAAATGGGTTAGATCTTTTAAGACTTTTATAAATACTAGCTGCTATAATAACTTTTATTTCTAAAGCATTGATATTACTTTAACTTTTTTATTGTTTTGCTTTGCATTTGAGAAGGGGGATAGGAAAGTGAAAGGGAAGATAGAGGCAGTATGGAATAGGAGGGAAGAATAGCGGGAGGATAAAAGGGGGAGAGATAGTGAGAGCGAGTGATGTACTAAACTAGAGAGAAAGAGACAGAGACAGGGACAGAAACAGTGTTTGATATCAGGCTGCTTCAAGGTTTTTTACAAGATATTCCTGTAAAACTATTACTTAGCTAGTTTTACCTAGACAAGCAAGAAAAGAAATAGAGAGGTAGACAGTCTTGGGACAATGTGAAGTCTCTGCTTTTTGGTTTGAGGTCTTTTCGTTGTTGTTTTCTGTTTCATTGCTAATTAACACAATGCACTTATCAAACATACCAAATAATCCTTTCACTCAATTTTATTTTTTTTAAGATGGAATTTACTTCCTCAATACTCTACTTAGCACCTTGATAGAGAATTTTACTCTCCTTTGGTAAGGTCAGTCTGTGATGTTTCTGGAGCTATTCATTTTATAATAGCTAATTTTCATAATTGGTTATAGTTCTGAAAAAGTAGGTTTTTGGAAGATATTTCATTTGGATCATAAGTATGGTGGACTGCAGCTGGGCCCAGAGGAACTTTTCAGGGAGAAAATAAGCAGGAAAGTACATCTCAGAAAACTTCCTTCGTTTTTTTTCTTTTTCAGTTCTTCTAAATAGTGCAAGTGCTTTCCCATGGAACAGAGCATCCTCTTGACTACTTTTATTTATTAAACCTAATCAATTTCAAAGTGAGATATTAGCATTATTGACCAAGGTATATCTACTCAATGCCAAAATGAGATTAAAAATGAGAAAAAATAGGGTTTTTCTGATTATGTTGAAAAGTCATAGCACTGAAAAATTATAACTTCTTTGGAATCTCTTCATAGACATATTACAGATTAAGCAGATTAAAAGTAGGCTTGACAATGAAATCAGAAAAACATAGTTCTAAAATTTCTAAAGATTTAAAAACATTGAAACAAAATAATTTAATTGGAAGCCTTTTAAAAGTTGCATGTGGAGACCCATCATGTAAGTGGTTTTCAAAGTTCATGTAAGGGCCCGTGTATCACCAAGGTGTGGGAGTGGGAGTGTAAAATATATTCTTCCACTCCCACATGCAGGGACAGTTCTAGTACACAGGACATAGCAAACTTGTAGAGTGGCACGGGGTAGGTGAAAAGTTTTCAAAGATAATTCTTATCCATAGTTCTTTCCCCTTCCTAGTTTGAGAACTAAGATCATGAAGATCATACATTTTGAAGTGAAGTACAGATGGGTGGAATCCCTGCACAACTGTACAAGTTGTGTAACCTGGCTCAAGCCAGTTTACTTTGATTAGTCTTATTTTCTTCAGGTATAAAATGGCAAGCTCAATACCTACTCCAGAAGGATGTGAACATAAACAATGACGATTAGTTTTTAACTAACATTTTTGAGTGTTTACCATGTGCCAGTCACCGAGCTCAAAGCACCTTACATATATACATTTACAATTACATGAGCTAATGCATATTAAAATACCTAGAAGCATGCCTGGCATATGGTAGGTGCTAAGTTGTTAATTTGTTTTTCTTTCAAGTGCTATACAAATAGCTATTACAAATACATACAAATATAAATAAAGCTAAGTAGACAAAGAAGCTGCCTTTAGTGAACATGTATACTAGTGGTTAGACAGACCTGTAAAATGAATAAAGACAGCACCAGGTAGTAAGTGCTATTATATTGATAAATGTAAAGATCAGAGAGAGCAAAGAGGAGGAAATAACCACACAATATACTCCAGTGTACCACTTCTGTCTTTCCTTCTTCTGCCTTCTCTATTTCCTCATTTGTTCCAGTCTCTCCTCTATTATCTCAACAAATGTTCAAAATTATGAATGAATTCAACTTTATCGTGGAAGATGAAGGAACATTCAATTTCCATTAGCAAGCTCTTTTTTCAAAGCTGCTATAAATTGGCATAAGCAAGATAATGGTTTAGTTCTGTTTGTCTTTTTTAAGTTTAGAACTTATATAGCTCTGTACTATATTGTGGGTGAAAGCTATTCCAGGAGGTTGTGTATTTGAGGTGACATAAGTTTTGCTTTACGATGCAGAAAATCTCTTTTAATGAGTGGAATTAGTATCTACCATGAATGCTATAAAGAAACTTGTCAATAAGTGAAAACAACCAAAAAAGCTGCAAAAAGAAAAACCACAGGCAAATCTATGTTTACACTAGTGATCTATGACTCTAGTATTAAATACTCCTTTTTAGGCACCTTATAGTTTTCCTTCTATCTATATGTTTAGAGGAAGCCTGATGTCAAGCAGCATTACACAGTTGTCCATCACAAAAGTATTTCTTACATCACATAAATCATGAATAAAGATGAGAAAGAAAGATTCTAAGATTTAACACCTAAAATGTCCTAGATACTCGATTAAATGTGATCTCATACAATATAATGTTTAAACTTCCCAACTACTCTGAAAATTTTGGTGTGTAAGCCAATGAGTAAGACAATTTATATTCTCAATATTCCATTCTTTTCTTTCCTTGTCATCCATCATATTATTCTAGAGAAAAGAAAATCCTGAGAACTCTGCCCTAGGCAGGATCGACTTTCTTTCCCTATGATGCTATCTGCCTTGATGGAAGCAGACAAAGCAGAGTGCTCTGGTTCTGGTTGTTTGTTTGTTTGCTCCCTTGACTCTCTGCAGACCATACTAGTTGCCTGCTTTCTGTTTTCATATTCCTCATCCCTTCACCCACATCACCACAGACAGAGTTCTCAGTGCAACTTAGGTATCTTTCTAGAAGTGTAGTTTTCAAACTTTAGCTGAAGTATCATTTTTAGCATGCAAAAGTATTACCTGGGGAGCTTGTTAAAAATTCAGGTCTCTGGAAATCATCCCCAGAGATTCTAATTCATTTGATATGGGGTAGAATCATGGATTCTAAAATTTTTGCAAGAACTGCTGGCTATTTTACTGCGGGAGGTCCTTAGCCCTTGGAGAAACATGATTCTAGGCTGTGGGTAATCCTCTCCTCAGCCTCATTATTATCACTTCTGGCTAATGGGACATTTCTGTAGGTTCTTTAATGGCTTCAGCACCAGGCTACCAGTCTTCCTCTCCTCAAAATGCCCTACCATTATTCTCAGGGAATTTGACATCCATTTTGATGAGCCTTCTAATACTCTAGTCTGAAAATTCTTCAAATACCTCTTGATTACAATCTTTAAAAGTTATACTTCAGATTTTGGCACCATTTTGAATTGTTCTAACATTTTACATTTTTATTTTTGAAAACATCCTCTTGATATAAAAACACTTTATCCTAATTTTCTCACTTCTTAACTTTGAATAAACTATTTGTTACTCTCACTTGGTAATAAAGTCTTCAGTCTTTCAGACTGCCCTTATTTACCCAATCAATCATGATAATAGAAACCTCCAGTTATTCAATGCTTACTGTGCGTTAGTCTCTGTACTCAGCATTTGACATCATTTTTCAAATGTCCTGTAAGGTCGTTATTATTAACCTCATTTTACAGATGAAAATAAGCCTCAAGGAGATTAAGTAATATACCCAAAGATACATTTCTTGTAAATAAAAGAAACTGGATTTAAAACTATGGTTGCAAAATCCTTATGCTGACTGACACAGCTTTCTGACTCAGCTTAGGTAAAATGGTCAAGACATTAAGTTTTCTTGCTACCAGTAGACTTTCCATGGTACTCATCCATTCTTGCCTATATATCTTTCCTCAACTATGCCTTTTATCTGGAATGCTTTACAAAACCAATGAATAAATCAAGACAACAAACCTTCTTTTTTTGTATTTGAAAGCCATCTTGTTTTTTCTTCTACTTAGCACTTGTCATAGGCTGTCTTCTGTGAGTTATTTATATATGCCTTTCCCTTCAACCAGATTGTGAAACTCTGGGAGCAAGAATCAGCGTGTAGTAGGAAGCTGGGGAGACCTTGCTACAAATCCCAGTTCCAGTGCTTACTGACCATATGACTTTGACAAATCCAACGTCTCTGCTCCTTACTTTATTATCCACCAGAAGTAATATTATCTATCACACAGGGTCATGGTGTAGATTAAATAATGGTTTATATTTGATGTGTCTGGAATAACACCTTGAATACAGCTGGTACAATAAATCCAGCTACCGTAGGACCTGCAGAAACAGCTGCTTGTTGTTGATGTGGTAAGAGAAAAAAGTACATTTCAAGCTTAATCCTTAAAAGGATATGTCTGTTTAAATTAGTCTTGACATATTTGCATAATAGTTCCCAAATTTAAAAAATAACAACAAATAAATGAGATTTTAACTTTATAAAGTTGAGGAAAATCTCCAATTTGATCACATTTCATTCAGCATATTTATCTGTCAATAAGAGCTAGAGGGTTTATGATTAAGTTCTACATTTATAGCTCTTTTCCAACAAAATTAATATGTGTGTATAAATCTATTATACCAAAGTGCCAGTCACATCTCTACAGGGCTTTCAAATATTTTCCCATAAGTGAGCATATGATAATACTTGCAAAAGTCATCCCAGTGTATCTCATCATGAGTGTCAAAGCTGAGTTAATCATTTTGGGCTAAATAACATGGAAAATTAACTACTTCCCAAACCATAAATTGAATACTTATGAAGGCCTTATTAACCCACTGACAAATTTTATATAAACTATATTATACATGGGTAATTTTATTTGCCAGTTATGTGAGCTTTGTATGTTTACAATATCTGAAATTTCTTTTGAAAAGTATGTCATTTGGTCATTGCTTTACACTTATTTTCCGAGTAAAATGGTTAGAATCCTTTGTCATTAGTGGGTTACATGAATAACACAGCTGTAAGTGAACATGGCTAATTGGCTTTTGTGGAACTTTTCCTCAGTCAGGCAGCTAACTTAAATTGACTCTCCAAAATACATTGTTTCTCAATGCCAAGATTCAATTTCTCCAAAAGGTTGCTTGTGTATATAAGGGCTCTGCCCTTCTTTTCTGAATATTTTGTGTCTTACAAGGTTGTGACAATATGCCAGATTATTTTTATCTTGTTATCATGGAACAAAACCCACTGAAAGCCTGAAGCCAATATTACACATTGGTATATGATTGTTCAGGGGAAGAATGATACACAGTTTCATTAACAGACAGCGTTTCAATGTCAAGAGACCAAAGGGTTTGTTAAAATTGGAGTTCTCTAGTAGTCCAAAAAGAAAAACGTGGCCAATATTCTACCACCATTTGGGAAGAGAAGTCTTACTGTTTGTTGCTGGCATGGCTCACAAGAATGATCTAATTCTAGAGAAGATTATTCAGATCAGCAACAGTTTGTATTCAAAGGCTAGCCTTTAGGTTCCTTTCTCTTTAAACTTTAGTGATGGGAACAGGCAAGGCATATTTTAAGGAGATAAGATATTTGCATTTTAGGGGCTATATGAATGGGCAGGAAGAGATAACCTTATATTCTAAGGTTAACATAGGAGGTTATATGGGTTGTGTTTTTAAACACAGATACAGCTAAAAACTAGATCAACAATGAAAACACTTATACAGAGAAATAATAACTGACAACTTTACCCAAATATATGCCTTAGTTCTGTAAGTTCTTTTTCTTTGATCCGCAGGTCATCTTCTAATCTTTCTATTACAATAACGTAAGATTCACTGACTTTCTTCTTCCATTCATCTAGTAAGGAAAAACAAAAGGGATTGACTCATAGCTCTTTTGCAAAATGTAGACACAGATCATAACATACAAGTGATTAAAACTCTGTTTTTTACTCTGAATTATACAATACTTAATTTAAATTACTGATTGTGAGTTTAAAATGCAGATGTTTATATTTAAAATGCAATCATATTGAATGGTAGTAATTAAGAACCCATTTGATACTGGATAATATATTTACATAGAAGAATATATTTGACTTATTTCATTTGATTTTATTGCATTATAATTATAGCAATCTCTAGTTGCCAGACAAGAATTTTTAGGTTTTAAATACTAGATACTTAAGATGTAATCCTAAAATCCCCATATTCAACAGTATTCCAAAAATTTTTCTGTAACATTATACCTAGGAACTAGTAGAAACAGAAAATTATAAGAAATTTTCTGTTTTTCTCTAAAGATCTTTCAGAGAAAAATAATTTGAGTTCAGATAATCTTCTTAACACTTTCATATAATATGTTATCTTATACTCTTGTAAAAATTAGCAGATATTCCAGTGAAATGTTAACTATATATAACAACTATTGAACTATATTGTATTTAAAGATATAAGAATAATTACCAGTACAAGTTTGGGTTGGTCTGGATTTATAATTTCCCATTTGTTAGAAGATTCTTCTTTTCCCAAGTGCAGTTCCTCAGGTTACAAGATTCCAAGTTCAAGTGAAGTGGCAGTCCAGTTGAAAAATACTTTGATAGTCTGGCTAAAAATAAGCTGACCGCCAAATGGAATGTCATACAACAGTGACAAAGAACAAAATAGTTTGTGCTTTCAAGGGTGAAATCATAAAGAGAATTAATCAGTCTGTTTAAAAGAGCTGTATCAAAGATAAATAGTAAATGCTTCCATAAGATTATTTGCCTTCATCAATTGGCTATCTACCCATATATACCTTGATGGGCATTTCTTTAATCTAGAAAATGATTCAGTTACATCTGAGGTTCACAAAGAGCCATTAAAACTACCTAGATCTTCTTTCAGGATCATTTTCTCCTGAGACAAAGTAATGACAATTGGAAAAGAGTGACTGGTGATAGAACTTGTCTCTATAGTATATATATAATGGAAACCCACATCCTATGGCATGCTACTAATAGAAATGAATATAAATTTGGTCTAGAGTAGAGCTGTAAAATTATTTTTGTAGGAAGAAATTCCCAACATAGACCATGATTAATTTACACCACTTGTTGATTATATTGACCATAAGAGTCATAGTTAAGAATATGACAGAGTTCTACAAATAGCAATTCATAAAATAACAAGAATAATATCACAAATAATAAGATGGAATGCTTACAGTGTGCCAGACACTAGTCTAAATGCTTTACATACATTTTGTCATTTATACCTCATACAATCCTGCAAGGTATATATTATTCTCATGTTATAGATGAGAAAAATCCATATTTGCTAGCAGGTGGAGGAATCTGGAATCAATTCTGAGTCTATATGATTCTAAAGTCCAAGTTAGATATTATTATTGATGTCTCCCATAATTCCTCTTTAATTCACCTTCCATTTACTTCATGAGGGCATTTCTCTTTGTACATGCATATTTCTATTGATATAAATGAACTCAGGGTAAGATGGAGAATAAATGGAAAACCCAGAAAGAAAAGTTATCTAATTTTTAACTATATATTTCTTTTGGATAATGTAATTATACCTAGAATATATACATTTCAATCTTGAAATTCATCTCCAGAGGCTATAGTTTCAATGTAATAGGTATGAATTTTATATTTATTATAGTTGAATGTTCAAACAACTGTTTCCTTTTGAAGCAAATGCTTAGACAAATTTATTATTCCTCACTACTTTTTCTCAGCAAAGGTAATTTAAGTTCCAGATGCAGGGTCTTCATACTGATCAGATACAGTTGGAGAAGCAGGTATCTGGGGTTATGGACATCTCTGTCCTCCCCTGGATATAACTTTCCTTATCCCCCCTCCTCAGTATATGCTGCCATGGCCGTTGATGTCTGTTACACTGTGGTGGCCTTTGGTTACTTGATCCATGCACTCTGCATTTTCCTTGTTTGAAGGCCAGACATCTTCAGTTACACCAGCTTTCTCTCAGCACTTGTGTGACCCCCATCCCTTCAGGTCAGAAAGTCTTTGCTTTCCCCAGACATGCTGCCCTCAGGCCCATTAGCCTATGCACCTGACTTCCTAAAATGCTTGGTACTGGAGACCAAGCATTCAGTACAGTCCTAAAGACCAAACTGGATAGTCTTCTTTAAGAGGCTTGCAATCTCCCAGGGCTACACCTTGGGAAGTAATGCACAAGTGTCCTTCTCTCAGATTTCCATGGCTTTCATACCTTGAATCCAGAGGGACAGGGATGGGAGCCAGGGCTCTTGACCTTCTTCAGGACATCTAAATCTGTCTATTTTTCCCGATTTTCTTTCTTATTTCTCTCTCCACTACTTCCAATCTTATACCTGTGTGTGTGTGTGTGTGTGTGTGTGTGTGTTTGTGTGTGTGTGTTTGTGTGTTTGTGTGTGTGTGTTTGTGTGTTGCCTCTACCGATGAAAGAAAAGCTAGTTCTTATATCATCTTACGTTGTCTTTCCAATTTCCTCTTTGGTACATAAGTTTAATGCACTGATTTTTAGAACTTTTCCTTTTAATTTTTGAAAATATTTTTATTCTCTCAGAAAGGCTGGCTCTTACAAATGAAAGCTTAGACTTTCAAAGCTACAATTTTTGCTGAGTTTGGAAATCCAATCAGCAACTCAATTGAATTTTTCTACACCCTGAGGCAATAAATTTTGCTAAAGAATGGTGAAAATGATAATCTCAATACCTAACATATTAAATGTTATTGAATTTCCTACTTCCAAAGGAACACTATCTATTAGCCCTTTTATGACTGTGAGTCTAGGTCATGGATTGAGGGCAATGGAGGTGCCTTCAGGGCTGTGAAGAAAAGGCTGGAATAAGTAAATGATCCAGGATAACAATTCTGCTTTTCTTTCCTAAAGAATCCTGGAGGGCATCCACATGGAAGCAGAAAATATTTTCTCCGCTTCTCTGTAAAAAATTCTGTAAAAATTCTTTTTACCTTGAGTTGATAACATGCTCTAAATTGAACTCTACTCTACCAGTTGTGAGATTTCCAGAAGTGCAGAATGTCATATATTATCAAAAACACAACCTAGGGGCTTCCCTGGTGGCGCAGTGGTTAAGAATCCGCCTGCCAATGCAGGGGACACGGGTTCGAGTCCTGGTCCGGGAAGATCCCACATGACGCGGGGCAAGTAGGCCCATGCACCACAACGGGAGAGGCCACCACAGTGAGAAGCCCGTGCACCGCAACGAGGAGTGGCCCCCGCTCGCTGCAACTGGAGAAAGCCCATGCACAGCAACTAAGACCCAACACAGACAAAGGTAATAAATAAATAAATTAATTAAAAAAAAAAAACACACAACCTAATTACAAAAATGGTCACCTTCTCAAACTTTAGTGAGAGTAGACACTATCTGAGGAGCTTTGTAAAAAAAATAGAAACCGGGGCTCCATACCCAGAAATTCTGATTCAGTAGATCAGGAGTAGGGCCTAGAATATGAATTTTAACAGGCACCCCTAGTGATTCTAACGTAGATGCTACTTGTAGCTTACTTCCAGGAGCACTATTTTAAAATGGCTTAAAGTGAGATGCATACTCACTGGAAGGTTTTTGAGCCTTTGAATTCCACGTAAGAGAAAAGAGGAGAGAAAACTGAAATAAAGAGAAAAATAAGATTGCTTCACATTCTCAATGGGTTCTATCCTATGGTAATCAGTCAGGCAATAGATGATTTGGCTGTGCATATATAGTGTCATATTGTAAAGCTGAATCACAAAAGTGGAAGCAACCAAGATGCCTTTTCACAGGTGAATAGATAAATGAATGTGCATGTACATTCATACAGTGGAAGTTTATTCAGCAATAAAAGAAAGGAGGTACCAAGCCGAGAAAAATCATGGAAGAACCTTAAACGAATATTGCTAATTGAAAGAGCCAGTCAGATAAGGCTGTATACTATATGGTTCTAACTATACGATATTTTGGGAAAGGCAAAACTTTGGAGACAGTAAAAAGATGAATGGTTGCCAGGGGAGCAGGGAGAACGGGAGGGAGCAATACGTGGAGCACAGGAAATCTTCAGGGTCATGAAATTCTCCTGTATGATATTCTAAGGGTGGATATATGCCATTATACACTTGGAAGAAACCACAGAACTGTAAAACACTAATGTAACCTATGGACTTTAGCTAATAATAATGTATTAATATTGGCTCATCAATGGTAACAAATGTACCAAACCAACTTAAGATGTTAATAATAGGGGAAACTGTGGAGGGCCAGGAGGGGGGAAGGGAAGGAATATGGAAACTGTGCTTTCTGCTCCATTTTTCTGTAAATCTAAAACTGTTTTAACAAAAAGGTTTATTAATTTTTTTTAATTAAGGAAAATATAAAGCAATAAATAAATAAGACCAAAAAACAGTAATTCTTTAACAAGACCATTTGAGTTTTTCCAGGAATGTTTGTTTATAACTTATAAGGAAAAGCCTTCTCTAAGGAATACATAACTAATAGCATTTCTTTTTCTTTTACACTTGCTTGTGTTTTTTGTTTTTTTTTTTTTTTTTCAGTCAGAATGTCAGGGTAGATTTAGTAAATACCTTATTTCTTCAGCTATTCCTTTTTGACCAACCTTCCTGTTCTACTGAATTGCCTAAATCTAATGTTAATGCCTTTATCTTTTCAACTGATTTATCAGAACACTTCAGCATATACATAGATATGTTCTAATACTCCTTCAATAAGCCTATTTACATTCTTTTTGAATTCCTTTATTTTCGGTTATATGATTTATTTATCCCAATCTACACTTGTGCATCTGCTATTTATATTTTATACCAGTCTCTTCATAAATATTTAAAAGGATGCTTTTAAGATGAAAAATACAAATTTGACCTTGACACTTCTCCTACCTTTATGATTCTAACAGAGAAATTATAAAGAACATGTATCCCAAGAAATCAAACTGATACACTTAAAATAATTTTTAGCACATTTAGGATGGTGAATTCATTTACACCTAAAAGCTAGATCATTCTTCCATTGTATATGAGTTCTTGTTAAGATGTGCCCAAGCTTTAGGAAAGTTTAAATTTTTGATGTGTTGCATCTGGTTGACAAGCAATTAAAAGAATCATTGCTTTAAACACAGTAAACCAGAATTACTAATTGGTATATATTTAGGTTTTTTCCTTCTTTTAATAAACATTAAATTACTCATATTGAAACAAAGTTATCTAAAAGAAAAATTGAGCACTAAGATGTCTATACCTATTCAAGTAAAATCATTCTTTAATTTCTCTCTAAACAATATATTTTTGCATTAGACAAGCATAATTTGTAAGATTCTTATTTGTCAAACAAATTTCCTCTCTTTTCCACTGGAATATCTAAATTTATGGTATGTTGGATGGAACTGTAAATCACCATTATGAATCTGAACATTGTTGAGGTAATATTCAGATTAATCCTCAAAAATGAATAGGACTTGTTATATAATATTGAAAGTAACTATTATATAATAATGAAAGTAAATGTGAAAAAATCAATAGCATAGTAATTTAAACAGGTGTTCTCAATATCTCTAACTGTAAGAGTATATTAAAGAAAGAAAAAATATTACTCTTTTTGTTTCTAATATACTATGACTGAAAATGAAAAGATTTTAATCTTTCTTGTGCCTTCCTTTGTTGCTGGGTGAACATGAAGTAAAGTTTCTAAAGAATCTAAATTAAACAGTAATATCTCTGTCATTGGCTAAAACTTTCTTTCCCCAATTGATAGTACTTCTTTCAATTGTCAGCTTAGCTCTTTATTCATTGATTGATTCATTATTCATTCAATAAGCATGCACTGTACCAAGCACTCCAAAGAGCTCACGGGGCCAGGGATAGACATGTAAATAGGCAATTGTAATAAAGCATCTGTATTATGATAGAGACATACATGACTCGTAATGAGAAGATACGTTTAATAAAACCTACCTTTCAATTGGAAAATATTTCTCTGAGGCATTGAAACCATCAGAACAATCTAAACTTCATGACTCAGGCCACTTCCATTCCTTCTTCATCCTTCTTTCCCCCCTCCTAAGAGTCAGCTGGCCTGCTAAGGAAATAACATTGTGTTGTAATTATAGTTCAATTAATAACTAATTATTGTCTTTGGGCAAATACCTTATTTCCATGTCTTGAGGTTTGTCATTTAAAAACAAAGGAAAAAAAGGTGGAGAAGGGAAAAAAATTAGTTCTACTTAAGTTTTTTTTTTTACTTATCAATTAGCCAGTTGTGGCTGTTCCTCAAAGTGAAAACTAATTTGATGTTGGTAAGACAAATTACTTAAAGTTTCAAAAATGGATCTATATAACATGTGGTTGTTAGAGAGCTTGCTGAGTGATTCTATATGAACAGTTCTTTGTTTAGTCCCTCCAAGCAGAAACAATCTCAGTAAGTAGTCTGTCTAAGCACAGTTATCATTATTTTTGTTGTATCTCCTCCTATGTCTTCTTAGTGGGAGAATAGTGATTAATGGTTATCATGCCATACACTTTCATGCCCCCCTTCTTCCCATTTGATACCATGTCAGTGTCAGAAATGGCATCAGCCTTTGGCATGTACTCAAAAGTTCTTGATTTCCCTTCAGTTTACATTGTCCAGTTCAGTATACCACCAATCAGAACTGACAATGACTGAATTGTAAAATGTATTCTATCCATGTTATACTATAATTGTGGAACTGAGCTGGTTCCCTTCACAGCTGAAATTTTATAACATATAATCTTGAATGTCCTAAATATAAATTAAAAGGGGTGCTATGGTTAAATTAGTGTAAAGTTGTTGGGGGTAAAAAAAGTCAATTTTTACCCACATCTTCATTAACAGATCAATACTTTTGGTTGGGTGAAAGTATTTGGTTGGGACAGTTTATAGGTCCACCCAATATCTGATTTCTTCTTGCAGGGGCTATTGTCTCTGAAGCCAGTTGTTAGGGGACTTGTTATAGCAAGTAATGTTTCAGAATATCTTTAATACCAGGCAGACTTTTGATAATAAACCCAAGTGCTTCCAATTTTATATAGTCAATATATGCCCTAATATATTTACATCTAATTTTATTGGCATCCAAATAATATATCCTTCCCATTCAGAATTCAAGTTTAATAATCTAAGTACATATAAAAAATTATGTTTTCAGTTAGAATTTGTGAACAAGTTACACATGTTTTCTTCACAATTTTACCCCCTTCTTTAACATGGATTATCAAGAGTAGGCTATAATTGTCGTGAACTTCAAGACTATTTGTTTTAATGTAAAGCCTTATTTAGAAGTTAACACTACATTTGAAGTGTGTATTGTACTTTCCCAGTTTGGTAACCTGGAGAGTGATTGCCTTTACTATTCCTGCCCGTGTCTCCCATGAAAAGTAGTATTCCTACTTTAGGACTCAGTTTAGGTGTCAGCACCTTGGAGGGGTGTTTACAACTTCATAAACTATTTATGCCACCTTCTTCTTGCTGTATCTAGATTCTGCTTTGTCTCTGGAACCCATATTGTGGCACTTGAGCTTCATACTAATGTGGGGAAGGAAGATGTGAATTAGTAGATTTATCTCAGTCTAAAAACTTTTAAAAATTGTCAACCACACTAGTGAAGCTTTCTGTGAATTACAGAGTGGTAGAAACTGTTAGAAGCACCTCCATCCTGCCCGAGGATCCCCACTCTTACCATAATACAAACGTTACTTTTTAAGATCACAATCTCCCCTGAGATCTAGAGCAAATAATGCAACCTGGGTGTCTCACATGGCTAGGTATGTTAAGCCATGGTGGAATATACTAGACTTAAATTCCAAGTCTTAATTCTAATTGTTTAAGTTGGTCTACTATGTGATAACATTTCCTAATTGTTGCCCAGAGTTTTCCGAGTTGAGGTCTAGGTCTGATTACACAAACAGTTAACCTAAAATTGTCCCCATATTTTCCTTCTTCATATATGCAGCCATGGAAAAAATGATGGAGCCTTTGGTGAAGGGCTATGAAGGATTTGGAACTTGTGAGGATTTGGAACAGTGAGAGATGAATGTTTGCCAACAATTGGGGTTTAACAAATTAACTCCATGGTCATCTTTCTCAAACTTTCACTTCTCATAATGCTGAAAGGCATCCATTTCATTTAGCTACATAATGGTTAACTTATTAACTAATCACAATAGTTATCTATGGATCCTCTAAACACCACATTTCCTCTCTTTGAACTATTCCAAAATTCTCATGTTTTCTATTGAATCTGGACATGTACTAATTCACAAAATCATCTTAAGATGATCTATCAGGGCAGCATCCTTTGATGTTATTAAGAATGGTTATTATATCTCTTCCTTTTTTATGGTCAAACATTTATATTTGGCAAGTATGCACTACAATTATATATGTGAGTGCATATAGATTATATATCATAAATATGTATATATTATATACATACACAGTGTGTATATGTGTGTGTATATATATATATATATATTTATACTTTTTACAAGAGTAACAATAAAACAAACTGACATTGTAAAGTCCTACTCTGAGTTAAGCCTATATGAGGGCAACACTTACTTCTATTAAAGCATCCGTTACGGAAGACAGAATTAATGCATTCATCTCTTCTGTTAGGCTGTGAGCAACTTAAGAGCAGAAATTATGTCTTACTCATTTTTGCATTCCCAACAGCCTAGCACAGTGCCTGATTGATATAGATATAAATTTAATTGTTTTGCATTGAATTGAATTGAACTAAATTGAATCAAACTGAATTAGATTGAACCAATTGAAGTGAGTAGAATCAATCCCTTCAGTAAGGGAAATTCTACTGAATATTTCCCTTCTCAGTTCTGGAACAGAGGTAAAGTGAATACAGATGAAGCCATCATCAAGTCTGTAGACAAAATACTGCAGCATTTTGAAATTCCATGCAAAGATAAATATATATATATATATATTTTTTTTTTTTTTCGGTACGCGGGCCTCTTACTATTGTGGCTTCTCCCGTTGCGGAGCACAGGCTCCGGATGCGCAGGCTCAGCGGCCATGGCTCACGGGCCCAGCCGCTCCGCGGCATGTGGGATCCTCCCGGACCGGGGCACGAACCCGTGTCCCCTGCATCAGCAGGCGGACTCTCAACCACTGCGCCACCAGGGAAGCCTTAAAGAAGGGTTTTTGAACATAGCATTACTTAAATAGGTCTTACTTCTTGTGGAGTTTTTAAAATCTTGGAACAGAAATAACAGCTTGAGCATATGATAAATTGAGAGCTTGGACACAATTTAAATCATTATATCATTAGAGAGTTCAGAGAAATTATTAAGATGATGTTCATTAAAATCCCTATTATTGCTCTATACAGTAAAACAAACTAAACAAAACTGATGGGATCAAAGTAATTTAAACTTAATTTTGATTTTTTTGAGACTAAACAATTGATGAGATTAAGTTGGGCAAAGTCATAAATATCAAATAACAGTACATAAAGTGGTAGCAATGGTGGAAAAATAGGAACAGGAACGCTAATAAGAGTTTCAAAAGGAAAAAAAAGTCAAACCAGGAAAGCTTAGAAAAATAAGAAAACTTTTATTCTCAGAGGAGAAAAGCACCTGGGGAGTAGCATAAGCCAGTGTCTATCAGTGAGAGGACTATGCAAACTGTATATGAATTCCTGGTACATTACGGCAAGAAACATTGAGGAAACTGAGTGGTGTAAAGACAGACATCATTTCATAGAGAGGATAATAAAAATTTTGCTTGTTGTAAGTCTCTAGAGATTACATTTGATATGTAGTGTTCAATGCTGGACACCTACCTCATTATCATGAAAGAAAGAACAATCAAAGAAAGAAAACTTTTCTTGGAAATACAGAAATGGGTTATGAAATATATTTGTTCTGGCTAAAGACAGTAATTGTACATATTCTCTAAATGCTCCTTTAACAATTCCATTAAATTTTCCTAGATATCATAATTGAATGGGCTGCACATTTTTACCCACTTAGAAGGTATTTTGTTTTAAATTTAAATTTGCAAAAGGCTTTCTAGTAAGTTCTATCAAACCATTCCAAACTTACATTGCCCAGTGGCCTTTGATGTTCATATATCTTAACTTATGGCTTAATGCAGATCACAGGGAGCTAATGGTAACCTAGGAACCAATCTAAAACACTGTCCAATTTCTATACTTTGCTCTACATTGAGCTTTCTGCTTAAGTAGAAGATTTTATTCTATTTTGACTCACTGGAAAACTTTGAAGATGGTTTCATTGCTTTTGCTAATATCTGATTATGGGCTATAAAAATATGTATTTATGTAAGTATTTTGGTTATTACTGATGTTATTTTTCTACTGTGTAGCTTTCTACTATGTATCTTACTACAGAAACACATTCTTTTTGTTCTTTAAATCAGATTGATATAATAACATCATATGTGGTATCATTTATATATTAATAAAAGTCACCTGCATACTGAATTTTTAGTTCAGCACAGATGATGATAAAATCTTACAAAGACAAAAGGTAGCTCTTCATGCCTAAACAAAAACATTCCCCAGAAATATGTGTTTAAAGAGAATATAAAATACAGGATTAAATACTAAAGTGTTGCATTCAATCAGCTTTTTTTTTTTCAGGTTCAAAGTAAATAAGCCTCTGTGAAATACTATATTATATTAACCTGCTTGTGAACTTTCTTTTTCCCAGCTTTTTCTTGGTTCAGTTCTACACAGTTCAGCATGTACTACTTATGGTTAAGAAAACTTATCACATGAATCACCACTTTCCCTTAATTTATAGTTTTAGTAGGAAGTGATCTGTGGAGATACACTGGATTTTTTTTTTTTTTTACTTCCCTATTTCTTACTGTTCAACAGAGTCTAGTGTCAACTTTGTCACTTGGTAGTCAAATACTAGAACGATTACCCTCACCCATCACACACAGTACTACTAGTACTACTATTACTGCTACTACTACCACCACTGCTACAACTACATCACTTCCTCCCTTCTTCTCTGAAAAAGATTATCAATCTTATTTTTGGTCAGCATTTTAATTTCTAATAAGGTACCTAGACGTTTTTATAAAAGACCTGAAGTTAACCTAAAGTGTAGACATTTCCCCAAGCCACTCATTCTCACACATTACACTTCAGACTGGACCTCTTTTAGACCCTCCTATGACCAGGCACCCTCTCCTCCCAATCTTCACAAACACTGTTCTCACTGCTAATATACATTCCCTTGCTCATTCTCCCTCCTCCTACCCGCCACAAAAACAATAAAAGAAATATAAACAGGCCAACCATATTCTCCGTCACTTCCCCCAAGAGGCCTTTCCTGATCATGTAGTTTTGTTAGTCCCTTATCCTGGAAGCTCCCATAACATCCTGTAGTTTGCTTCTTGTAGCTCTAATCACAAGTGACTGCAATGGCTTTTTCTTCCCCTGTCTTATCATTTGCTAGACTGGAAAACCCTGAGAGCAAGGAAAAATAGCCCTAGTGTGTAGCAAAGGCCCTGACACATAGTTAACATTCAATATACATTTGATAATTTGAAGTTAGAGAGGGCATAGCAGTGGTCTATATTATTTATCTGTTTGAAACTATCATCTTATTTTTGAAGGAACTATGTAGATTCATTTCCTGCTTCAAAGCACATACATTGAACATGCCTTTGTCTGCTTAAGCATTCCCTGACTTCCTCTGTAAAACAGTTAATTTATCATCTCTGTAACAGGCATTATGCTAGGTGCTGGGCTGTCTACCTCATTATATGGTTTCTTTAATACAGACTAAAAGGGTTGAGGCTCTAGATGTTTACCTTAACCCATTTTTTCCTTCTTAACCCTTCCTAAATTTAGCATTTCCATGATCATTACAGTCCATGACCATGACATCCATTACAAAAGTTTCCATCTACTGGTGCCATCCCCTCCACTAACATACCATGCCCTTTACTATTAAAAATATACCATCACTAGAGAAAATACTGAATAATAAGTCAATTAAAGAATTATAATTTATGCTTCATATAAATGAGAATAGATGACTGATTTTTAAATTTTAAACAAAATATAAAAGTAATAATCACAAAAATAATGAAGAAATAAAAATAATAACGGAGTATTTACAGACCATTTTAGAGAAAAGCTTGAACTAAGAAATATAAATGGAAAATGGAGTACATTTTTGCCTTGAGGAACTTGCTAAAAACACACATTTGGTCTTAGGTTCCAAATAATCAGAGGGTGGCCCAGGGCTCCCACATGTTGGAAATTCTTAGAGGGGATTTTTGATATATTAAGCTGGAACTCCCCTCAAAATATGCCTTCAGATTAAGGATCAACTAGAAGTAAATCTGTCATACTATACTCCAGACCAAAAGAATTGTGGAAAGGCTGCTTCGGCATTGAGCAAAACATGATAAATTAAAAAGAAAGTAAAATAAGGTCCCTGAGAAATTATGGCCCTAAATATGCTCACTATGGATATGTCCTGTGGATGTGCACAGCCTGGGGCTAGAGAACCTCAGCTGAACATAGTTTAAGATTGTTACCAATTGGTAATGTCTCTCCAGTCTCCTGACAGAAGCAAATGCAAAGCCCCAGGGGCAGGGTCCATTCATCTTAGGCCATGGGGAATTTCTACAGATACTTTACCAAGGACAATGAGCAGCAAACAAAATTAATCTGACACGCAGGAAAGCATGGCAACGTGAGCTGCAAAACAAGAATCAGAAGCAGATCCCCACTGACTTCAGCTAGTGGAATTATCAAATGCAGCTTATAAAACAACTGTGCTTGCTTGCCATATTTAAAGGAAAAAAGAAAGGGTAAGCACAAGAGAGATGACAATGTTAAAGGAAAAAAGAAAGGGTAAGCACAAGAGAGATGACAATGATAAACTATCTCTAGAGAACAGGAAACTCTAAAAAGGGAAAAGCAGACTTCAATGAAAAGGAAACCCTATGAAGTAAAAAGAAAAATTAAAAATCAGAAATTTTTCATTTCATTTTTGTCCAAATATTGTCAAGAAACCAACTAAATTATGTTTTCACTTTAAATTCACATCTTGAATTTCAAACTGAAAAGAAAAAAATATACACCCTCCAAAAATTATCGATCAACTTAATAAAAAATGGTTAACAATTTTATTGTGTTACACATTTGAATTTTTAGAGCTCTTAGTAATTCTTAAACACACATGGACTCAAAGCTCAATCCAAAATATGGTAAGCACTGGACACCTGTTATTCCTTGATTCCTGTCTGAAACAAAATTATTAGGAGTCCCTGCTATGATGATGGTGTATTCTGGGCACTTCTTGGAATAAATAATGTACAGGAATCATTCAAATGCATATTCAGTGGGAAGCCATCTGGCTCCGTGTGAATTTATGAATATTTTAGCTTGCTCAGCTAGTCAAAAGTAAAATCTGGCACTTGGGATTATCATGTAGATTTGTGACATATATTATAAAAAAATTGCTTCTATAAATCAATGATTGACATATCTACTAAAGCATAGTTTCTTTCTTTCATCATTGATTGAGTCCACTTAAACTATGTATAATATGGCATGCTTAGTTTGGAAGTCATCATAATTCAACTTGAATTACAACATGCAATGTTTTATTAAAATAGTTGCATATAAAAAGAGAATCTCAGCATTGGGTTAGACTTTATAGGTTACTGTAGGGGACACTGTGATGTGGCACCCACATTTTTTCTTCAATGAAGGGCTTATTACCTTATTACTTTAGCTACCAGGAGTGCTGTCAGTAGACACATTTCAGCTGTCAGCCCCATTCACAGACTGCCTCAGCCACAGAGAGCTATCTTGCCCAAGATACTCCTTCCCAAGATGGCCATATCCAGTGATGATTGATTTGGGCTATAAATTGTGGCCACTCTGGTCCAACTCAGGACAGCACTAAAGTGCCATTCTGGCACCAGAACTCCTCCTGAGATTAGCCAATCAAGATTGTCATTGGGCCTGCATCACAGTTTGACTTCTCTCTTCTTCTCAATCCTGCTTCTATTCCCTTCCTTGAACAATTATTAGTCTCAAGAGCACTTATTAAGAAATGTACAGCACTCTAAACTCCATTTCAGATCCTGCTTTCCAGAACACTCAACCAGCAGCCATTATCTAATCCTACCTCTTATCTAAAACAAGTACTTCTTGGGAAAACTCTTGTGTAAATTGTATCCCAATCACTTTGCTTCAATACTTCTGGCATTAGGAAGCTTAGTATCTCATAAGAAAATTCACTCTATTATTGAGCAAAGTTATTTCTAATATTGTATAAACACTTTCTTCCTTGTAACATCTGAAACAATATGAAACCAACTTCATCATCCTACTGATTTAATCATTAATGAATTAAATGGCATTCTCATGAATGCTCACAATTTATAGGAGAATTACATTTTTAACATCTTTGAGAATTATACTTTCATAATTACAAATATAGATTTGAGAGTTGATAGCACACAGATGATATGAGAATGAATGATATCCAAAGGAGTAAATGTGGGTAGAGAAACCTAAACACAAAGACCTGTGACCTTCCAGTGATATGAGGTAAGAATGATGATGAGGAACAAGTTAAGGAGACTTCAAAAGAGGGATGAATGAGTTAGGAAAAGAACTAGTAGTGTGGGGTTCCTTGAAGCCAAATGAGGAATGCATTTCAAAGAAGGAGTGATTACTTGAGACAAATGCTGCTGAACTGGATTGAAGATGAGAACTAGACAGAATAGTGAATTGTTTTTCTTCCAGTTTTATTGAGACATAATGGACATACATCACTGTATAACTTTAAGGTGGACAGCATAATGATTTGACTTACATACATCATGAAATGATGATTACAGTAAGTTTAGTAAACATCCATCATTTCATATAGATACAAAATAAAAGGGAAAAGTATTCTTCCTTCTGATGAGAGCTCAGTATTTACTATCTTAAAACTTTCATATATAACATATAGTGTTAATTATATTATTCATGGGGTATATCACAACCATCCTTAGTACTTATTTATAATTGTAAGTTTGTACTTTTTGACCACCATCATCCTATTCCCTCTCCCCCCACCTCCTGCCCTTGGTAATCACAGATCTGATCTCTTTTTCTATCAGCTTGTTTGTTTGCTTGTTTTTTCAAGTGTTATGGACTTTTAACACTATGTTAGTTCCTGGTGTACAATATAGAGATTCAATATTTCTATACATTACAAAATGATCAACACGATAATAAGTCTAGTTACTATCTGTTGCAAAGATATTACTGGATTTATCAAAACAAAGAGTCCTGGAAATCCTCAGAGGAGCAAGTTCAGTGGAGTAAAGTAAAGAGGTAAAGACTGAACTAGGTTGGAGAGTGAATGGGATAAAATATATTGCAGAATGGAAGTTCAGATAATTTATTCTAGGAATTTTAGTGTTAAGGGAGCAGAGAAATGAAGTAATAGCTGAAGGAAGTGGAGTCAAGAAAGAATTCTTTTTTTTAATTAGAAAAATAACAATATATTTATGTCCTGATGAGAACGACCCAGTAGAGAGGGAAAACTATTGATACAAGAGAGAAGAGAGAATTGTTGGAGTAGTAATCCTGTTCAAAAGAATGTAAAATTACAAAGAAAATCATGTTTTAATGATCTTATTGCTAAATGATGGTGATTTAGAAACCTCAAAGTACTGTATACGTTCATTTGTGGATAGGCAACTTCAGGAATAATATACTATATTCCTAGAACCCATTTCAGAAGTTGTATCTTCTTTGGAGTCACTAGAATACTGCAGCAAAGACACAGACAAGATTACAGAGTCTTACAGGGCTTCTGATTTCATGAGAGTAGAAAATAAAATGCTTCAAGCTCAGTTGATAAGAGTAAGATATATTAGTTTTTATAGACAAAAATTCTCTTTATACAATACCATTCATAGCATCTTTTAAGTTTGGCCTCCTCCCATAATCACAGTAAATCATCATCCAAAAATATGTAGCAGAGGCTATTACTTAGAAAAGGGTTATAGTAAGGACATGTGCCCAGTCAGTCAGTAATAACAGGAACACATTTTGGCTGTACTAGTTTACCTTATGCTCAACTTTCAAAGTTAAAGAAAGCACCTTTATAACAGGGGGAAATGTCTATTTATATCTGTAAAGCCTGCTAATGAAAGTGTATCTTGGTAATGAAAAGCCCTTAGGTTCTGTTAAGTATCCTGATGTGTCTGAATATGTGCCGATCAGCCTAGTGTTTGGAATATGGTCTGGAGAGAGCAGAACTGGGCAACTTATTAGAATGAGAAGGATTAAACTTTCCAGAGATAATCTACATGATTTACATACATATATAGTGAGGGGAAAGAGATTTTTCAGGGAACAAAAAAATCTACTTTTTCTACTAAACTCATGGCAAAAACTTATTTTGTATTTAAACACCAGCAGTTGTAACAAGTAAAAAAAGAATTTCTACACTTTCTCCCTCCCTTCTCATAGACTAGCTTCCACAGACAGTTTCTGATTTGACTGGATAATGGTTAATTAGAAACTCTATTAACTTTAACCAATTATAATGAGTGATGATCTTTATTATTAAATTTCATTAAAAATTGATCTCACTGATATATAAGCAGTGAATTTCATAAGTTAATTTATGATCCTGTCAGTGCACCTGTACATTTAAAACTGTACTTAGACCACTTGCTATACTCATTATTTCTTTGTGTAGTAAAAGTTTTCTAGTTCTAGGCTTTATTAAAAGTGTTTGAAATTTCTCTGAAGAATAGCATATTGGTGGATATAATTTACTTTCTCAAACCCCAAGGCTAAACATAATAGGAAAGAAACCAATCATGTAAAATTTCATTGAGTAGTGCAACATTTCTCAACCTGCAAATGAAACAAATACTTACTTGATTTCCAGAGTTGTGTTTTAAAAGATTTTTGCCTCAAGATGTAAATTCTTTAATTCTTTTCAGGGCAACGTGATACTCTCCTACAATGAAATGGTAAATGAAAACTAACTTGAACCATCTGAATGATCTGCAGAGAGAAAAGAGCTGATACTAGTGAAGAAAGGACATTTTAAAAATCATTCACATTACTTAGCCACAAAGTGTTGGTTGTAGCAAAGATTTTGAGAGCCTTTAAGGAGGCTGGAGATTCAACAAGCAGATTGGTAACACACCATAAGAGAGTGCCCAAAGAATATAGACATTAGAGTTTTGATTGTCTCAGCGATGCATTAAAGCACAGTTAAAGAAATATAATTCTGGCATAGAGAGCTAGGAAATGACAGTAGCAGATGGATTGCACCAATCTGCAACAATCAGGGATGAATTGCTCTCTTTGAATGATAGGATTTTATACTTTGGAAGGCTACTAGACTCCTGTAGCCAGAGGCTTCAAAAGATAGACTATTTATCCAACCAGCCCAGAAGGAAACATTGTCTGTTAGTTTCAAATCATTTACTTACCTGGGTAATAACGTCCCTGGGTTCAACATCTTTAGACACAAATGTCAATAATCAAGCTGTGGCACAGGTAGATGATGGCAGTGACTAATTCACAGGTAGTTTCCCCCTTAACCTCCTGTTTTTGCAAATATCAATGCAGTAGGGAATCAGCAGCGTTTATTATCCCTTTAATCCATTTTGAGGGCATTTTTAACTGAGGTAAAATAGACATACAACATTATATTAGTTTCAGGTAGACAACATGATGATTTAAATTTTGTATATATTGTGAAATGATCACTACAATAAGTCTAGTTAATATACATCACCATGTATACAGACGTTTTTTCTTCTGATGAGAACTTTTAAGATCTACTCTCTTAGCAACTTTCAAATATGCAATATGGTATTATTAATTACAGTCACCATAATGTACATTACATCTCCATGACATTTATTTTATAACTGGAAGTTTCTACCTTTTGACTCTAGTCACCCATGTGGCCCACCCCTCATTCTCCACCTCTGGCAACTACCAATCTGTTCTCCATATCTATGAGGTTGGTTTTAATTTTATTTTTTTTGTTGTTTGTTGCTTTTTTTGTTTTTTTTAATTCCACAATACTCCACTTTGTATTCCATTATATATATATGTGTTTATGTGTGTGTGTGTGTGTGTGTGTGTATATATATATATATATATATATATATATATCCCACTTCTTCATCCATTCGTCCATGAATGAAGACTTAGGTTGTTTCCAAATCTTGGCTATTATAAATAATACTGAAACGTATAAGGGAGTACATATATCTTTTTGAATTCATGTTTTCATTTTTTTGGATAAATACTCAGAAGAGGAATTGCTGGATCATGTGGTAATTCTATTTTTAATTTTTTGAGGAATCTTCATACTGTTTTCCATAGTGGCTGTACTGATTTACATTCCTCCGATGCACAAGGGTTCCTTTTTCTCCACATCTTTTCCAACATTTGTTATTTCTTGTCTTTTAAAATATATCCATTCTAACAGGTATGAGGTGATATCTCAGTGTGCTTTTGATTTACATTTCTCTGATGATTGATGATGTTGAACCTGTTTTCATGTACCTTTTGGCCATCTGTATGTTTTATTTGGAAAAATATCCATTCGGATCTTCTGGCCATTTTTCAATCAAATCATTTGTTTCTTTGGTATAGAGTTTTATGAGTTCTTCGCATATTTTGAATATTAGCCTTCATCAGATATATGATTTGCAAATATTTTCTCCTGTTCAGTAAGTTGTCTTTTCATTTTGTTGATGTTTGCCTTTGCTGTGCAGAAGCTTTTCAGTTTAATGTAGTTCCACTTGTCTATTTTTGCTTTTGTTGCTTTTGTTTTGGTGTCAGATTCAAAAAATCATCACCAAGACCTATGTCAAGAAGCTTACTGCCTATGTTTTCTTCTAGAAGTTTTATGGTTTCAGGTATTATTGGGTTGGCCAAAAGTTTCCTTCTATTAAGTAAAAATAAAAGACACATTTTTCATTTTCACCAAGGACTTTATTAAACAACATATTCACTGTTTTGTTCCACTACCTTCTGCCATTTTTCAGGCAGCTTCATAATTCCATCTTCCCAAAACATTTTATCTTTTTGAGCAAAGAACTGTTCCAGGTGCCTTTTACAGTCTTCCAGGGAATTGAAATTTTTTCCATTAAGAGAATTTTGTAAAGACCAAAATAAATCGAAATCTGAAAATGCAATGTCTGGTGAATATGGCAGATGAATTAGAACTTCCCAGCCAAGCTGTAAAAGTTTTTGCCCGGTCACCAAAGAAACATGCGGTCTTGAGTTATCCTGATGGAAGATTATGAGTTTTCTGTTGACTAATTCTGGATGCTTTTCATCGAGTACTGCTTTCAGTTGGTCTAATTGGGAGCAGTACTTGTTGGAATTAATCATTTGGTTTTCCAGAAGGAGCTCATAATAGAGGACTCCAATCCCACGATATATACAACATCAACTTCTTTGGATGCAGACCGGGCTTTGGTGTCGTTGGTGGTGGTTCATTTTGCTTGCCCCACGATCTCTTCCATTCCACATTATTGTACAGTATCCACTTTTAATCTCCCATCACAATTTGTTTTAAATACAGAACATTTTCATTACATTTAAGTAGAGAATCACATGCGGAATATGTTCAAGAAGGTTTTATTGCTTAACTTATATGGAACCCAAACATCAAAGCAATTCACATAACCAAGCTGGTGCAAATGATTTTCAGTGCTTGATTTGGATATTTTGAGTATGCCAGCTATCTCCTGTGTGGTACTATGCTGATTTTTTTTTTTTTTTTTTTTTTTTTTTTTTGCAGTACGCGGGCCTCTTACTGTTGTGGCCTCTCCCGTTGCGGAGCACAGGCTCCGGAAGCGTAGGCTCAGCGGGCATGGCTCACGGGCCCAGCCGCTCCGCAGCATGTGGGATCTTCCTGGACTGGGGCATGAACTCGTGTCCCCTGCATCGGCAGGCGGACCCTCAACCACTGAGCCACCAGGGAAGCCCCTGATTGTTCTTAATGTCTCAATTTGATCTCTATCAACTTCAACTGATCTACCCGACCACGGAGCATCATCCAGCGAGAAATCTCCAGCACAAAACTTCACAAACCACTTCTGACACGTTTGATCAGTCACAGCACCTTCTCCATACACTGCAAAAATCTTTTTTGTGTTTCAGTTGCATTTTTACCTTTCTTGAAATAAAGCATAATATGCCAAAAATGTTTTTCCTTTCATCTTCGATATTAAAATGGCTACACAGGGCTTCCCTGGTGGCGCAGTGGTTGAGAGTCCGCCTGCTGATGCAGGGGACATGGGTTCGTGCCCCAGTCTGGGAAGATCCCACATGCCGTGGAGTGGCTAGGCCCGTGAGCCATGGCCACTGAGCCTGCGCGTCTGGAGCCTGTGCGCTGCAACTGGAGACCACAATAGTGAGAGGCCCGCATACCGAAAAAAAAAAAAAAAAGGCTACACAAAAATTTACCAATTTTGATGTTTTTTTTTTAATGCATGATGATATGAGAGCTGTCACAATACAATCTAACAAAATTGTTTCAAATGAAGTTAAAGACAGCTAAGCACTACTAGAGCCATCTTACAGAAAACACTGAATAACATTTTGGCCAACCCAATACTTCAAGTCTTTAATCCATTTTGAGTTAATTTTTGTGTATGGCACAGGATAATGGAGAAGTTTCATTCTTTTGCATGTTGCTGTCTAGTTTTTCCAACACCATTTATTGAAGAGGTGGTTCTTTTCCTACTGTATACTCTTGGTTCCATTATCATAAATTAATCAAACATACACGTGTGGTTTTATTTCTGGGCTCTCTATTGTATATTTACGTGGTGGGTTTTATGCCAATAAAATGCTGTTCGAATTACTATAGATTTATAATACAGTTTTAAATCAAGGAGTGTGATGCCTCCAGCTCTGTTCTTTTTTCTCGAGCTTGCTTTGGCCATTAGGGATCTTCTGTTGTTCCATGCAAATTTTAGGATTGTTCTATTTCTGTGAAAAATGCCATTGGAGTTTTGACAGGGAGTGCACTGAATCTGTAGACTGCTTTGGGTAGGATGGGCATTTAACAATATTAATTCTTCCAGTCCATGAGCATAGAACTTTCCATTTATTTGTGTCTTCTTAAACTTTTTCATTAATGTCTTATAATTTTCAATATACAGACCTTTCATCTCCTTTGTTAAATTTAATCCTAGATATTTTATTCTTTTTGATGCAACTGTAAGTGAAATTGTTTTAATTTCTCTGATAGTTTCTCATTAGTATATAGAAAGGCAACGTATTTTTGTGTACTGATTTTGTACCCTGCAACTTTACTAATTTTTTTATTAGTTGTAACACTTTATTTTGTGGAGTCTTTAGGGTTTTCTATATATAGTATCATGCCATTTTCAATAGTGATAATTTTACTTCTTCCTTTCCAATTTGTATGTCTTTTATTTCTTTTTCTTGCCTAACTGCTCTGGTTAGGACTTCCAAAACTGTGCTGAATAAAAGTGACAAGAGTGGGTATCCTTGTCTTCTCGTTGAAGTTAGAGAAAAGGTTTTCAGCTTTTAACCTCTGAATTTGATGTTAGCTGTGGGCTTTTCATACATGGTCTTTCTTATATGGAGGTGCAGTTCCTCTATACCCATTTCATTGAGAGTTTTTACCATAAATGGATGTTGAACTTTGTCAAATGATTTTTCTACATCTATGGAGGTAATCATATGATTTTCATCCTTCATTTTTGTTAATGTGATATATCATGTTGACTGATTTGCAGATGTCAATCCATCCTTGCATCACTGGAATAAATCTCACTTGATCATGGTGTAGGATCCTTTTAATATATTGTTGAATTCAGTTTGCTAATATTTTGTTGAGGATTTTTACATCTGTTTATCAGGGATATTAGCCTGTAATTTCCCTTTTTTATGGTGTCTTTGACTGGTTTTGGTATCAGCTTAATACTGGCTTCATAAAATGAATTTGGAGGTGTTCTTTCCCCTTCTACTTTTTGGTAGAGTTTGAGAAGCTCCTGTATTAACTTTGTTGAACGTTTGGTTGAATTCACCAGTGAAACAGTCTGGTTCTGGACTTTTGTTTGTAGAGAGTTTTGAAATTACTGACTCAATCTCCTTACTAGTAATTGGTCTCTTCAGATTTTCTATTTCTTCATGATTCAGTTGTGGAAAGCTGTGTTTCTAGGAATTTATCCATTTCTTCTGGCTTGTTCAATTTGTGGACGTTTAATTGTTCACAGTAGTCTTTTATAATCCTTTGTATTTTTGTGGCATCAGTTGTAACATCTCCTCTTTCATTTCTAATTGTACTTACTTAAGCCCTTTGTCTTTTTTTCTTGGTGAGTCTAGCTAAATATTTGTTAGCTTTATTTTTTTTTAAAGAACCAGCTCTTTGTTACACTGACATGTATATGTCATTATAACTCCCAAATTCAGTGAGCATCTTTGTGACCGTTACTTTGAACCCTTTATCAGGTAAATTACTTATCTCTGTTTAAAGGTAATTTCATGAGGTTTTATCTTATTCTTTCATTTGGAGCATATTCTTCATCTTTTTTTTCTTCTCATTTTGCTTAACACTCTGTTGGTTTCTATACAGTAGATGAAATAACCACCTTACCCTGTCTTGAAGGAGTGATCTCATGTAGGAGGTGAACCTTGTCATTCAACCCACCTCAGCTCTTGATTGTCCCTCAAACCTTTGTGCTTGTCCAAGCAGCTATTATATTTTTAATAGCTCCTACTAGATAAGGATGCTCCAAACCTGTCAATGTTCCAAAGGGGAGGATATCAGTACCTAGATTCAGGCTGACTGGAAGCCAGACCTTCATGCAGCAGCTTTCAAGAGTATGCAAATATATACTGTCCTGTGGGACCACAAGCCCAAGCCCTACTGGCCACCAGAGACAGGTAATCTGGAGGTGTCCCCTATGCAGCAGTTGCAAAAATCAGGGCTCCAGACAAGTGAATGAGCTCTTTCCTGGGAGATACCAATGAGCTGGGGCGAGGCAGTGGGAGAGCACCAAAATGGTGTACATAGCCTATGTTCCTTGAGAGCAGCTTGGTAGGCCTCTAGGTGTGTGATAAACCTGAAGCCTGCCCCTCAGGCCAAAGCTCCAGAAGCAAAATGTCTATTCATATCCTCTGCCCATTTTTAAGTTAGATCCTTTATTCCAATTTTCAACCTGATCCCAAATTGCGGTCTATTATAGAACAGCCAAACTGGCAAGTCTGAATAAAAACAAATAAACAAAAAAAGTCTAAAAACAAATAAACAAAAAAAAAACCCAAAAAACAAATAAACTAGTCCAAAATTTTTATGAATACAGACAAATGGGAACACAAACACTAGCATGTTGGACTTGTGACAAAGTTCAGTACAAAGAGTATTAATAATACAATTTCAGTAAGTATAAACAACTAAAGTTGTGTTCCTCAACCACAATAGAAATCAGCTTTGTCTAAACATATTTTATAGGCACAAAAAATTTAAGTTAAACTAAGCAGCTAATGGTAGCTTGAATTATTTCTCCTGCACTAAGTGAATTTATAAAGGTAACTTTCAAGTACCTTTAAAAAGGTCTTTTCTTTATTAATAATTTAGTTATAGACATAGATGAAGACTTGTGTTTCATTCAGCTAAACAACAAAAAGAACACCTGAAATCCCTTAGACAATTTTGAACAAATTAATATTTTTTTCCTTAGTTATTTCTTTCTATTTTAATTCTGCTAGACTACAACAAGTTTCCTAAATTCTGGGTCTCCAGGTTGCTCAAGTCCAAAAGGCATTATGGTGTATCTGAATGGCATGTGTAGCACACCAGTTACCAGCTGTGATAGCTATACATATATTTTGCAGCAGGCAAGTTTTGATTTTGGCTCTGTGCTAAATCTGGTAACCTTTATATAACATAAGTAGTATTGCTTAGCCTCAGAAGATGAGTGGATCATCACAGCTTGTGAGAATTGATTCTGGATTCATTCCATCAAATTTTTGTGATTTTCAGCAGCATATAACTTGGATTTTCAAAGCTTTATTCCCACTTAGTATGCATTAATGCACACTCTTTATTTCTGTTTTGTTTAGTTTGCAAGACAAATGCCCAAGGGAGATTAATATCAAAAGTTGCATTTTTTTCCATGCCTTCTTGATCATTGTTAATTATTAACTCATCAATAAGTTTACAGAATATATTTAGTTACAAATTGTAGCTGTCCTTCACAAACCTTGAAAGTATACGATTTAAGGGCCATGATTTTACGAAATAAAAATGATAAATCAAGAGAAAATGTCCAATTTATTACTTATTCATGCATGTGGTTATCACATTGGTTGAGTTAGATACACTGCTGGTGATACATGTGTGGTACTACACACCAAGCGATGCATATCAAGGAAAGAGACACTGCCAAATTCTTTGGAACAGATAACATTTCAAAGCAACTAGAATCCATACATTGTGCAGGAATATGATTAACATGGTGACCACCAATTTGTCAGAAACCTCCCACTGATTTAAATAGAACTACGTTCTAGAGACATGTGATTAACTAAGGTAAAAGTGAAACAACTCTGTAAAGTAATAACAGCATCAGCATCCACTTGCAGAACAGGTATCTGGTGTCCATAGCTTGAAGGTAAATCCAGGCATCAGTGTGGTGGTGGCACTTGTAGAATATGAAGTTTTATCAATACCTTTGATAGCACAGAAGATGGTACTAGATGGTATTAGAAGATAGCACATGGATATCAACCACTCTTGAGTTGAAAATTGCTTTAGAAAAGTTTGACTCTAGATGTGAAGCTTCAGAAAAGTCTTGACTGTATCTTAATATTTCACTTTTTTGTTCCTCTACATGTATTTGCAAAAGGGTTAAATGACATAAATCTATATTTAAGTGGTTTTAAAAAAGATTTCCAATAAATAAAAACTTCAAGTAACAAGAAAAGCATTGCATATTTTATTGGTAGTGTTTTCTCTTTTTCAGTGGAACATAAAATAATGGCGATTCTTAAGAACTGATGACACCTTAGATTAATTAGATTAGAAATACAGCATTGAACTTTTAATGAGTGACAAACACATAACATCCTCTGAAATCTATGCAAGTAAATCAGTAAATGCTAAAAAATGGCTACCATATATCTTTATTTACTCCTTGGGAAGAAACTTGAAAAATATATACATAAATATCATAACTGAGGGTTGCTGATAAGTCACATAGATTTTTATCATCAATTTCAGAATGGTTTGTATCTATTAATACTTATTTATTAATTAAGACTATCACAATATTTTAAGCATTCATTTAATTTGACTCTGTTAGCCATGGATTTGTTTCTGAAAAAGTACTTCTACAGTATTCCTACAGTGCTTTGAAGACCCTACAGTATGACATTTTTATTAGTTCATCAGAATAGGTCTAATGCACTTGAGGAGAGAACTGCCAATGAATACATCTAACTTCATTGGAACCAAAGCCCAAAAGAAGATGAAAAAATTCTGAAGGTATATTTAGAAAATTACCTTTAAAACAATTATAGTATTTTGTGAACAAAATAATGTTCCACAAGTCATCTTTATAAAAGAAAAATTTAAATAGTGATAAATATAAAAAAAAATCACTTTTCTGAACTTACATCCTTAAGCTATTCTTTCATCTAAAAATGGTTTATTTTTGTTATTAATTTTATGCTACAGCAAGCATGTTAATATAATTTTCATTAATTCACTTCAATTAAAAAACAAGTCTACAGAAAATTCCTGCATCTGCAATCTTGCTCAATCAAGAAAGGCAGAGTATACAATATTTAAGATGTCTCTAAATCAGACTGTTTTCTATTCAAAGTAATTTCTAGAAAAATTTGCTCCCTATAAGTTATCATGTCTTCCACATCTTTGTAGAAAAGCATTTCTTCAATGGACAACAGCTTGTATTTATTCAGGCTGAATGCTGACTTGTTCTGTACAGCATTTAACATCTTTAGGGATGTTGTAACTGAATCACTCAAAGAAGAACAAACTGGGAAAATACGAGCATTCCACAAACTCAAACATGTCTTGTTTCCAGAGAACAGTTCCTCTGTAACTTTAAGATTCCAAATGTCTAAGCATGACAGGAAACAGACTCCAAAGAATTGAAGTAACTTTATATCTGACAATGTTTTAACATTCTTTTTCAAGTTGTCTTGCACTCCACATGCCATAGTTGAATACTTTAAGTGTCTATTCATCTTCAAGCTTAAGGAACACACAAAAGAATGTGCAGACAGGACGGCTGTTGTTATACAAGAACCACTAATAATGCAATTTTCCCCCACTGAAACATCAGGCCCCAATCTGGAATACTCTACAACTGAGCCAGGTGCCACAGAACTTCTTGAATCCAATATACTTTGAATGATACAGGATTTGTTGCTAGAGCATTCTGGTATTGCTGGAAAGATGCTAAAAGCTATGGACTGTAAGCCAAGCTCTGACTTCAAATTGCTATCAGAAGTAAAATGAAACAAATATTCTTCAGTTGTTCCAATGTGATAAAATTTGGAGTTATTAAGAACAACAACATTTAGTGATGTTCCTCTAAGAAGATGAAATATTCTTTGCCTCATGTCTACCAGCTCTGACTCTTCTTTAGTAACATTTGATGTGTTTCTGGTATATTCCACAGTTGCTCCAGGTCCCAAAGCCTGCAGAAAGTCTCCATAGGCATCTATTTCACAGTTCAGTGTACCTATTTTTTCATAAAAAGCAAGTAACTTTTTCGCTGTTTTATGATCCATGTAAAATAGGCTGTCTGTGTAGACATACTCAGGGTCTAATTTAAGAGAGGGTATGTCACCCCCAGCAAAGTTTTGTTGAAAAAAATTTCTAGGTCTACACACAGCATCAAATTGATACATCTTTTCTATGCTGGGCTTATGAAGGAAACGATGGCAACTTCTGTACTCGAGGTCTCTATGTTCTAAATAGTTAAAAGGTTCTAAGACAAATACTCCATGTGTTGTACCTACAGTCAAACTAGAAGGATGAGCTAAAGCAGTAAAGCCAGGTTTGTCAAACCTAATATACTCAGATTCTCCAATACTATAAAGTTCAATATCATCTGCACAGGTAACCAGAATCCCAGGATTCATATGTGAGGGGAAATCAATGTACATGGCTAGTTTTAATTCCAACATCTGATAAATGGGGCTACCAAAAGGTAAAGCAGTGAAAATTTTCCCCAGAGCACTTGCATTTGGAAGGCGTTGACTGTAGCCACCTATATAAAATTAAACAAAATAACTGTTTTAAAATGTTTATAAGATTTAAAAACCTAGGAGCATCAGTTACAACTCAAAATATCTCTAAAGATATTTAAAATATACAATATATTACTGTATCCCAGGAAAGAATAATAAATTCCAGATGACAAATTCACAGAGCAATTCTGTAGAGATTTGCTATAATGCAGTTCTAGATTAGAAAAGACCTGTAACATGCTTTACAGACTATGAATTGTTTTAACTCAACTGGATAACAAGTAAAAAGGACAATGAGCTAAAATATGACCTTATATCTACATTTCACACAATAAATTTCAACCATGTTTAAACGCCTACATTAAAAATCCACTTCATGGGGGGAAAAAGTCACAAAAAACTAATATACATAATTATCTATTAAAGAGTAATTTCCAGATGGAATGTGTTTCCTCAATTACATACACTTAAAGGAAGTAAAGGTGCATTTATTTAAAAGCACTTTACAATGTATATTTGTTTTTAATTTTAAAAGGCCTTTCCCTCTAAAATGAGCCTTATGACTTAATTCCTTGAAAAGTGTGTTCGCTTAAGTACATTAAATAGCTTACATCATTTTTACGTAACTAATTATAGTGAGAGGCATAGTAGAAAGAGTCACACAAAAATGCGTTCAAATTCTGGTTCACCACTTTTTAATTGTTCATCTTGGGACTTAACACTAAATCAGCAGATGTAAATACTTGCTTTATCATGTTTTATGAGATCAACAATACATGCAAAGCACTTACTACAGAGTACATCATTCAACCAATGAGCTAATACTTTCTTTTTCATTTTCCAAATACTAACCAACAGTAAAGTTCAGCATTGTAAGAATTACCTACTTTTAATTACACTTGACCCTTGAACAATAAGTGTTTGAACTCTACCAGTCCATTTACATGAGGATTTTTTTCAATAAATACTGTAAGACTATATGACCCGACGTTGGTTGAATCCCTGATGAAAAATTGTGGCTATGGAGAGTGGAACTGCCTATACAGAAGACCAACTATGAAGTTACATGCAGATTTTAGACTGTGTGAGGGTTCAGCACCACTCACAGATCAATGCATTATTATATATTTGCAAGGATCGATTGTATTAAAATATATTTTCTGGTGTCTAACTTAATTTTTACTAAATTAATTATAATACTCGTTCTGGAATAAAACTGTAAATTTGAATTTTTCTTTTACTTTTTCAGTTAGTCTTAAAATCAGAACTTGGATGTTTTACTTGATATCATCTTTAAAAAGAATCATTGTTCCGTATATGAATCCTAAAAAATGAAAAGTGCCTTGGTAACCATGTGGATGAGTGGCTCTAAAATATCTGTTCCTGAACTGGTACAAGTCCATGACAAAGTTTCGCCAGCCTCCAGTACATAGAGGAAAAATAACAGAGGTCTCTTTCATATAACCCAAATTTTCATACAACCAAATCTGTCCAATTTAAAAAATTATACTCTGAGATTACTTCTTTCCTACCCTTCTGTTCCCTTTTTTGGTGTGTGATTTTCCCTCTTTTATACTTTCTTGTCAACTCCATGTTCTGTCACCACCTTTTCTTTTTGTTTTTAAACTCCTAAGGATTATGGACTTTGGTCACCAATAACTAGATAAAAATGTGTTAACAGGTTTTGTGTAAAGTCTGGTAATCACAGTACTAAACCAGCCTCTCCCCTACAGCAAGAATCCTTTCTAAAGCATTGTCAAGAAATGTTCATATTTTGATGAGTTCTATCTTAGGAAAATAATTTTCGATATGTATACCAAAAACAATACATGAAAGTTGAGGATGTATGTGATCTACAATTTTAAGGTTAAATTTTGTGAAAAATATTATGCTACTTACAACCTAAAAATATCAAGGAAAGCATAAAATATTTGTTTCCAAAGCAGTATAACTTCAAAGACAAAAGAAAAAAAAAAAAAGGGGATAGTATTAGTAATGGAGAAAAAGGCCCCTTGGATATAAAAGGTAATATACTAAAAGAAAATGTAAATTAGTAAAGTGTAACATTACCAGAGTGAATTAATAGGATGGTAAAAGAATTCCATTCATCTCCATAAAGCTTTTCCAAACATCGAAGGGCACAAAGTGTCGATCCTCCATTTCCTTGAAAACAAAGTTAAAAAGCTCAATTTATTTCACATAAAGTTACAAAAACTTTGTTATTACAGTAAATTTAAGTGTTATAACTTTGAGGATATGACCTCTGGCTACAATTAACCAGGCAGAGACCAAAGGTATAGGCAGAACAATCAAATTAAATACACATTTCTTAGCAATTAAATAATTAGTAATAAAACCCAGAGATGAGCCCTTGGTAATAAAAGTTGAGTTAATTTTCTCCTGAAAATAGTAGTAAAAAGAAAGAAATGATAAATTAAGCAATCTGCAACACTATAAGACTGTAAGTTTACACGTTCACTTGGAGTAATGAACTGTAAAACGCATTAAAATAATTCTCCCATATGATCATATATATGTGTTAGATTTACTTTCTAAGAAGATTTTTAGAACCTGTTTTCCTAAAAAACATCTTAAATGTAACTTCCACTTACTAGTTACCATGGGCAAGTTATTTAACATTTTGTGCCTGAATCTCATTCAAACATGGGAATCAGAAAAGTACTGACCACATATTTATGAGGATTAAAACACTGGCTAATTAGGACATGCTAGTATCAGATACAGATACCCTAACTCTGGTATCAATGAGCTTCAGCTTTAAGTATCACATGGAAAATGGCCCCCAGGAAAATAGCGTGTATTTTTATTTGCAAGGTAAGGTCAAAAGGCAAAGTGGACAAACTGGTTTTTAAAAGTAAACATCTATGATAATTATGCCATTAGACTGTGCTCTTTCGCATTCTGCATTGTGGTCCCAAGAGGCCAAATATTTATTTTTTCTGATTTGATCTCTTCATGTAAGTTTCTGAGCAAATTGTGTAGTTCAGAGGGACCTTAAGAGTCCTACTGATAAGGTCCAAAAGAATATTCACCACCTGAGTAAATTTTATTAAGACTAATAAAATTCTCTTTTAAGTAACATAACATTCTGGAAGTTTTTCATGGTAAGTCCACAATGTGTAAAAACAGTTGCCATGCCTTTTATCTTTCTTAAAAAATAGTGAACTTACATAAAAATTAAAAAATTTTTAAAGACTATAGGTGGTAAGACACACAGTATAAACTGTAAGCCACAGGAAAGCTTTTCTTCAGTGATTATTCTGCCCACAATTTATGATATAAATCTGACCATAAATGTGTACCAATTTTGGCTCCAGCAGGATCAACAAAAACATGATATTGAACTCCAAGAGGTAACTCCTTTTTTTTCAGCTTTTCTGACAGTTGTTGCTTATAAGCAAGTTCCTGTTTATCATCAGCTGCTGTTATTGCAACAATGTCCCAGAATTCTCCAGCTGCCACAGGTTTGCCTATGTGTAAGAAGAAAGTGATAAATATTATCAGAATTCTCTAGCTGTTACAGGTTTACCTATTTGGAAAGAAGGAAAAAAGAGGTAATAGTATCTTCAAAAATGTATCTTCTGCTTTTGAGAATTAGGGAATAATGAGTGGTCAGCTAGTAGGATTCAAAATAGTTCTAATGAGGAGTGTTCACAAATTCTACTTTTTTTCCTTTTAGATTACTTGCTCCTTTTATGGTCTACAGTCCCATTTATTTAGATTTTCTGAGAGTTGTAATGTTTCTTGATTAAGAGAAGTACTTTTGACTTGCTAAAGATGAGCTCAATTCTTAAATAAAGAGAGGAGACAAAGGAATAAATTAATCTCCAGTTTTGAAAATCAGTTTTCACATACAGGGACCACTTAATGTTTGTTGGCTAAGAAAGATTAAATCCAAGGACCCATTGCTACAATGTTGGTGTTCATAAATGTGGGCACTTTACTTTTTAATCGCCTTAAAATGAGCCATGCAAGTTTACAAAGGTTACTGGAGAATGACACCAAATTCTGGATAACAGAAAAGTTCCCAGCTCCCTGATGAACTCAATAAGAGACTGAACTTTTGGCTGACAGTTGGAAGCTCTTCTTTATTGATAAACAAGACAAATAAGCGTTTTTAACAAATTCTAGTCAGCTAGAATCTAATAGTCCTGAACATTTTACTGTAATCCAAGTATTATTTTCTGTATTTTTAAAGCAGTAACGTCAACAAAAATATGACCAATTAGATAGTTGTACAGGAAATGACAAGTGGCATAGTGCTTTAAAAAAACATTTTGACACAAAGTTACCCCTTTTAATTTTTAATCAATAATTTCACCGTGTTGTTTCGCTTTTCACTTAGTAAGCGTTCACATCATGGAACAAATTGGTGAAGTAGGTAGGGAGTGGAAGAAAGCTAAAATCGGATTTGTAAGAGTCAAATCACTATGCTTTAGATCTTTTAGGTTTATTTAAAATAATTTTTGCTAATGAGCTAACCAAACGAATAACTTGGATTTATAGCTTCACTAGTCAGGCTAATAACTGTCTTCTCATTCCTCCTCATATATATACATATATATATATATATTTATATATAAGCAACTGGGAATAAACTTAAAGAAAGCAACAAGCATAACGTAAAGAAAGGAGAGTGACAGAAGAATAAAAAAACTTAAGAGGAACATTAACTGCGCCTGGGCCAGCGTCCTAGGCCCGCAAGTGATTAATAAAAGGAAGTGGTAGTCCAGCAAATACACCAGCACGTAAAGCGCCCTCCCTGTCCGTTGCCGGGGAGAGCCAGGGTTCCTCCTTTGGTACCTCTAAGCTCTGAAAACCTCCGCAACCTTCGCTGGGTGGCTTCTCGCAAAGATACGCCTGGAAGGGCACTCGTGGCTGCCATAGCTCACTTTCCCCAACACCGCCGAAGACTTCCAGCGATCCCGCAGCCCAGCACCGCACGCATGCGCCCTGGGACGTAACCCGTTCTTTGGTCCGGTTTCGTCTCTGTCCCGCCCCCTACGTGCGTCACTCACGTAACTACGCCCCCGAAGCTCTTTGTCTTGCCTAAGGAAAACCACGACGGGGTGAGCCCGGGGCTTCGCTCCGTTTCCCTAGCAACGGCCTCCGGAACGGATAAATGGCCACCTAGTGATTTGTCGGACTGTGACGGGTCTGGGCCGCTTGTTACCAACTAATAAAGCCTTGCAGCTCGGTAGACCCGGTGAGTTGTCCTGCTTGGGCGGCGAAATTTCGAGAACTGACTCGCTTAAGGAGAAGTTCAAACTACAACTTAGCTTCTAGCTTTCTCTCAAAGGCCGTTCGTCCTTTCTAACTCGTGGTTTGTTTCAGCCAGGGGCAGTTCCCAAGGACCTCTTGAGAGTTAATTCTTCCCCTTGGGTCGTCGTCTGAAGCCATCTGCCCCAACCCCAGGTCCAGATACATACATAGTCTGAACTTTTAAAATCTGTACTCTCTTCAGGAAGCTTTGTGGCTTCTTTGCCCTTGCAGTTACTAGAGAGTGAGCCACTCCACACCTCTCAGTTTTGAGATAACTTAAGAGGCTTTTGGAAGTTGTATAAAATTCTGCAATGAGGCCCTTAACGTTTGGGGCTTTTTGGCTGTTTCTCTGGCAACCTTTTGTGTATGCAGATTAATCTAGAACTTTCAATAGCATTCCTGGGAATAAGTTGGCCTTAGTGGATGTGTTTTCGGTAGGTATCGATAGATAAGTTTTCTTCTCTTGTAAAACACCAAGTTTATGATGAGTTTTACAGATTCTTCTATTTATCTTTACACGTGAGAAAGCTATGAATGAGAGAGAATAGTGACTTAGTCAGGCTCTCACAATTAGTTAAGTAGTAGAGAGAAGATTTAAGCAAGATATTTCAATCCCAAACTCCGACATCATTCTACCGCACCATACAGTTTAATTTAGTTGAGAAGCCTGTCTTCATTAAAGTTTCATCAGGAACATAGGCATTCAAGGCCTTACAAGTTCTTACCATGAACTTAACTTAGTTTTTCTTCTACAGAATTGACCCTGTTATTTAATTCAGTACTTAGAGTGAAAGAATTTGAGTGAAAAGGGAGATTATGCTTTCATAGTTTTATTGTTTAAAAGCTCTCTTTTTTGTTAATAAAAACAAAACATTCTTAATAAGAACATTTAGAAAATACAAAAGACTTAAGTGAGGTGAGAGAGAACAAAAGGGGAAGTAGCAAGAGAGAAAGTGAGATAACGGCTTAAATAAAGGATTTTATTTTTTAACTGAGTGAAACAAAGCCATTGCAAGGTTTTATGTGACTTACATTATGTTTAAAAGGAGCATTTCATGGAAATGTGAAAATAGACTCTAGCGGAGAGTGGGGCAATGATAGAAGCAGGGAGACTTGTTTGGAGGCTACTGCAGCAAAACAGGTGAGAGTTGGTGAAGGCTTGGCCAGGATGGGAATAGTGGGGGTGATGAGAAGTTGGTTAGATTCTGGATATATGTTTGAAGGCATAATTAATACAATTTGCTAAAGGAATGGCTGTGGAATGTGAAAGAAAGAGAGGAGTCAAGGATAACTGCCTGAAGGCTGGAGCGACCACCAGTTGAAATGGGAAAGGATATGGATGGGGAAGTAGGGACGGTTATTGGGGTAGTAGGGAGAGTCCAGAATTTGGTTTTGGATGTGGAAAGTAAACAGATGTATATATGTGCAGTGCATATGTTATGGGAGTTTGTATGTATATGTGTTTGCATTATACATGAGTCTGGAGTTTACAAGACAGGTCCGGACTTAAGAGATATAATTTTGGGAGTTGTCAGCATATAGATGGAGTTAATTTTTAAACTACAGAATTAGATGAGGTCCTAAGGAAAGAAAGGGCAATAGAGCCTATAAACTGAGGGATTGTACATACTAATGAGGTAAATGCTGAAAAAGGTAACTAAATAAGAAAACTTAAGAAATGATAAGAATTGTGAGGGGACTAAAACAGGGTGATGTGATAGACTGTATAACAGAGTGTTAAATGTATGTTAGAGCATTTCTTGGACCTGGGAAGAATGGCCATAGAAATGGATGCTACTTTTTTGCTGATATGATTATATTACATAAAATGTGCTGGACGTAAATATACTATATCGGCTATGTTTTTTGTCCTTCTGTCTTTTCTGTTTTCTTCAAATTTTCACTAATATTAATTTTTAAATAAAAAATGAAAAAGTTGTATACTATGTGAGTGGCAGTAAATTTCTGGCAGTTGATTGTAGTGGGTAAAAAAGTCAAAGGATTTTATTTAAGTTTAGGTTTTATATAATCAGACAGTGTGATAATGGTTGTTTAAACAGTCATAAGCTACTGTGACCAGAATAAAATATGTCAGTACAGGTCTGTAGTAAACCCATTATTCTGTATAAAATGGAAATGATGTGTTTGATCTTGAATTCCACATTTCAAAAGGGACATCAAAATGATAACAAATATGATTTAAAATAAAGATTTCAAAGATTTGTTGATTAAAAAAAAAAGGGGGGGACATCAGACAAACCAAACTATAATAAGTTGAGAAAAGATGCTTTTTGGAGGCATTTGGGCTTTTTTTTTTTTTTTTTTTCTATAGGAGGAGAGTATCTGAAGAAGTGGCATGAAAAGAAGTGAGATAGACTTTTTAAGAACTTTACTGAGGTATGCTTTAACTATCATTAACATATTGTAAGTGAGTTTTAATGATTTTTAGTAAATGTACTGAGTTGTGCAACCATGATCACAAGCTAGGTATAGAACATTTCCATCACCCCAATAAGATGCCTTGTGCTTATCTACAATTAATGCCTGTTAGGTTATTTTTATTACTATAGGCATGGATATGACTGTTGTGTGAAAGTTGTAGAGAAGCACATTAAAGTTTTTCTTCTTATTCATAAAAAGAAGCTTAAGCCACATGGAGCAGGTCCTTGATTACGGACCATGGAGCTTAGGTACATGGCTTGGCCAGTTCATGCTGGGGCTCTCATCTTTTCCGTTACTTGTGCATCATCTCTGTTTAACCAGTCTTTCTCCTCTTACTCTTCCTGATGTGGAGTGTAAAGCAAAAATCTCTTTTTTACTGTTTCCTTTCTTTGAATGTAATTACTCAGTTAGCCTGGTCTCAGACTATTTCTTCCCTAATTTTTCTCACTGTAGCCTATTGAAGGAACCCTTACCATCTTTCTCGAGGGCAAAGGAAAACTTTTTTCCCCTAAACTTCTATTTTACTTTCTCTCTTAATTTTTTTAAAGACTGTATCTTCAGAGCAGATTTAGGTTCACAGCAAACTTGGGAAGAAGTTACAGAGGTTTCCAGTATACCCTCATATATACCCACACATGCATAGCTTCCCCCATTATCTACATACCTCACCAGAGTGGTACATTAGTTAAAATTGATGAACCTATAATGACACATCACAATCACTCAAAGTCTGTAGTTTCCCTTAGGATTCACTCATGGTGTTTTATATTCTATGGGTTTGGACACAGTATAAGGACATGTATACATTGTTATAGTATTATTCAGAGTAGTTTCACTATCCTAAAAATCCTCTGTGCTCTGCCTATTCATCCCTCATTCCCCAAATCCTGCAAATCCTTCAACCACTGATCTTTTTACTGTTTCCATGTTTTGCTTTTTCCAGAATGTCATATGGGTGGAATCCTACAGTATGAGCCTTTTTAGATTAGCTTATTTCACTTAATAATATGCACTTAAGGTTATACCATGTCTTTTCATTGCTTGATAGCTAATTTATTTTTAGTGCTGAGTAAACAGTCCATTGTATGGATGTACCACAGGTTATTTATCCGTTCACCTACTGAAGGACTTCTTGATTCCTCCCAATTTTGGTGATCGTGAGTAAAGCTGCTATATATATCCACGTGCAGGGTTATGTGTGAAAATAAGTATTCAACTCCTTTGGGTAAATACCAAAGAATGCAATTACTGGATTTTATGGTAAGAGTGTATTTAGTTTTTTGTGAAACCCCCGAACTGTCTTCCAGAGTGGCTATACCATTTTGCACTCCTACCAGAATGAATGAAAGTTTCTATTCTTCCACATCCTTGTCATCAGTTTGTGTTATCAGTGTTAGACTTTTGGCCATTCTAATCGGTGTGTTATGGTATCTCATTATTTTCTTAATTTGCATTTTCCTGATGATATGTGTTAAGGAGAGACTTTCATATGCTTATTTGCCACCTATGTATCTTCTTTGCTGAAGTGTCTGTTAAGGTTTTTGGCTTATTTTTTAATCTGGTTGTTCATTTTCTTATTGTTGAATTTTAAGAGTTCTTTGTATATTTTGTATAAGAGTCCTTTAGCAGATGTGTCTTTTGCAAAAGATTTTCTCCTAGTCTGTGACTTGTCTTCTCATTCATTTGGCATTACCTTTTGCAGATCGTGTCTTTAATAGAAATGAGCTATAGATTATAAAGTATTTTTTTATTGATTATGTTTTTGACATTGTATCTAACAAAGTCATCATCATCCTAATGTCATCTAGGTTTTCTCCTAAGTTATCTTCTAAGAGTTTTATTGTTTTATGTTTTACATTTAGGTCATATATCCAATTTGAATTATTCTTTCTGGAGGTATAAAGTCTGTGTCCAGATTCATTTTCTTTTTCATGTGGCTGTCCAGCTGTTTCATCACCATTTGTTGAAAGTCTGTCTTTGCTTTTTCTCCTTTGTCAAAGATGAGTTGACTGTATTCATGTCTGTCTGTTTCTAGGCTCTCTATTCTGTTCTACTGATCTATCTTTCTTTTGACAATACTGGACTGTCCTGATTACTATAGCTTTATAGTAAGTCTTGAAGTCAGGTGGTATCATTTTTCCAACTTTGTACTTCTTAAGTATTGTGTTAGATACTGGGAGGTCTTTTGCCTCTATATATAAACTTTAGAATCAGTTTGTCAATAGCGATAAAATAACTTGCTGAGATTTTCACTGGGGTTGTATTGAATCTATAGATAAGTTGGGAAGAACAGACATCTTGATAATTTTGAGTCATTCTATCCATGAACATTGTCTTTCTCCATTCATTTATTCTTTGAATTTGCTCATCAGCATTTGTTTGTTTGTTTTCCTCTTATAGATCTTGTACATATTTTGTTCCATTTATATGTAAATATTTCATTTATGGTAGTGATAATGGAAATGGTATTGTGTTTTTAACTTATTCATTGCTGGTATATAGGGAAGTGATTGACTTTTGTGTATTAACCCTGAATCTACAACTTTGCTCTAATCACTTAGTAGTTCCAAGGGTATTTGTCTGTTTTTTTGAATTTTCTACAGTGACAATCATGTCATCTGTGAACAGAGATGTGGTCTGTACATTTTTATTTCCTTTTTTTTTTTTTTTTTTTGTCTCATTGCATTAGCTAGGACTTTCAGTACAAAGTTGGGAAGTAATGGTGAAAAGGGACATCCTAGCCTTGGACTTCATCTTAGTGGAAAAGCTTCTAATTTCTCACCATTAAGCACAATGTTAGCCGTAGACTTTTTGTAAATAGTCTTTATCAAGTTGAGGAAGTTCTTTTCTATTCCTAGTTGACTGAGAGTTTTATCACGAATAGGTGTTGGAGTGCATCAAATGCTTTTCCTGCATCTGTGATTCTTCTTTTTAGCCTGTTGTTGTGATGGATTACATTAACTGGTTTTTGAATGTTGAACCAGTCTTGTATACCTGGGATAAATACAGCTTGGTGGTAGGTGTATAATTCTTTTTATACATTGTTGGATTCGATTTACTAATTTTTTTTAGTATTTTTGCATCTGTTTTCATGAGAAATATTGGTCTGTAGTTTTGTAATGTCTTTGACTGGCCTTAGTATTAGGATAATGCTGGCCTCGTAGAACAAATTACAAAGTATTTGCTTCGCTTCTATCTTCTTAAAGAGATTGTAGAGAATTCATGTAACTTCTTCCTTAAATTTTGGTAGTATTTCCCAATGAACCCATCTGGGCTTGATGCTTCTGTTTTGGAAGGTTATTAATTATTGACTCGATTTCTCATAGGTATACACCTATTCAGATTGTCTATTTGTTCTTGTGTGAGTTTTGGCAGATTATTTCTTTTAAGAAATCAGTTCATTTCATCTAGGTTATTAAATTTGTGTGCATGGAGTTATTCATAGTATTTCTTTATTATCCTTCCAATGTCCACAGGATCTGTAGTATCATCCCCTTTTTCATTTCTGATATTAGTAATTTCTGTCCTCTCTCTCTCTCTTTCTCTCTCTTTGGCTTGGCTAGAGGTTTATCAGTTTTATTGACCTCTTCAAAGAACCAGTTTTTGGTTTAATGGATTTTCTCTGTTGATTTCCTGTTTTCAATTTCATTGATTTCTGCTCTAATTCATATTAGTTCTTTTATTCTCCTTACTTTGGATTTAATTTTCTCTTCTTTTTCTAGTTTACTAAGATGGAAGTTTAGATTGTTATTTTTAGATCTTTCTTCTTTTGTAGTATCTGCATTCAGTGCTATAAACTCCCCTCTAAACACTGCTTTGGTGCATCCTGCACATTTTGATAAGTTGTATTTTTATTTTCATTTCGTTAAAAATATTAAACAATTTATCTTGTGATCTTCTTTGGCCTATGTGTTATTTAGAAATATGTGTTACTTAGAAATGTGTTGTTAATCTCCACCTGTTTGGAGATTTCCTAGCTATCTTTCTGCTATTGATGTCTAGTTTAATTTCATTGTGATCTGGGGCAGATATTGTATAGTTTCTATTCTTTTAAGTTTGCTAAAGTGTATTTTATGATTCAGAATGTATTCTATCTTGGCAAATGTTTCATGTGAGCTTTTGATGAATGTGTATTCAGCTGTTGTTGGATGAAGTAGTCTGAATGTATCAATTATATCCAGTTGATTGATAGTGTTGTTAGTTCAACTGTGTCCTTACTGATTTTCTGTCTGCTGGATCAGCCCATTTCTGATAAAAAGGTATTGAAGTCTCCAACCATGATAGTGAGTTCATCTGTTTCTTCTTGCAGTTCTTTTAATTTTGCATCACATAGTTTTACCCTCTGTTATTAGGAGCATAAACCTTACCAGTTGGTATGTCTTTTTGGAGAAATGACCCTGTTATCATTATGTAATGCTCTCATTATCTCTGATAACTTTTCTTGCTTTGAAGTCTGCTCTGTCTGAAGTTAATATAGCCACTCCTGCTTTCTTTTGATTAGTATTAACATTGTATATCTTTCTCCATCATTTTAATCTATATGTCTTTATATTTAAAGTAGGCTTTATTGTAGACAATGTATAGGTGGGTCTTGTATTTTAATTTTTTTAAATCTTCTCTTACATTCTCTTTTGATTGGTGCATTTTGACTATTGATGATCATAATGATTATTGGCATAGTTGGATTAATGTCTGCCATATTCATTACTGTTTTCTATTTATTGCCGTTGTTTTTTGTTCCTATTTTTGCCTTCCATACTTTTTCTGGCTTTTGTGGTTTTAATTGAGCATTGTATATGATTCTGTTTTCTCTCCTTTCTTAGCATATTGGTTATAGTTCTTATTTTGCTTTTTTTAGTGGTTGCCCTAAAGTTTGCAATCACATTTATAACTAATCCAATTCCATTTTCAAGTAACATTATACCTTTTCCCAGGTAGTGTAAGTACCCTACCTTATAATAAGAAAATAAACCTAATTCCTTCCTCTGTCCCTTATTACTGCTGTCTTTAACTTCACTTATATATAAGCATTCATACATATATGATATGTAATTAAGCATAGATAATTTCATACATTGTTTGCTATTAGTATTTTGACAAATTGTTATCTGATAGATCAATTAAGAATAAGAAAAATAAAAGATTTTTATTTTACCTACACATTTTTCTTTCCCAGTGCTCTTCCTTGCTTTATGTAGAACTGAGTTTCTGAACTACAGTATATTCCTTTTCTTCAAAGAACTTCTTTTAACATTTATTGCCAGGTAATTCTATTGGCAAGAAATTCCCTCAATATTTGTTTGTCTGAGAAAGTCATTATTTCTCCTTCACTTTGAAGGATAATTTCAGAGGATACAGAATTCTAGGTTGGTGAGTTTTTTTCTAGCAACACTTTAAATATTGTACTCCACTGTCTTCTTGCTTGCATGGTTTCTGAGAAGAAGTCAAATATAATTCTTTGTTCTTATGTTAGAAAGATGTTTTATCTTCTGGCCTCTTTCAGGAATTTATCTTTGATTTTCTGTAGCTCTCTTAGTTTTTCTGTAGAATATTTCAAATGACTGTCAGGTAATAAAATCATAATATACCTGTCCCAATATTAGCATGAGTTTTTTTTCCAGGACATAGAGAGGGCAAGTGGTGAAGAATATAAATTAGGAGAGTCAATAACTAAATTTCAATTAGTAAGTACACTATTTATTACTCTTACTAGAAGTATATTAATGACCCAACTTTAGAATATTCAAACTCTGCTTTATGAATGCTAACCGAAGTTTTTAAGCGAAGAAACAAATATTTGCTATGTTAAATTTTTCTTATTAATTTCTTATTTTCTTATTTCTGTCCATGTATTTTTCTGGCTGTTTTAATTAGTTTTGGTTGTTTTATATCTATCTTCTGGCTTATCACCCTTTAGTTTTTCAGGTTTATGATTTTACAATCAATGAATGTGGAATAGAAACAGAAATTGAAAACTGGCATTTTCCACAAAAGCTTTTTTTTTAATAACAAATATATGTAGCTTTCTAAATTTTAGAAAGCAAATATATTTACAGGGGAAAAAGTAAGATGTCTTGATTACAAGTGAGTCTTGATTTCTTGCTCCAAATGATATTTTATGTCATTTGAAATGAGCATGTAATGTTTCAAAGAAGCAAGCTTATTTACATTAATTTATAAACCAACTAAATTCCATTTTTATTTTCCAGGAGACATGTAGTGTTCTGACTGTTCTACTAAAACCCCTCTCTTTAGTTTTGAAAGAGCATTTTCTCTGTGATGTAAAATCATAGCAAGTCTTCATCAAAACAGGATTGATTTAATAAATTTAATGGCCAAATAAAAAGTATTTTAAAATTATAATTACTGTATATATTATGGATTTCAGTCTATTGCAGACATACTAAAGTAGTTTGCAGCCACAATAGATATAAAATATTACTAATTATAATCCTTACAGTTTGCTTTTCAAAAAAACTTTTTTTCCTTTTATATGATTTTATTTTTCATATCAGCTTATATGATAATTCTAGAGTCCATTGTCTGGCATTCCACTTATTTATAGTGTCATAACTAATGTTTACAAAATAAGGTACTGCAACATAGATCATCAAAACTAATATTATACTTTAATACACTTTTAACTTAAAATAATGTACTTATATTATTGGTATCTAAAATTCCAGTGGATGGGTATGATATCTAAAGGTCATTGACACAGTTACAAAGCATTTCTTTGAAAAATATTTTAAATATTTTTTATATATTCATTTGAAATTAAATACACAGAATAAAGAGTTTTTACTTTTCAACATTTAACTTAGATATTCATTAATCATAAGCACTTACAGTTGCTATGTGTATTTACCACTAGTTTTTTAAATGGAAAAATTTGGGAACAAAGATGAGATTTATAATTGATGTACATTGTATTTTATAAAAACATGGTTTTTATAGTATGATTAATAATATATGATAATTTTAAAGTTAGTGTTACAGTCAATACAAACTAACGAAAGATTTACTGATATATATATATACACACACATACACACTTATATATTTTTTATTGAAATATAGTTGATTTACAATATTGTGTTAGTTTCAGGTGTACAGTACAGTGATTCAGATATATTCTTTTTCAGATTCTTTTCCGCCCTATAGGTTATTACAAAATAGTGAGTCTAGTTCCCTGTGCTATATAGCAGGTCCTTGTTGATTATCTATTTTATATATAGTAGTGTGTATATGTTAATTCCAACCTCCCAATTTATCCCTCCCCCACCCCTTCCCCCTTTGGTAACCATAAGTTTGTTTTCTATGTCTGTGGGTCTATTTCTGTTTTGTAAATAAGTTCATTTGATACTGATTTCTTTTTAAGCCTAGAACTTCTTTGAAACTGTAATTGGAGCCCTGATGCTTTCTCTAATGTGTTGCTGTACTTAAACTAAATTTGCCTTTTGAACTTTATATTATTATTTGAACTTAATAATATACTTTTATATACATTTCACAAAGTAATTGTAAAATTATTGGAGTCTAAAAGGAACGAAAGGATTCCTCTTTAATGGTCATATTTAAAATTAGCAGCACTCCACAAGCAGGCTTTTAGGTAGGTAGAGGAGGAGCTATCAATTGTAGTATTAAGTGAGGTACAATTGACATATATTAGTTTCAGATGTAATACGTAATGATTTAATATTTGTATATATTGAGAAAGGATCACCACGGTAAGTTTAGTTAACATCCGTCACCATACCATGCAAAATACTTTTTGCTTTTGAAGAGAACTTTTAAGATCTACTCTATTAGCCACTTTCAAATATGAAATAGAGTATTATTAACTACAGTCACCATGCTGTACATTACCTCCCTATGACTTATTTATTTTATAACTGGAAATTAGTACCTTTTGAACCCTTCACCCAATTTGCCAAACCCCCACTACCCACCTACAGGAACCACCAATCTGTTATCTGTTTTTATGGGCTTCCTGTTTTTTTTTTTTTTTTTTAAGATTCCATGAATAACTGCGATCATACAGTATTTGTCTTTCTCTGACTTAGTTCACTTAGCATAATGCCCTCAAGGTCCTTTCATGTTCTCACAAATGACAAATTTCATTCATTTTTATAGTTGAATAATATTCCATTGTGTGTATACACACACACACACACACACACATCACATCTTCTTTATCCATTCATTCATCACAAAACACATAGACTATTTCCATGTCTTGGCTATTGTAAGTAATGCTACAATGAACATGGGGGTCCAGGTATCTTTTCAAGTTAGTGTTTTTGTTTTCTCCAGATAAGTACCCAGAAGTAGATCATATGGTAGTTCTATTTTTAGTTTTTTGAGGAAACTCCATACTGTTTTCCATAGTGGTTGTACCAATTTACATTTCTACCTGCAGTGCACAAGGGTTCCCTTTTCTCCACATTCTTGCCAATACTTGTTATTTCCTTTTTGATGATAGCCATTCTAATGAGTGCGAGGTGATACCTCATTGTGGTTTTGATTTACATTTCCCTGGTGATTGGTTGTGTTGAGTACCTTTTAATGTACCTGTTAGCCAACTCTGTGTCTTCTTTGGAAAAATGTCTATTCAAATCCTCAGCCCACTTTTTAGTTGGATTATCATTTTTGCTGTTGAGTTGTGTGATTATATATTTTGACTATTAATCCCTCATCAGATATATGATTTGCAAATACCCAGTAGGTTGCCTTTTTATTTTATTGATGATTTCCTTTGATGTACAGAATATTTTTAGTTTGATGTATTTCCACTTGTTTATGTTTGCTTTTGTTGTATTTGCTTTTGGTGTCAGATACAAATACTGTCACCAATGTCAAGGAGTCTACCACCTATATGTTCTTCAAGGAGTTATATGATTTCAGTTTTTACTTTCAAGTCTTTAATCCATTTTGAGTTAATTTTTGTATGATTTAAGATAGCAGTCAAGTTTCATTCTTTGCCATGTGTCTGTACAGTTTTCTCATCACCATTTATTGAAGAGAATTTTTTTCCCCCATTATATATTATTTGGTTCTTTCTTGTAAATCAATTGACCATATATGTGTGGTTTTATTTCTGGACTGTCTACTCTGTTTCATTGATCTATATGTTTGTTTTTAATGCTGATACCATACTGTTTTGATTACTATAGCTTTGTAATATAGTTTGAAGTCAGGGAATGTGGTGGCTCCAGCTTTGTTCCTTTTTCTCAAGATTTTTTTGGCTTTTGGGGTCTTCCATGGTTTCATACAAATATTAGGATTGTTTGTTCTATTTCTGTGAAAAATGCCATTGGGATTTTGATAGGGTTTGCATTGAATCTACTTTGAGTAGTATGGCCATTTTAACAATGTTAATTCTTGCACTCCATGAACACATAATAGCTTTCAATTTATTTGTGCCTTCTTCAGTTTCTTTCATTAGTGTGTTGTAGTTTGCAGTGTACAGGTGTTTTTACCTCCTTGGTTAAATTTATTCTGAGGTATTTTTTTTCTTTTTTGTGCAATTGTAAATGGGATTGTTTTCTTAACTCTGTTTCTGATAAGTCATTATTAATGTGTAAAAATGCATCAGATTTTTGTGTATTGATTCTGTATTCTGTAATGTTATTGATTTTATTAGTTCTAACAGTTTTTTTTTTTGTGTGTGAAGTCCTTACGGTTTTCTATATGTAATATGTTGTCATTTACAAATGGTGACAGTTTTACTTCTTCCTTTCCAATTTTAATGCCTTTTATCTCCTATACCTGCCTTATTGTTCTGATTAAGACTTCCAGTACTATGATGAATAAAAGTGAGACTGGGCATTCTTGTCTTGTTTCTAATCTTAGAGGGAAACCTTTCAGCTTTTCACCATTGAGTATGAGGTTAGCTGTGGGCTTGTCACATATGAACTTTATTATGTTGAGGCATGTTCCCTCTACACCTAGTTTGTTGAGAGTTTTTATCATAAAGAGATGTTGAATTTTGTCAAATGCTTTTTCTGCATCTGTTGAGATGATCGTATGATTTTTCTTGTTCATTTTGTTAATGTGGTATATCACATTGACTGATTTGTGGATGTTGAACCATTCCTGCTTCTCTGGAATAAGTCTCACCTAATTATGGTGTATGATCCTTTTAAGGCATTGTTCAATTCTGTTTGATAATATTTTGTTGAGGATTTTTGCATCTGTGTTCATCAAGGAAATTGCCCTGTAATCTTCTTTTTTTGTGATATCTTTGTTTTGTTTAGGTATGAGGGTGATTCTGGCCTCATAAAATGAGTTTCAGAATGTTCCCTCATCTTCTTTATTTTGGAAGAATTTGAGAAGAATTCATATTAATTTTTCTTTGAATGTTTTAAGATTCACCTCAATCACTTTACCTTTATTCTTTGTGAATCTTTATGTATAAAGTGGCTTTCCTGTAGACAACATATGGTTGGGCTAGTTTTTGATCCACTCTAACTTTGATCCACTCTGTCTTTGTTTTGATGCTTAGACTATTGATATATTTACATTAAGTCCCCTACATACGAACCTTCAAGTTGCAAACTTTCATAGGTGCAAACGTGTGTTCACATGTCCAATCACGTAAGTTAGTTTGTGTGTCTGGCATACACTGTCACGTGCGTGCATCCTCTACAAGTGGTAGTGCTTTGTGTACTTTACAGTGTTGTATAGAGTACAGTATCTTTATTTCGAGCTAGATCTGCAAGAAGATGACTTCATTGAACTCCTTGCTGTGCAACACGAGGAGCTTACTAGTGAAGACCTGATAGAACTGGAGTCCCAGAGAAAGGACGAAGAGAGACAAGAGGAAGAAGAAGTAACTGAAGCACTGAAGAGATTCACGATGCAGGAAATGGCAAGGGGATTTTCTTTGTTTGAGGAGGCACTGTTAGTTTTTGAGGCACAGGACCTGAACATAGAATGGTACATGAAGGTTGCAGCAGCCGTTCAGGATGCAATCCAGTGCTACTGTGTCATCTATGATGAGAAAAAAAGAGCTATTACCCAGACATCACCTGATCATTTTTTCAAAAGGGTAGATAGAGTTGAATCTAGCAAGGAACCAGAACCTGAGCCATCAACATCAGGTGTGAGTGAAATTGCAGCTTGCCCTCCATCTCCTATTGCTGACGATCCTTCATCTCCCTCATCTCCCACCTCCTCTCCCTCATCCAGTCAGTAACTCTTCTTGCCTGTTCACTTGATGCCAGCCCCTGTATGCCAGCTGTTGTACTGTAGTATTGTACTTTTCAAGGTACTGTACTGTAAGGTTAAAAATGTTTTCTTTATTTTTTGTTTGTTTTTTATGTATTATTTGTGTGAAAAGTATTATAAACCTATTACAGTACAGTACTATATAGCCAATTGTGTTAGTTGGGTAATTAGGCTAGCTTTGTTGGACTTATGAACAAATTGGACTTACAAACATATTCTTGGAACTGAACTTGTTCATATGTAGGGGACTTACTGTAAAGTGATTATATAGTTGGATTAATATCTGTATTTGTTAATCTTTTCTATTTATTGCTCTTGTTCTTTGTACCAGTTTTAGCCTTCCTTTTTTTTCTGCCTTTTGTGATTTTAATTGAGCATTGTATATGATTCTATTTTCTATCTTTTCTTAGCATACCTATTTTACTTCTTTTTTTAAGCCATTTCCCTAGAGATTGCAATAATCCAAATCCACTCTCACATAACACTATACTACTTCGTATGTAGTATAAATATCTTGTAATAAAAAAAAATTCCTGATTCTTCCTTCCTGTTCCTTGTATCCTTGCTCTCATTCATTTAATTTATACATAGCATAGTTACTTATACAAAAATATATAGTTGACTTCTAAACAACATGGGTATGAACTGTTGGGTCTACGTCTATGTTTTTCTTTTTTTCAATAAATACAGTACTACACAATCTGTGCTGGTTGAAGCCACAGATGCAGAACCTTGGATAGTTTTGTGGAGGGCTCACTATGGGACTTGAGCATCCATGGACTTTGGTATCTGTGGTGGATCCTGGAACCAATCCCCTGTGGATACTGAGAGACAAATGATTTTTAACTGTGTAAGGGTCTTCACCCCTACCCACAGCCATGTTTTTCAAGTGTCAACTGAGCATATGTGTGCATATATAATCAAATAAATTTTTGCTGTTAATGTTTGAACAGACTTTTACCTGTTATATCAACTAAGAATAAGAAAAATAAAAGATTTTTATTTTACCTTCACTTGTGCCTGCCCTAGTGTTCTTCCTTTTTCTTATGTAGATCTGAGTTTCTGAACTATACTATTTTCCTTGTCTCTAAAGGACTATTTTAAACATTTCTTTTAAGGCTGGTCTACTGACAAGAAATTTCCTCAAGTTTTGTTTGTCTGAGAGTCTTTTTTTCTCATCCACTTTTGAGGAATCATTTCACAAGGTATAGATTTTTTTGTTGGCAGGATTTTCCTCTCAACACTTTAAATACTTTATTCCACTCTCCTCTTGCTAGCATAGTTTCTTAGGGGAAGTTAGATATAATTCTTATTTTTCCCTTTTTGTAGATAAGAGGTTTTCTTCCTATGTCATCTTTCATATTTCTTCCTTTATCCTTAATTTTCTGAAATTAAAACGATATGTCTAGTTGTATTTTTTTGGCCTTTTTCCTGCTTGGTGTTTTCTGCTTACTTGATCAGTAGGTTGTATCTAACATTAATTTGAAGAATTTCACCATCATTACTGTTTCAAATATTTTTTATGCTCCTTTGTTCCTTTATCACTTTCTTCTCATTCTGATATTTCCATTATGCATATTGAACACTTTTTGTAGTTATCCCACAGTTCTGGGATATTCTGTTCTGCTTTTTTCAGTCTTTGTTCTGTTTACTTTTCAGTTTTTGACGTTTCTATTGACATATTCTCAAACTCAGAGATTCTTTCCTCAACCACGTCCAATCTACTAAAATAGCTCATCAAAGGCATTCATCGTTTCTGTTATAGTATTTTTGATCTCTAGCATTATTTTTTTATTCTTTTTTAATTCTATCTCTCTACCTTACACTGTCCATCTGTTCTTACTTTTTTTCATTCAAGTGCTTAGCATGTTTAATCATAGATGTTTTAAATTCCCAGTCTGATATTTCCAACATCTTTGCCATAGCTGATATTGGTTCTTATGCTTACTCTGTGTTTTTTGTCTTTTAGTATGCCTTGCAATTTTTGTTGAAAGCCAGAAATGATGTACTGGTAAAAGGAACTCTTATAAAATACTGGTGTGGTGTGGTGGTAAGGTGTGGGTAGAAAAGAAGTATTCTATGGTTATATATTAAGGTCTTAGTCTTTTAATGAGCCTGTGCCCCTGGGCTGTGGATTTCACAAGTGCTTCTTAGTTTTCCTTACTCTTAGGTGGGCAAGATAGCAAGAATGGGCTGGAGTTGGGTGTTTCCCTTCCTCCAAATTGAAGGCTAGAGGGAGATGGAGTTGAGTATTTCTCTTCTCCCACGTCAGTTAGGCTCTGATAAAACCTCAGTTGTTTAGTGTCCATTAAATAGTTTCTCTTGAGGGCAGGCCTTATTAAGAACAGAATTCTCTGGTGTATTTCAAAATTATTTATTTCCTCTCCCCTATGGAAGCATGAGTGGATTTTTGTCCAGTATTCACCCTGAGGACCTGTTAGAGCTCCTGGATGTTAATCTTACAAAAGCAAGGTGGTCCCTTCATTGACTAGGCCTTCCTGGAATTTTTAATCTCAGAGTTGTCAACACTGTGCCTGCAGTAACTTGTCAGTTATAGTTCAGTATTTCCTACCTGGGAGGCACTGGGTCCTCCAGAGATCTCTGCTGGTGAGTTTCTGCTCCTGTACATTCTGAATCTCTATATCCATTTAACTATCTCTCTGATTTTGGGGGTATTGGCTCTCTGTGTGACCTCCCTTTTCTGAGGAATCTAAGAAGATGTGTTGATTTTTTTCATTTTGTTCAGCTTTTACTTTTTAGGATGGTGTGACAACTTCTAAGCTCCTTATATGTTGGACTGGAAACTAGAAGTGCCCTAACTTACTTTTTGAAGGGGCAGTCTATGTTGAGTTGTTAATTGAGCTAGGTATTTGCCTTATTAAGTAATACTCATTTTACAGTGCTTGCTATGTGCCAGACAGTGTTCTAAAGCCTTCAGGCCAACTCATTTAGTTCTCATAACAATTATTTCCATCAAATACTGTTACTATCCATGTTTTATACATGAGGAAACTGAGGAACATAATTTGGATACATAACAAATTGAGGATATACATAACTTGCCTGAGGTCACCAAGCTCAGAACAACTTATATTTTATTTTCTTCTTTCTCTAACTACATTATAAACTGGTTCAAATAATCAGAATAACTTCCTCTAAGTAATAGAATGTGGTTGAGGTAAAGCTCTGCCAGATGGGCCTAAACCTTCAGAAGGCCCTACAGGTTCTGTGTTTATACTTTTTGGAGCCCTGAGTCAACCATATAGAAAGTCTTACTTCCCTATTACAGAGACACATGAATAGACCTGTGAGAGGATGACATTGTGAGTACTGGTGTAGATGGAGAGACCTTGGGATAGTATGGTGAGAGAGACCCGTATATCCCAGCATTCCAGCTGAACCTACCTTCCTGCTCTCCTTGCCAGTGTTTCACATATGTAAATTAGTCACCTTGTAGGTGTTAGTTTGGATGAGCCCCACAAGACTGAATCTTATTAAGTCAACATCCCTTGAAAAAGAGCTGCCCACTTGAACTAAGTTAAGCCACAGACCTGAGAAATAATCAATGGTGTTTTTATTAAGGCAGTAGGTTTAGGGGTGCTTTGTTACACAGTGTAAATAAATGAAAAAAGAATGTGCATTCTTTTTTGCAGGACATTGGATATTGGTTGTAGAGAATTCAAATGGAAGGATTTCAAGGAATTAACAACAAATATTAATCTAAATGAGACATACCTAATTATTTGTACTTAGAAATCTTTTCTTCCAGGTTTATTGTGATATAATTGACATATAACATTATATAAGTTTAATATGTATAATATGATACTTTAATACATATATACATTGCAAAAATGATTACCATGGTAAGGTTCATAATACATCTATCACCACATATAATTATGTTTTTTTTTTTTTTTCCGGTGTGTTTGAGGACCTTTAGGATCTACTCTCTTAGTAACTTTTAAGTATACAATACAGTATTTTTAACTATAGTCACCATGCTGTACATTATATTCCCAGAACTTGTTCATCTTATAACTGGAAGTTTGTTCCCTTTAACCAACATCTCCCCATTTCTTGCACCACATTTTGGCCACCAGTGGCATTTATATTGTAGAAAATGGCAGTTTCCTTCTTCTTCATGGCTGAATAATATTCCATTGTGTGTGTGTATATAAAATAGATACCATATTTTCTTTAGCCATTCATCTGTCAGTGGACATTTAGTTTCCCTCCATGACTTAGGCATTGGGACTAAAGAACATGGGGATGCACATACCTCTTCAAGATAATTACTTCATTTTGGGGGGATATATACCCAGAAATGGGATTACTATGTCATATGGTAGTTCCACTTTTAATTTTTCAAGGTACCTCTATACTGTTTACATTGGTACAGCCAACAGTGTATAAGGGTTCCCTTTTCTCCACATCTTTGTCAACACGTAATCTTGTCTTTTTGAATATAGTCATTTTAAAAGGTGTGAGGTGATAGCTCATTGTGGTTTTGATTTTCATTTTCCTAATGATTAGTGTTGTTGAGCACCTTTTTGATGTATCTGTTGGACATTTATATGTCTTCTTTGGAAAAATATCTATTCTGGTACTTAGCCTAATTTTTAATCAGGTTGTTGTTTTTGTTATTATCAGTTTCTACTGATTTGTATGAGTTCCTTTTATATTTTGGAAATTAGCCATTTATCAGATCTATGATTTGAAAATATTTTCTCCCATTCCATAGGTTCCTCTTTATTCTGTTGATTGTTTGATTTTTTTTTTTTTTTGCTGTGCAGAAGCTTTTTAGTTTGTTGCCACAGTTGTTGGTATTTGCTTTTGTTGCCTTTGCTTTTGGTGTCATATCCAAAAAGTCATTACCAGGATGAATGAATGTAAAAGAAACTTTTTTTCCCCTAAGCTTTCTTCTAGAAGTTTTATGGTTTCTGCTCTTACATTTAAGTCTTTAACCCATTTCCAGTAATTTTTTTTTTTTTTTTGTGGTAGGCAGGCCTCTCACTGTTGTGGTCTTTCCTGTTGTGGAGCACAGGCTCTGGACGTGCAGGCTCAGCGGCCATGGCTCACGGGCCTAGCCGCTCTGCGGCATGTGGGATCTTCCCGGACCGGGGCATGAACCCGTGTCCCCTGTATCGGCAGGCAGACTCTCAACCACTGCGCCACCAGGGAAGCCCCATCCAGTAATTTTTGTGAGTGGTGTAAGGCAGGGGTCCAATTTTATTCTTTCGCATGTGAACATTTCATTCTTAGGCAGTTTTTTCAACACCATTTCTTGAAGATACTGTCCTTTCATTATTGAGTATTCTTGGTTCTTTTGTCAGATATTGTTGTTGCATATTTATGGGTTTATTTCTGGGCTCTCAATTCTTTTGCCTTGAGCTATGTGCCAGTTTTTATGCTAGTACCATACTATTTTGATTACTGTAGCTTTGTAATATGTTGTTTTGAATTCAGAAGGTATGAGGCCTCCAGTTTTGTTCTTTCACAAGATTATTTTTCCTATTTTTTTTTTGTGGTCCCATATGAATTTTAGAGTTGCTTTTCCTATTTCTGTGAAAAGTGTCATTGAAATTTTGATAGGAATTGCACTGAATCTATAGATGACTTGAGTAGTAGTATGGACATTTTAAGAGTATTAACTATTCCAATCCATGAACACAAGATAGCTTTCCAATCATTTTTGTTTTCTTCAATTCCTTTCATTAATGTCTTACAGTTTTCAGTGTACAGATCTTTCACCTCCTTGTTTAAATGCATTCCTAAGTACTTGAGTATTTTTGATGCTATTATAATGGGATTGTCTTTATTTTTTTCACATAGCTCATTGTTAACAAATATAAAATGCAGTTGAGTTTTGCATGTTGATTTTGTGCCCTTCAACTTTATTGAATTTTTAAATTAGTTCTAACAGTTTTTTGATGGAGTCTTTAAGATTTTCTGTATATAACATCAAGTCATCTGCAAACAAAGACAATTTTACTTCTTCCTTTCTGATTTTATTTCTTTTTCTTGCCTGATTACTCCAGCTAGGATATCCAGTATTGTGTAGAATAGGAATGGTGAGAGTGGGCACTTTCTTTTCCCTGATTTTAGAGGAAAGCTTTCAATCTTTCATCATTGAGTATGATATTAGCTGCAGGGTTATAATTTATGGCCTCTGTTATGCTGAATTGCAGTGCTTTTGTACCCACTTTGTTTAGAGTTTTTATTTAAGGATGTTAAATTTTTTCAAATGATTTTTCTGCATCTATTGATATGATCATATGATTTTTATCCTTCATTCCATTTATGAGGTTTATCACAGTGATTGATTTACATTGTTGAATCATCCTTGTAGCCCTTTATTGCCCCTTAATTTCATTTAGCTGCATTTATCAGCCTTTCTCACAAAGATGATCACTCTCCTAACTTGGGGATTTATCATTCAATGCTGTTCTTTATTTAACAACATCTTTTAACCAAAATTATTATACAAGGTATGTTAGGGTATAGTTTTCTCTTTTCTAAAAAATAAATTTATTTTTTTATTTATGGCTATGTTGGGTCTTTGTTGCTGCATATGGGCTTTCTCTAGTTGCGGCAAGCAGGGATTACTCTTCGCTGTGGTGCACGGTCTTCTCATTGCGGTGGCTTCTCTTGTTGCGGAGCATGGGCTTCTGTAGTTGCAGCATGCGGGCTCAGTAGTTGTGGCTTGCGGGCTCTAGAGTGCAGGCTCAGTAGTTGTGGCACATGGGCCTAGTTGCTCTGTGGCATGTGGGATCCTCACAGACCAGGGTTCGAACCTGTGTCTGCTGCATTGTCAGACAGATTCTTAACCACTGCACCATGGGGGAAGTCTGAGGGGTATAGTTTTCTATGTTTGTTTTAGTTATATTGCCTAGAGGTGATGTTTTTATCCCAGCTATTTCACTGAATTTCATGTTCTTTAAGTATTTCAGGAAAAAGAAAGTTTTTCTTCCTTTTACTGATTATTTCATTGGTGAGAGAAATGATACATTTTTGAGTTGTAATTATATACATGTTATATATTTAAAATGCTTTGGGATAGAAGGTTTTATGGAAATTATATTCTTAAAAATTTTAACTTTTCTACCCATTTATTCTCACTGTCTATTAGGAAGTATTTTTTTCATATAGATTTATTTTTGAAAGTTGAAAAAAAACGTTCAATATTTCCCATTTTTCCTAGATGTTTCATGGAACAGTCACAGAAGAGCTAACCAATCATAGAGAATGGAGTCACTATAATGAAAATATAATAGAAGATCAAAAAGATTTTGTTTTTGTGAAGTTCAGTGGCCTTCATTTAAAATCTATGGAAAGTTTTCAATCTTGTATCTCTCTTAGAGTGTGCATCTTCTCAAACAATTTTATTACAGATATTCGTCCACTTCAGAGTTGTATAAAATTAGTCAAACTTGATCTCCATGGAAATCACGTAAGCAATAGCCGTTTCAGTTATCTGCATATAAATGAAGTTGATATTTAATAAGCACTTATGTTATCTATGTACAGTATTTCTCCCAGGTAGTCTTATATGTGAAATATAAACAATTCAAAACTAAATAAAAAATATATATAAGCACAAAAATTTTAAGTATAAGCAAACATTTTTTATTTAAAATATCTAGACCAACAGTATGTGATTTGGTTTAATTCTTAAATCCATAGTCTTAAGACTGCTTCTTGACTTCTTAATTTTTTAATGATATATAATTGACATATAGTATTACATTAATTTCAGGTATAAAACAATGGTTCAATATTTGTGTATATTGCAAAATGATCACAATAAGTCAAGTTAACATCCATCACCAAAGAGTTACAATTTTTTCCTTGTGATGAGAACTTTTAATATCTGCTTTCTTAGCAACTTTCAAATATATAATCCAGTATTATTAACTGTACTCACCCTGCTGTATATTATATCCCCAGGACTCATTTATTTTATAACTGAAAATTTGTATCTTTTCAGCAACTTCACCATTTCACCCACCCCCTCTGTCTTTGAATCACCAATGAGTTCTCTGTATCTAAGAGTTTGGTTTTTGTTTGTTTGCTTTTTTAAATTCCACATGAGTTAGATCGTGTGGTACTTGTCTTTTTCTGTCTGACTTATTTCGTTTTGCATAATGCTCTCAACATCCACCATTTTGTTTCAAATGGCATGATTTCATTCTTTTTTATGAGTCAGCAGTACTCCACTGTGTATACACACAAGATTTTCTTTACTATTCATCTACAGATAGACAGTTAGTTTGCTTCCACATCTTGGCTATTATAAATAATGGTGCAGTGAACATGGGGATGTATGTGTCTTTTTGAGCTGGTGTTTTCATTTCCTTGAAATAAATTCCTGGAGGTAGAATTGCTGGATCATATGGAAGCTTTATTTTGAATTTTTTTTTTTTTTTAATTGCAGTACGCTGTTGTGGTCTCTCCCGTTGTGGAGCACAGGCTCCAGACACGCAGGCTCAGCGGCCTTGGCTCAAGGGCCTACCCGCTCTGTGGCATGTGGGATCTTACCGGACCGGGGCACGAACCTGTGTCCCCTGCATTGGCAGGTGGACTCTCAACCCCTGTGCCACCAGGGAAGCCCTTTATTTTGCATTTTCTGAGGAACCTCCTTGCTGTTTTCATAGTGGCTGCACCAATTTACAATTGCACAAACACTGCACATGGTTCCCTTTTCTCCTCATCCTTGCCAACTTGTTATTTCTTGTCTTTTTGATAATAGCTATTCTAATAGGTTTGAGGTGACTGAATTTGTGGTTTTAATATGCATTTCCCTGATGATTGGTGATGTTGAGTATCTTTTCATGTACCTGTTGGCCATTGGATGTCTTCTTTGGAAAAACATTAACTTAGATCCTCTTCCCATTTTTTAGTTGGATTGTTTGGGTTTTTGCTATTGTGTGAATTCTTTATGTATTTTGGATATTAGCCCCTTCTCAGATATGATTTGCAAATATTTTCCCCCATTCAGTAGGTTGTCTTTTTTTTGGTAAGATTTATTTATTTTTGGCTGCGTTGGGTCTTTGGTTGCGGCACACGAGATCTTTGTTGAGCATGTGGGATCTTTCATTGTGGTACGTGGGCTCCAGAGCACATGGGCCTGTAGTTTGTGGCACATAAGCTCTCTAGTTGAGGTGCGCGAGCTCAGTATTTGTGGCATGCAGGTTTAGTTGCCCCGCGGCATGTGGGATCTTAGTTCCCTGGCCAGGGATCGAACCCACGTGCCCTGCATTGTAAGGTGGATTCTTTAGCACTGGACCACCAAGGAAGTCCCAGTTGCCTTTTCATTTCATTGATGGTTTCCTTTACTGTGCAGAAGCTTTTTAGTTTGACATCATCTCACTTGCTCAGCTTTGGTTTTTTTAGCCTTTGCTTTTGGTGTCAAATCAAAAAAAAATATTGCCAAGACCCATGTCAAGGAGCTTACCACCAATGTTTTCTTCTAGGTGTTTTATGGTTTCAGATTTTGTGTTCAAGTCTTTAATCCATTTCGAGTTAATTTTTGTGTGTAGCATAAGATAGTGGTCAAGTTTCATTCTTTCACAAGTGTCTGTCCAGTTTTCCCAACACAATTTATTGACAAGACTCTTCTTTTCCCTTGTATACTCTTGGTTCCTTTTTTGTAAATCAATTGAACATATATGTGTTGGTTTATTTCTGGGCTATCTTTCTGTTCTATTGACCTATGTGTTTGTTTGTTTGTTTTTAAATACCAGTACCATACTGTTTTTTTTTTTTTTTTTTTTTACTATAGCTTTGTAATATCCTTGGATTCAGGAAGTGTGAGGGCTCCAGCTTTGTTCTTTCTCAAGATCATTTTGCCTATTTGAGGTTTTCTGTAATTTCATACAAATGTTAGGATTATTTGTTCTATTTATGTGAAAAATGCCACTGAAATTTTGGTATGGCTTGTGTTGAATCTGTAGATTGCTTTGGGTAGTATCAACGTTTTAACAATATTAGTTCTTGCAATTCACAAGCACAGAGTATCTTTCAATTTATTTATGTCTTCTTCAATTTCTTTTCAATATGTCTTATAGTTTTCAGTGTACATATCTTTCACATCCTTGGTTAAATATATTCCTAGGCATTTTATTCTTTTTGATGCAGTTGTGAGTGGGATTGTTTTATTAATTTCTCTTTCTGATAGTTAATACTTAATGTGTAGAAAGTCAACATAATTTTGTGTATTGATTTTGTATTCTGAAATGTTACTGATTTTATTTATTAGTTTTAATAAATATTTTTGTGCAGTATTTAGGGTTTTCCATATACAGGCATACTGCATTTTATTGGGCATCATTTTATTGCACTTCACAGATACTGCATTTTTTATAAATTGAAGGTCTGTGGCAATCTCACATTATCAGATGATGGTTAGCATTTTTTAGCAATAAAGTATTTTTTACTTAAGATATGTACATTGGTATTTTTAGACATAATGCTATTGCACACTTAATAGATTACCGTACAGTGTAAACAACTTTAATATGCAGTGGGAAACCAAAAAATTTTTGTGACTTGCTTTATTGCAATATTTGCTTTATTGCAGTGGCCTGGAACTCAACACACAAAATCTCTGAGGTATGCCTGTATATAATGTAATCTGCAAAAAGTGGCAGTTTTACTTTTTCATTTCCAATTTGGTTGGCTTTTGTTCCTTCTTCTTGCCTAATTGCTCTGTCTAGGACTTCTAGCTTCCAGTGCTATGCTGAATAAAAGTGGTGAGAGCAGGCGTCCTTGTCTTACTCTTGCTCTTAGAGGAAAATATTTTATCTTTTCACCACTGAGATTGATGTCAGCTGTGAGCTTGTCAGATATAGCCTTTATCATGTTGAGGTACAGTCCCTCTATACCCAGCTTGTTGAAAGTTTTAATCATAAATGGATGTTGAATTTTTTTTTAACATCTTTATTGGGGTATAATTGCTTTACAATGGTGTTTTAGTTTCTGCTTTATAACAAAGTGAATCAGTTATACATATACATATGTTCCCATCTCTTCCCTCTTGCGTCTCCCTCCCTCCCACCCCTCCAGGCGGTCACAAAACACCGAGCTGATATCCCTGTGCCATGCGGCTGCTTCCCACTAGCTATCTACCTTACGTTTGTTAGTGTATATATGTCCATGCCTCTCTCTCGCCCTGTCACAGCTCACCCTTCCCCCTCCCCATATCCTCAAGTCCGTTCTCCAGTAGGTCTGTGTCTTTATTCCTGTCTTACCCCTAGGTTCTTCATGACATTTTTTTTTCTTAAATTCCATATATATGTGTTAGCATCGGGTATTTGTTTTTCTCTTTCTGACCTACTTCACTCTGTATGACAGACTCTAGGTCTATCCACCTCATTACAAATAGCTCAATTTCATTTCTTTTTATGGCTGAGTAATATTCCATTGTATATATGTGCCACATCTTCTTAATCCATTCATCCGATGATGGGCACTTAGGTTGTTTCCATCTCCGGGCTATTGTAAATAGAGCTGCAATGAACATTGTGGTACATGACTCTTTTTGAATTTTGGTTTTCTCAGGGTATATGCCCAGTAGTGGGATTGCTGGGTCATATGGTAGTTCTATTTGTAGCTTTTTAAGGAACCTCCATACTGTGCTCCACAGTGGCTGAACCAATTCACATTCCCACCAGCAGTGCAAGAGTGTTCCTTTTCTCCACACCCTCTCCAGCATTTATTGTGTCTAGATTTTTTGATGATGGCCATTCTGACTGGTGTGAGATGATATCTCATTGTAGTTTTGATTTGCATTTCTCTAATGATTAATGATGTTGAACATTCTTTCATGTGTTTGTTGGCAGTCTGTATATCTTCTTTGGAGAAATGTCTATTTAGGTCTTCTGTCCATTTTTGGATTGGGTTGTTTTTTTTTTTTGTTATTGAGCTGCATGAGCTGTTTGTAAATTTTGGAAATTAATCCTTTGTCAGTTGCTTCATTTGCAAATATTTTCTCCCATTCTGAGGGTTGTCTTTTGTGGATGTTGAATTTTGTCAAATACTTTTTCTATATCTATTGTGATGATCGTATGATATTTATCCTTCATTTTGTTAATGTGGAGTATCACTATAACATTGATTGATTTGACCCCTTAAGTTTTTCATGTAAGGAAAATATTTTATAAAAGTTTAAAGAGTTTGCTTATTACAAAGGGACTTTTATTGAATGGAGTATATATGTTTATTTAATTACACTAATAATTACAGACACCTAGTGTATTTTGCTTTACCCCAGTCATCATTTGGGTAATTAGAAATTCTGTTTTTGCTTACTAATGAGAAATTTGCCATTTGGGAAAATATTGACCTATAGAAGATGTTTAATATTTTTCCTTTTTCAGTGTAATTCATGGAAAATTTATATTTGTATTTAACATATTATTATTAATGATATTTCAGATCAAGAGTCTACCAGATACCAGATTTTGGAGTGGATTGAAGAACCTAAAACTTCTCTATCTACATGACAATGGGCTTGCAAAGTTAAAGAATGTATGTATGTTATCTGCTTGTCCAAGCCTCATTGCCCTCACTATGTTTGATTGTCCAGTAAGCCTTAAAAAAGGATATAGACATGTTCTTGTCAACAGTATATGGTCTCTCAAAGCACTGGATCATCATGTGATTTCTGATGAAGAAATAATTCAGAGCTGGCATCTTCCTGAAAGATTCAAAACATATAACCACCGACTTTTCTTTAATTTCTGCCCTGCTTTGAAAAAGGTAATTGGCTTCATTACGGTTTCATTTTAAATAAATGTATAGAAGTAAAATTTTAGCTTCTAAATTCTTTACCTAAATTATATAAACCAGTATTTGTTATCATTTACATAAAATATAGTAAACTAGTGAATATATTAGGAATGTCTTATAACTAAAAAATTATAAAAGCCTATATGCCTACTGCTAAAAATTATTGAGTTTAGGATTATCAAATTGTAGAGAAACAAATATTTGACTTTTTTGGGTCTCCATTATGTTTCAATAGCTTTAAGGAGGTATAGCTTACATACTGTATACTTCACCCATCTTACATGTATGATTCCATAATCTTGGTAAATTAACAGTGCTGTATAACTATCTTCACAATCCAGTGTTAGAAATTCCCACCACTCCACCAGTTTCCTTCCTTCCCATCTGCAGTTAATCCCCACTCCCAACTTGGTTCTAGGTAACCATTGATCTCTTTTCTGTCTGTATTAATTTGTTTTTCTAAACATTTTATAAAAATGGAATCATAGAATATGTAGTCTTTATCACCTGCCTTCTTTCACCTAGGGTGGTGTGTTTGAGCCTTATTCATGTTGTAGCATGTATCAGTAGTTTGTTCCTTTTGATTGCTGAGTATTATTCCATTATGTGAATATATTACATTTTCTTTGTTCATTCACCAATGGACATTTGGATTATTTCTAGTTTTTGTTATTATGAAAATGCTGCTGTAAACACCTACTTACATGTCTTTGTGTAGACATATATTTTCATTTTCTTTGGGTAGATACTTAGGAGTGCAGTTGCTGGGATGTATGGTAAGTTTATGTTTAACTTTTTAAGAAACTGAATTGTTTTCTAAAAAGTGTAAACCACTGATGCATGAAGTTTCCATTTTCTGTATGTCCTTGCAAACAGTATTTTCTATCTTTTGCACTATAGACATTCTAGTAGGTGTAAAGGGTATTTCACAATGGTTTTAATTTGTATATCTCTAAAAAGTGATGATGATGATAAGCATCTTTTCATCTCCTTATTAACTATGCATATATCTTCTTTGGTCCAATGTCTATACAATTTTTTTGCCCATTTTTAAAGTGGGTGTTTGTCTCATTATTGATTTGTAACAGCAGATATCTGGGTATAAGTCCTCTATCAGATAGAAGAATTGCAAATATTTTCTCCTAGCCTATAGCTTGTCTTTTCATTTTCTTAATGGTCTTTTTTGAAGCAAAAAGTTTTGAGTTTTATGAAGTCCAATTTAGAATTTTTTGTTTTATGGATCATGCTTTTGGTGTTATATATCTAAGAACTCTGCCTAATTCAGGGCTAAAAAATTTTTCTTTTATGTTCTAAAATTTTAATAATTATATCTCTGAAATTTATATCTATTTTTGACCTTGAATGAATTTTTTTACATGGTGTGAAGTAAGAGTCTAAGTTCATTTTTTGCATGTGGATATTCAATTATACCAGCCCCATTCCCCCAGTGAATTGCCTTGATATTTTTTGTTAAAGATCAGTTGGCCATAAATGTAAGCATTTATTTCTAGACTCTCAGTTATATTCCAGTGGTCTATATAGCTGTCCTTATGGCAGTACTACACAGTCTTGATTACTGTAGCTTTGTAGTTAAGTTTCAAAATAGGAAAGTGTGAGTTCTCCAACTTTGCTCTTCTTTTTCAATATTGCTTTGGCTATTCAGGGTTCCTTGCATTTACAAATGAATTTTAGGATCAGCTTGTCAGTTTCTACAATGATTCCTGCTGGGATAGTGATAAGTATTCCATTGAATTTACAGATCAATTTGTGGAGAATTACCATCATTATAATAGTATTCTTGTCCTTGAACATGAACTGTCATTTTATTTAAGTACTCTTTAATTCTCTCAGTTTTGTTGTTTTCAGTGTACAAGTCTTTCACTTAATTTTTTAAAATTTATTTCTATGCATTTTATTTATTTTTGTGATATTATGAATGGAATCATTTATTAATTTCATTTTGGATTGTTTTTTATTAGCATATAGAAATACAATTAAAATTTTATTTAATCTGATATTCTGCCACTTTGCTATTCTCATTTCTTAGTTTTAGAAGTTTTTGGTTGACTCAGAATATTTGTTTTTTAATTGAAAGTGGATCTGTTTTTTTTTTTCCATATTTGAATGATTCCATTAGGAAATAGTTTATTTTTTTTCAATGTTTAATTCCAGGCATTTGATTAGTATTTGGATTTTTAATGGAAGAGGATAAAATATTCAATTTCTAAATAGTTAATATGGTGACATTACATGTTCAAATCACCATTGTATGTTGACTTTTAAAATGTTGAAAGAAGTATTTGGGAAATTTGATATCTAGTTGGAGGTTACAAAATACTTAAATGGATAGACAAAAATAGAAGAAAACATGCTTCATGTCATATGAATATTAGAGCAAATAAGTCATGTAAGTATTCAAAATCAGTGGTTAATTCTGCAGGTGTTAGACAAGTCAGGTACATGATATAGAAAATAAAGATGTATGTTTCAGAACAGTGCTTATAATATGTTGTAAGTATATATAATTCTACATATATAAACATTGAATATTGATGAAAAATCTAAAGCATTTGAATATTAATCACATCTGAAAGGATATATAAACAATAAACAGTGATTATACATGGGAAGGCTGGAGATTAGAAAGTTGAAAGACTTTTTATAGCTGCATATGATTCTTTAAAAATTATGAGTATATTAATGATTCTATAATAATAGTTTAAAAAACGTAGGGAAATATAAAACAAGGCAGTATTTAAGTATGGTATCTTAACCAGGGCTCTAAAGGAAGAATTTCATTTAGGTATTCTAGTTGTGTTTTATGGTGTAATCAAAGGTAGGAACAGACATGACCCTTTTAAGGACAATCAAAATGACTGAGTTTTGTATAAGGAATTAGTTGGAAATTAGAGATGGGGGGGGGAGTACTGAAAAGAATCTTGGATGATATACTAAGGAGTTTAGACTTCTTAATAAATGTTATGAAGAGCTGTTGAAGTAGGTTGAGTAGGAAATTAAAAGACATTCTGTCATAGTTGGTGTCTATGAATAACTTGTTTTTATAAATAAAAAGTTTTTTTAAAAGAGATTAATCCAGATTTTACTAGCAGATTAATGGGGATTAAGAGACAGATGAGGGCAGAGAGACCAATTATTGTAGGCCAGAAATGATGTGATTAGGGTTGATACAGGAAGATAGCAGTGGCAAAGAATAAAGAAGACAGCATAAAATAGAGAACAGACACTCTGGAAGCCATTGTGTCAGGCACTTCATGTATTTTATTCCTTCATTCCTTTACCAAATATGTATTGAGCACCTAATATGTGAGAGGGATTATTTTGGATTCTGTGGTAAATAATACTGACAAAGGTCCTGCTCTCATGAACTCCAGTGGAAAGACATAGGGAATAAACTTGTAAGGAAAAAACAGTCAATCAGTCAACCATAGAATGTCAGATAGTGTTAATTTCTAAATAAAATAAAATGGTAACATAGGATGAAACGGGTAGAGATTTAGGCTAATACTTCAGCTAGGGTGGATGGGGAAGGACTTTCTGAAAAGTGTTTTATCTATTCATCATATCCTTTGATTTGGAAAGGTATTACTCTTATTTTATGGAAGAAAATTAAATATAGTGGGGTTTAGGAACTTATCTAAGACATCTAGACAGTCATGAAGGTGAGATTTCAGGTCTGTCTTGGTCTTAGTTCTACAATCAACATTACATTACAAAGGACCAGTACAAAGATTTGGCAAGATTTTTTTAAAAAATTGATTGAATGCAATAGGAGAAGAATAAGTGAAGAAAGACTCCTCTGGCATTTTGAACTTTGGGAATCAGTAATCAGGGAAATAAATAACCTAGTTAACAGAAATGGTGGCATTTGAAGAGTTTTGGTAGAAAGTTAAGTTTGGTCATGTTTATTTGAGGCAGGATATTGATATTGAGATATCAGCCAGTCATTGGAAATGAAGAACTAAAATTCAGAAATAGTGTTCTAGGTCTAAGATGTAAATCCAATAGTCATTTGCTCGAGCTCATAGTTGAAGCCAAGCTGTCACACAAAAATGTAGGGATCAATAAAGTCTAAGAGCTAAGGACAGAGCCTTAGAGTGCAGTCTCATTTTGTGCATAGAAAGCAGTGGAAATAGTGAGGAAAACAGAGATTGATCCAATGACATAGGGGGAAAAACAGAGGCATGGTTTATTACCACTTAAGAGAAAAGAGTGATTTAAAATAGAATAATGTTTTTAAAGAACCAATAAAAGGTAGCACTGATGCAAAACTATTTTGAAAGTCTTTTTGATAGTGAAGAGGTTATTACATCTTTGGAATTTCACTAACTTGTAGGGGTATATATGAAATTGTAATGGTTAATACGTGATTGCCAAGTATAGAAACTTTTCTGAGAAAATTTTGGACAAAGGAAACATAATGTCTTAACTGTAGACAATAAGATTAATGGAAAGCCTTAAAAAAAAGTGACATGATACTATAATGTATTTTTAAGCTGAGGGAAATTAGTTTTAATTTTTTAAAAAGAGGTTAAAAAGGGAATAATTGAAGAAAAATGTGGTGGAGAAAGCATTAATATAATGCATCACAACTGGAGTAAGCCTGAAAAAGATATAGGTACACCAAATTCCAGCAAAATTTTTATGAGTTGTAGAGATTTAAAGAAATCTATTTGAATAAAAGTTTTTCAGTTTACCTATAAATTTTTATTCATTATTTTTGATAGAAGCAATGTTCTTTTGGTTATTCGTTGATTATTGAAAGATTTTATTTAATTTATAGCAGTATAAACAAACACTTGAGAAAGTAATAAATGACAACCTATGGGGATATTTATTTAGTAGTGTTTGAAATACATTTTCAAAACATTTAGTTCCACTTATTGAGTATAAGAACATTATGAAAACTGAAAAATTATAATGAACCTCATAATAGTTCACACAATTTTTTCAGTAAGTATTATTCTTTTATCAGAAGGGCATGGACATAGAAATTTAAGAAGTCTATGTTCATTCTAAAAGAACAAATTAATGTGATTAAAACTTGTGCCTGTTCCCTGGTGGCGCAGTGGTTGAGAGTCCACCTGCCGATGCAGGGGACACGGGTTTGTGCCCCGGTCCGGGAAGATCCCATATGTCATGGAACGGCTGGGCCCATGAACCATGGCCGCTGAGCCTGCGTGTCTGGAGCCTGTGCTCCGCAACGGGAGAGGCCGCAACAGTGAGAAGCCCGCATACCGAAAAAAAAACAAAAACAAAAAACTTGTGTCCAGAAGAGGAGCTTCAAGATGGCGGAAGAGTAGGACGTGGAGATCACCTTCCTACCCACAAATACATTAGAAATACATCTACATGTGGAACAACTCCTACAGAACACCTGCTGAACGCTGGCAGAAGACCTCAGACCTCCGAAAAGGCAAGAAACTCCCCATGTACCTGGGTAGGGCAAAAGAAAAAAGAAAAAACAGAGACAAAATAGGGACAGGGCCTGCACCAGTGGGAGGAAGCTGTGAAGGAGGAAAGGTTTCCACACACTAGGAAGCCCCTTTGCGGGCAGAGACTGCGGGTGGCTTCACAGCCGCGGAGGAGAGCGCAGCAACAGGGGTGCGGAGGGCAAAGCGGAGAGATTCCTGCACAGAGGATTGGTGCCGACCAGAATTCACCAGCCCAAGAGGCTTGTCTGCTCACCCGCCGGGATGGGTGGGGGCTGGGAGCTGACACTCAGGCTTTGGTCGGATCCCAGGGAGAGGACTGGGGTTGGCTGCATGAACACAGTCTGAAGGGGGCTAGTGCACCACAGCTAGCCGGGAGGGAGTCCAGGAAAAAGTCTGGAGCTGCCGGAAAGACAAGAGACATTTTCTTGCCTCTTTGTTTCCTGGTATGGGAGGAGAGGGGATTAAGAGCACCGCTTAAAGGAGCTCCAGAGATGGGCGTGAGCTGCGGATATCAGCGTGGACCCCAGAGATGGGCATGAGATGCTAAGGCTGCTGCTGCAGCAAATAAGAAGCCTGTTTGCAAGTACAGGTCACTATCCACACCATCCCTCCCAGGAGCCTGTGCAGCCTGCCACTGCCAGGGTCCCGTGCTCCAGGGGCAGCTTCCCCTGGAGAACGCATGGCGTGCCTCAGGCTGGTGCAACGTCACGCCGGCCTCTGCCACCAGAAGCTCGCCCCGCACTCCATAACCCACCCTCTACCCAGCCTGAGGGAGCCAGAGCCCCCGAAGCTGCTGCTGCTTTAACACCGTCCTGTCTGAGCGAAGAATAGATGCCCTCAGGCGACCTACACACAGAGGCAGATCCAAATCCAAAGCTGAACCCCAGGAGCTGTGCGAAGAAAGAAGAGAAAGGGAAATTTCTCTCAGCAGCCTCAGGAGCAGTGGATTAAATCTACACAATCAACTTGATGTACCCTGAATCTGTGGAATACCTGAGTAGACAACGAATCATCCCAAATTGAGGAGCTGGACTTTGGGAGCAACAATATATATATATTTTTCACTTTTTCTCCTTTTGTGAGTATGTATGTGTATGCTTCTGTGTGTGATTTTGTCTGTATAGCTTTGCTTTTACCATTTGTGCTCAGGTTCTGTCTGTCCAGTTTATTTTTTATTTATTTATTTAAAAAGTTTTAATAATTATTCCTTATTTTTTTATTTTAATAACGTTATTTTACTTTATTTTATTTTTTTAATCTTTCTTTCTTTCTTTCTTTTTCTTTCTTTCTTTCCTTCTTCTTTTCTCCCTTTTATTCTGAGCCGTGTGGAGGAGAGGCTGTTGGTGCTCCAGCCAGGCATCAGGGCTGTGCCACTGAGGTGGGAGATCCAAGTTCAGGACACTGATCCACAAGAGACCTTCCAGCTCCACGTAATATCAAATGGTGAAAATCTCCCAGAGATCTCCGTCTCAATGCCAAGACCCAGCTCCACTCAACGACGAACAAGTTACAGTGCTGGACACCCTATGCCAAACACCTAGGAACACAACCCCATCCACAGCACAGAGGCTGCCTAAAATTATGATAAGGCAACTGACACCCCAAAACACACCACCAGGCTTGGACATAACCACCAGAAAGACAAGATCCAGCCTCATCCACCAGAACACAGGCACTAATCCCCTCCACCAGGAAGCCTACACAACACACTGAACCAAACTTAGCCACTGGGGACAGACACCAAAAACAACACAAACTGCGAACCTGCAGTCTGCGAAAAAAAGACGCCAAACACAGTAAGTTAAGCAAAATGAGAAGACAGAGAAACACACAGCAGATGAAGGAGCAAGGCAAAAACCCACCAGACCTAACAAATGAAGAGGAAATAGGTAGTCCATCTGAAAAAGAATTCAGAATAATGATAGTAAAGATGATCCAAAATCTTGGAAATAGAATGGAGAAAATAAAAGAAACGTTTAACAAGTACCTAGAAAAACAAAAGAGCAAACAAACACTGATGAACAAAACAATAAATGAAATTAAAAATTCTCTAGAAGGGATCAGTAGTAGAATAACTGAGGCAGAAAAACGGATAAGTGATCTGGAAGATAAAATAGTGGAAATAACTACTGCAGAGCAGAATAAAGAAAAAAGAATGAAAAGAATTGAGGACAGTCTCAGAGACCTCTGGGACAACATTAAACACACCAACATTCGAATTATAGGGGTCTCAGAAGAAGAAGAGAAAAATAAAGGGACTGAGAAAATATTTGAACAGATGATAATTGAAAACTTCCCTAATATGGGAAAGAAAATAGTTAATGAAGTCCAGGAAGTGCAGAGAGTCCCATACAGGATAAATCCAAGGAGAAACATACCAAGACACATATTAATCAAACTGTCAAAAATTAAAATCAAAGAAAAAATATTAAAAGCAGCAAGGAAAAAACAACAAATAAAACATAAGGGAATCCCCGTAAGGTTAACAGCTGATCTTTCAGCAGAAACTCGGCAAGCTAGAAGGGAGTGGCAGGGCATATTAAAAGTGAAGAAGGAGAAAAACCTTCAACCAAGATTACTCTACCCAGCAAGGATCTCATTCAGACTCGATGGAGAAATTAAAACCTTTACAGACAAGCAAAAGCTAAGAGAATTCAGCACCACCAAACCAGCTTTACAACAAATGCTAAAGGAACTTCTCCAGGCAGGAAACACAAAAGAAGGAAAAGACCTACAATAATAAACCAAATACAATTTAAGAAAATGGTAATTGGAACATACATATCGATAATTACCTTAAATGTAAATGGATTAAATGCTCCCACCAAAAGACACAGATTGGCTGAAACGATACAAACACAAGACCCATATATATGCTGTCTACAAGAGATCCACTTCAGCCCTAGGGACACATACAGACAGAAAGTGAGGGGATGGAAAAAGATATTCCATGCAAATGGAAATCAAAAGAAAGCTGGAGTATCAACTCTCATATCAGACAAAATAGACTTTAAAACAAAGACTATTATAAGAGACAAAGAAAGACACTACATAATGATCAAGGGGTCAATTCAAGAAGAAGATATAACAATTGGAAATATTTATGTACCCAGAATAGGAGCACCTCAATACATAAGGCAAATACTAACAGCGATAAAAGGGGAAATCGACAGTAACACATTCATAGTAGGGGACTTTAACACCCTACTTTCACCAATGGACAGGTCATCCAAAATGAAAATAAATAAGGAAACACAAGCTTTAAATGATACATTAAACAAGATGGACTTCATTGATATTTATAGGACATTCCATCCAAAAACAACAGAATACACATTCTTCTCAAGCGCTCATGGAACATTCTCCAGGATAGATCATATCTTGGGTCACAAATCAAGCCATGGTAAATTTAAGCAAATTGAAATCATATCCTGTATCTTTTCTTACCACAATGCTATGAGACTAGATATCAGTTTCAGGAAAAAAAAAATCTGTAAGAAATACAAGCACATGGAGGCTAAACAACACACTACTTAATAACCAAGAAATCACTGAAGAAATCAAAGAGCAAATGTAAAAATACATAGAAACAAATGACAATGAAAACACGACAACCCAAAACCTATGGGATGCAGCAAAAGCAGTTCTAAGAGGGAAGTTTATAGCAATAAATCCTACCTTAAGAAACAAGAAACCTCTCAAATAAACTACCTAACCTTACACCTAAAGCAATTAGAGAAGAAGAACAAAACAACCCCAAAGGTAGCAGAAGGAAAGAAATCATAAAGATCAGATCAGAAATAAATGAAAAAGAAATGAAGGAAATAACAGCAAAGATCAATAAAACTAAAAGCTGGTTCTTTGAGAAGATAAAAAAATGGATAAACCATTAGCCAGACTCAACAAGAAAAAAAGGGAGAAGACTCAAATCAATAAAATTAGAAATGAAAAAGGAGAAGTAACAACTGACACTGCAGAAATACAAAGGATCATGAGAGATTACGACAAGCAATTGTATGCCAATAAAGTGGACAACCTGGAAGAAATGGACAAATTCTTAGAAATGCACAACCTTCTGAGACTGAACCAGGAAGAAGTAGAAAATATGAACAGACGAATCAGAAGCACTGAAATTGAAACTGTGATTAAAAATCTTCCAACAAACAAAAGCCCAGGACCAGATGGCTGCACAGGCGAATTCTATCAAACATTTAGAGGAGAGCTAACACCTATCCTTCTCGAACTCTTCCAAAATGTAGCAGAGGGAGGAACACTCCCAAACTCATTCTACGAGGCCACCATCAATCTGATACCAAAACCAAAGATATCACAAAGAAAGAAAACTACAGGCCAATATCATCGATGAACATAGATGCATAAATCCTCAACAAAATACTAGGAAACAGAATCCAACACCACATTCAAAGGATCATACACTATAATCAATGGGGTTTATCCCAGGAATGCAAGGATTCTTCAATATACGCAAATCAATCAGTGTGATAAAGCATATTAACCAATTGCAGGAGAAAAACCATATGATCATCTCAATAGATGCAGAAAAAAAAACTTTTGACAAAATTCAACACCCACTTATGATAAAAACACTCCAGAAAAATAGGTGTAGAAGGAATTTACCTCAACATAATAAAGGCCATATATGAGAAACCCACAGCTAACATTGTTCTTAATGGTGAAAAACTGAAACCATTTCCTCTAAGATCTGGAACAAGACAAGGTTGCCCACTCTCACCACTATTATTCAACATAGTTTTGAAAGTTTTAGCCACAGCAATCAGAGAAGAAAAAGAAATAGAAGGATTCCAAATCGGAAAAGAATAAGTAAAGCTGTCACTGTTTGCAGGTGAGATTATACTATAAATAGAGAATCCTAAAGATGCTACCAGAAAATTACTAGAGCTAATCAATGAATTTGGTAAAGTAGCAGGATACAAAATTAATGCACAGAAATCTTTTGCATTCCTATACACTAATGATGAAATATCTGAAAGAGAAATTAAGGAAACACTCCCATTTACCACTGCAACAAAAAGAATAAAATACCTGGGAATAAATCTACCTAAGGAGACAAAAGACCTGTATGTAGAAAATTATAAGACACTGATGAAAGAAATTAAAGATGTTACAAACAGATGGGGAGATATACCATGTTCTTGGATTGGAAGAATCAACGTTTTGAGAATGACTCTACTACCCAAAGCAATCTACAGATTCAATGCAATACCTATCAAACTACCACTGGCATTTTTCACAGAACTAGAGCAAAAAATTTTACAATTTGTATGGAAACAAAAAAGACCCCAAATAGCCAACGCAATCTTGAGAAAGAAAAACGGAGCTGGAGGAATCAGGCTCCCTGACTTTAGACTATACTACAAAGCTACAGTAATCAAGACAGTATGGTACTGGCACAGGAACAGAAATATAGGTCAATGGAACAGGGTAGAAACCCCAGAGATAAACCCACACACATATGGTCACCTTATCTTTGATAAAGGAGGCAAGACTATACAGTGGAGAAAGGACAGCCTCTTCAATAAGTGGTGCTGGGAAAACTGGACAGCTACATGTAAAAGAATGAAATTAGAACACTCTCTAACACCATACACAAAAATAAGCTCAAAATGGAGTAAAGACCTAAATGTAAGGCCAGACACCATCAAACGCTTAGAGGGAAACATAGGCAGAGCACTCTATGAGATAAATCACAGCAAGATTCTCTTTGACCCACCTCCTAGGGAAATGGAAATAAAAACAAAAATAAATAAATGGGACCTAATGAAACGTCAAAGCTTTTGCACAGCAAGGTAACCCATAAACAAGATGAGAAGACAACTCTGAGAATGGGAGAAAATATTTGCAAATGAAGCAGCTGATAAAGGATTAATCTCCAAAATTTACAAACAGCTCATGCAGCTCAATATCAAAAAAACAAACAACCCAATCCAAAGATGGGCAGAAGACCTAAATAGACATTTTCCAAAGAAGATATTCAGATTGCCAACAGACACATGAAAGAATGCTCAACATCATTAATTGTTAGAGAAATGCAACTCAAAACTACAATGAGATAACTTCTCACAGCAGTCAGAATGGTCATCATCAAAAAATCTACAAACAATAAATGCTGGAGAGGGTGTGGAGAAAAGGGAACCCTCTTGCACTGTTGGTTGGAATGTAAATTGATACAGCCACTATGGAGAACAGTATGGGTGTTCCTTAAAAAACTACAAATAGAACTACCACACAACCCAGCAATCCCACTACTGGGCATATACCCTGAGAAAACCATAAATTAAAAAGAGTCATGTACCAAAATGTTCATTGCAGCTCTATTTACAATAGCTAGAACATGGAAACAACCTAAATGCCCATCAACCGATGAAAGAATAATTAAGATGTGATACATATATACAATGGAATATTACTGAGCCATAAAAAGGAATGAAACTGAGTTATTTGTTGTGAGGTGGATGGACCTAGAGACTGTCATACAGAGTGAAGTAAGTGAGAAAGAGAAAAACAAATACCCTATGCTAACACATACATATGGAATCTAAAAAAAAAAAAAAATGCTCATGAGGAACCTTGGGGCAAGACGGGAATAAAGACGCAGACCTACTCGAAAATGAACTGTAGGATACAGGGAGGGAAAGGGTAAGCTGGGAGAAAGTGAGAGAGTGGCATGGACATATATACACTACCAAACGTAAAACAGATAGCTAGTGCGAAGCAGCCACATAGCACGTGGAGATCAGCTCAGTGCTTTGTGACCACCTAGAGGGGTGGGATAGGGAGGGTGGGAGGGATGGAGATGCAAGAGGGAAGAGACATGGGGATATATGCATATGTATAACTGATTCACTTTGTTGTTAAGCAGAAACTAACACACCATTGTAAAGCAGTTATACTCCAATAAAGATGTTAAAAACAAACAAACAAACAAAAAAACTTGTGCCCTATAACACAATGAAGCTGTCTAGAAGGAACCTGTTTATTCTTAACTGTGACATATAATTTATAGACTTTGGTTTTTTGGTGTCTAGTTGGAAATTACTTATATCTTGAAGAAATGGGAAAACACAAGTACTTCTTCACTATATGAAACCAAAGTAGCTAGAAATTTGAAGTGCTTTTTAATCTAAAAATCTAAAAACATATAGTAGGGGATATATAGTTATAATTTTAAGATAGGAGTGATCTGGGCAAGGAATCAGTGCTATCAATTGGCATTGTTTTTTGATTGCATGTAATAGAAAGCAAGCTAAATGGATTTTATTTTTGTTGTGAAACAAAGAATTTAGAGGTAGGCAATTCTTCTGTGTAGCTTCTCAAGGAAGTTGTGAAGGACCAAGCTTTATTCTAGCTTCCTGCTATGTATCTTTAACAAATGAACATTTTCCCTCATAGGAAGTGAGCTTTTTCATGTCCAGGCATGTGCTTACATCAGGTGGAAGGGGATTGTTAGGAACACAAAGCACATGTTAGCTAAGTCTACCTTTTTGTATTAGGAAAAGAGTAGCTCCTCTAGGTATTCCACCTGAAAGACTTCTACCACCAGAACTAGATCACATGGCTAGCATGAGAGAAGAGAATCTTCTATGATGAGTATTTTTACTTGGGCATATTTAATTCTTAAACAAAACCAATGTTCTACTTTTGTTGTTTTGTTTTATTTTTTAAATTTTATTGAAGTGTAGCTGATTTCCAATGTCATGTCAGTTTCAGGTATACAGTACAGCGATACAGTTATAGATACTGTATACAGTATGTATTTATATATATGTATAAATGTATATTCTTTTTCAGATTCTTTTCCCTTATTTCAAAATGTTGATTATAGTTCTCTGTGCTATACAGTAGGTCATTGTTGGTTATCTTTTCTATACATAGAAGTGAGTATATGTTAATCCCAACCTCCGATCCTCCCTCTTTCCTCACTGGTAACCATAAGTTTGTTTTCTTTATCTGTGTTTCATTTTCTTTGTTTTCTTTTTGTATTTGTTTTGTAAATAAGTTCATTTTTTTTTATTTTTTAAGATTGCACACATAAGCAGTGTATTTGTCTTTCTGTGTCTTACTCTGGCTTACTTTACTTACTTTACTTAGTATGATAACTTGTAGGTCCATTCATGTTGCTACAAATGGCATGATTTCATTCTTTTTTTATGGCTGAGTAATATTCTATTGTATGCATGCATATATATATATATACATATATACACACACACATACATACACACACCATATCTTATTCACTCATCTGTCAATGGAAATTTAGGTTGCTTCCATGTCTTGGCTGTTGAAAATAATCCTACAGTGAACATTGGGGTGCATGTACCTTTTCAAATTATGGTTTTCTCCAGATATATATCCAGGAGTGGGATTGCAGGAGCATCTGGTAGCTCTATTTTTAGTGGTTTAAGGAACCTCTATATTGTTCTCCATAGTGGCTGTATCAATTTATATTTCCATCAACAGTGTAGGAGGGTTCCTTTTCCTCCACACCAACTCCAGCATTTACTATTTGTAGACACTTTGATGATGGCCCTTCTGACCACAGTGAGATGATACCTCATTGTAGTTTTGATCTGCATTTCTTTAATAATTAGTAATGTTGGGCATTTTTTCATGTGCCTGTTGGCCATCTGTATGTCTTCTTGGGAGAATGTCTATTTAGGTCTTCTGCACATTTTTTGATTGGGTTGTTTGGGGGTTTTTTTTGATATTAAGGTATATGAGCTGTTTGTATATTTTGGAGATTAATCCCTTGTCGGTCACATCATTTTCAAATATTTTCTCCCATTCTGTAGGTTGTCTTTTCATTTTGTTTATGGTTTCCTATGCTGTGCACAAGTTCTTAAGTTTAATTAGGTCCCTTTTGTTTATTTTTGTTTTTATCTCCATTACTCTAGGAGATGTATCTAAAAAGATATTGCTGCGATTTATGTCAAAGAATATTCTGCCTGTGTTTTCTTCTAGGAGTTCTTTGGTTTTACACATACCTTTTTGATCCATTCTGAGTTGATTTTTGTATATGGTGTTAGAGAATATTCTAATTTCATTCTTTTACATGTAGCTGTCCAGTTTTCCCAGCATCACTTATAGAAGAGACTATCTTTTTTCCATTGTATATTCTTGCCTTCTTTGTTGTAGATTAATTGACCATAGGTGCTTGGGTTTACTTTTGGGCTTTCTATCTTGTTCCATTGATCTATATGTCTATTTTTGTGCCTGTACCATACTGTTTTGATTACTGTAACTTTGTAGTAGAGTTTGAGGCCACGGAGCCTGATTCCTCCAGCTCTGCTCTTCTTTCTCAAGATTGTTTTGGCTATTCAGGGTCTTTTGTGTTTCCATACAAATTTTTAAAATTTTTGTTAAAATTCTATGAAAAATACCTTTGGTAATTTAATAGGGATTACATAGAATCTGTAGATTGCCTTGGGTAGTATAGTTATTTCAGCAGTATTGATTCTTCCAATCCTAGGACATGGTATATGTTTCCATCTGTCTGTGCTGTTTTCATTTTCTTTCATCAGCGTAGTATAGTTTTGGGAGAACATGTCTTTTGCTTCTTTAGGTAGGTTTATTCCTAGGTATTTTATTCTTTTTGATGCAGTGGTGAATGGGATTCTTTCCTTGATTTCTCTTTCTGATCTTTCATTGTTAGTGTAAAGAAATGCAACAGATTTCTGTGTATTAATTTTGTATCCTGCCTGCAACTTTGTCAGATTCATTGATGAGCTCTAGTAGTTTTCTGATAGCATCTTTAGGATTTTCTATGTATAGTGTCATTTCATCTTTAAAGAGTGACAGTTTTACTTCTTCTTTTCCAGTTTGGTTTCCTTTTATATCTTTTTCTTCTGTGATTGCCTTGGCTAGGACTTCCAAAGCTATGTTGAATAAAGTTGGGAAGAATGAGCATCCTTGTCTTGTTCCTGATATTAAAGGAAATGCTGTCAGCTTTTCCCTGTTGAATATGATATTAGCTGTGGGTTTGTCATATATGGCATTTATTATGTTCAGGCATGTTCTCTTTTTCACATTCTGGAGAGTTTTTATAATAAATGGATGTTGAATTTTGTCAGAAGTATTTTTTATTGAGATTATCATATGGTTTTTATTCTTCAATTTGTTAATGTGGTGTATCACACTTATTGATTTGTGGATATTGAAAAATCCTTGCATCCCTGGGATAAATCCCACTTGATCATGGTGTAAGATTCTTTTAATATATTGTTGGCTTCTGTTTGCTAGTATTTTGTTGAGGATTTTTGCTTCTATTTTCATCAGTGATAATTGTCCTGTAATTTTCTTTTTTTGTGATATCTTTGTCTGTTTTGGGTATCAGGGTGATGGTGGCCTCTTAGAATGAGTTTGGAAGTGTTCCTTTCTCTGCAATATTTTGCAATAGTTTGGGAAGAATAGATATTAACTCTTCTCTAAATGTTTGCTGGAATTCATCTGTGAAGTCATCTGGTCCTGGACTTTGGTTTGTTGGGAGTTTTCCAATCACAGATTCAGTTTTAGTACTTCTAATTGGTCTGTTCATATATTTTATTTCTTCCTGGTTCAGTCTTGGGAGATTGTGCCTTTCTAAGAATTTGTCCATTTCTTCTAATTATCCATTTTATTGGCATATAATTGCTTGTAGTAGTCTCTTATGATCCTTTGCATTTCTGTGGTGTTGGTTTTAACTTTTCCTTTTGCATTTCTGATTTTATTGATTTGGGCTCTGTCGCCTTTTTTCTTGGTGAGTCTGGTGAAAGGTTTATCAATTCTTTTTTATCTTTTGAACGAACTAGCTTTTAGTTTTTTTGATCTTTTCTATTTTTTTTAACATCTTTATTGGAGTATAATTGCTTTACAATGGTATGTTAGTTTCAGCTTCACAACAAAATGAACCAGTTATATATATACATATGTTCCCATATCTCTTCCCGCTTGCGTCTCCCTACCTCCCACCCTCCCTATCCCACCCCTCCAGGCGGTCACAAAGCACCGAGCTGATCTCCCTGTGCTATGCGGCTGCTTCCCACTAGCTATCTACTTTACGTTTGGTAGTGTATACAAGTCCATGCCTCTCTCTCGCTTTGTCACAGTTTTCCCTTCCCCCTCCCCATATCCTCAAGTCCATTCTCCAGTAAGTCTGTGTCTTTATTCCTGTTTTACCCCTAGGTTCTTCATGACATATTTTTTTCTTAAATTCCATATATATGTGTTAGCATAAGGTATTTGTCTCTCTCTTTCTGACTTACTTCACTCTGTATGACAGACTCTAGGTCTATCCACCTCACAACAAATAGCTCAATTTCATTTCTTTTTATGGCTGAGTAATATACCATTGTATATATGTGCCACATCTTCTTAATCCATTCATCCGATGATGGACACTTAGGTTGTTTCTATCTCCGGGCTATTGTAAATAGAGCTGCAATGAACATTTTGGTACATGATTCTTTTTGAATTATGGTTTTCTCAGGGTATATGCCCAGTAGTGGGATTGCTGGGTCATATGGTAGTTCTATTTGTAGTCTTTTAAGGAACCTCCATACTGTTCTCCACAGTGGCTGTATCAATTTACATTCCCACCAACAGTGTAAGAGGGTTCCCTTTTCTCCACACCCTCTGAAGCATTTATTGTGTCTAGATTTTTTGATGATGGCCATTTTGACTGGTGTGAGATGATATCTCATTGTAGTTTTGATTTGCATTTCTCTAATGATTAGTGATGTTGAGCATTCTTTCATGTGTTTGTTGGCAATCTGTATATCTTCTTTGGATAAATGTCTATTTAGGTCTTCTGTGCATTTTTGGATTGGGTTTTTTGTTTTTTTGTTATTAAGCTGCATGAGCTGCTTAAATTTTGGAGATTAATCCTTTGTCAGTTGCTTCATTTGCAAATATTTTCTCCCATTCTGAGGGTTGTCTTTTGGTCTTGTTTATGGTTTCCTTTGCTGTGCAAAAGCTTTGAAGTTTCATTAGGTCCCATTTGTTTATTTTTGTTTTTATTTCCATTTCTCTAGGAGGTGGGTCAAAAAGGATCTTGCTGTGATTTATGTAATAGAGTGTTCTTACTATGTTTTCCTCTAAGAGTTTTATAGTGTCTGGCCTTACATTTAGGTCTTTAATCCATTTTGAGCTTATTTTTGTGTATGGTGTTAGGGAGTGATCTAATCTCATACTTTTACATGTAGCTGTCCAGTTTTCCCAGCACCACTTATTGAAGAGGCTGTCCTTTCTCCACTGTACATTCCTGCCTCCTTTATCAAAGATAAGGTGAGCATATGTGCATGGGTTTATCTCTGGGCTTTCAACCCTGTTCCATTGATCTATATTTCTGTTTTTGTGCCAGTACCATACTGTCTTGATTACTGTAGCTTTGTAGTATAGTCTGAAGTCAGGAAGCCTGATTCCTCCAGCTCCGTTTTTCATTCTCAATATTGCTTTTGCTATTCGGGGTCTTTTGTGTTTCCATACAAATTGTGAAATTTTTTGTTCTGGTTCTGTGAAAAATGCCAGTGGTAGTTTGATAGGTATTGCGTTGAATCTGTAGATTGCTTTGGGTAGTAGAGTCATTTTCACAATGTTGATTCTTCCAATCCAAGAACATGGTATACCTCTCCATCTATTTGTATCATCTTTAATTTCTTTCATCAGTGTCTTATAATTTTCTGCATACAGGTCTTTTGTCTCCTTAGGTAGGTTTATTCCTAGATATTTTATTCTTTTTTGTTGCAGTGGTAAATGGGAGTGTTTTCTTGATTTCACTTTCAGATTTTTCATCCTTAGTTTATAGGAATGCCAGAGATTTCTGTGCATTAGTTTTGTATCCTGCTACTTTACCAAATTCATTGATTAGCTCTAGTAGTTTTCTGGTAGCATCTTTAGGATTCTCTATGTATAGTATCATGTCATCTGCAAATAGTGACAGCTTTACTTCTTCTTTTCTGATTTGGATTCCTTTTATTTCCTTTTCTTCTCTGATTGCTGTGGCTAAAACTTCCAAAACTATGTTGAATAAGAGTGGTGAGAGTGGGCAGCCTTGTCTTTTTCCTGATCTTAGTGGAAATGCTTTCAGTTTTTCACCATTGAGGACAATGTTGGCTGTGGGTTTGTCATATATGGCCTTTATTATGTTGAGGAAAGTTCCCTCTATGCCTACTTCCTGCAGGGTTTTTATCATAAATGGGTGTTGAATTTTGTCAAAAGCTTTCTCTGCATCTATTGAGATGATCATATGGTTTTCTCCTTCAGTTTGTTAATATGGTGTATCACGTTGATTGATCTGTGTATATTGAAGTATCCTTGCATTCCTGGAATAAACCCCACTTGATCATGGTGTATGATCCATTTAATGTGCTGTTGGATTCTGTCTGCTACTATTTTGTTGAGGATTTTTGCATCTATGTTCGTGACATCCTTGTCTGGTTTTGGTATCATGGTGATGGTGGCCTCGTAGAATGAGTTGGTGAGTGTTCCTCCCTCTGCTATATTTTGGAAGAGTTTGAGAAGGATAAGTGTTAGCTCTTCTCTAAATGTTTGTTAGAATTCGCCTGTGAAGCCATGTGGTCCTGGGCTTTTGTTTGTTGGAAGATTTTAAATCACAGTTTCAATTTCATTGCTTGTGATTGGTCTGTTCATATTTTCTATTTCTTCCTGATTCAGTCTTGGCAGTTTGTGCATTTCTAAGAATTTGTCCATTTCTTCCAGATTGTCCATTTTATTGGCATAGAGTTGCTTGTAGTAATCTCTCATGATATTTTTTATTTCTGCAGTGTCCATTGTTACTTATTCTTTTTCATTTCTAATTCTATTTATTTGAGTCTTCTCTCTTTTTTTCTTGATGAGTTTGGCTAATGGTTTATCTATTTTGTTTACCTTCTCAAAGAACCAGCTTTTAGTTTTATTTATCTTTGCTGTTGTTTTCTTCATTTCTTTTTCATTTATTTCTCATCTGATTTTTATGCTTTCTTTCCTTCTACTTATTTTGGGTTTTGTTGGTTCTTCTCTCTCTACTTGCTTTAGGTGTAACATTAGGTTGTTTATTTGAGATTTTTCTTATTACCTGATATGCAATTGTATTGCTATAAACTTCTTTCCTTCCACAGATTTTGAATTGTCATGTTTTCATTTTCATTTGTCTATGGGTATTTTTTGATTTCCTGTTGGATTTCTTCAGTGATTCGTTGTTTGTTTAGTAGCATATTGTTTAGCCTTCACTTTTGTATGGGTTTTTTTTTCAGTTTTTTTTCTCATAGTTGATTTCTAATTTCACTTTTCTTAAATTTACTGAGGCTTGCTTTGTGGCTCAGCATGTGATCTATCTTGGAGAATGTTCCATTGTTCCATGTACACTTGAGAAGGATGTGTATTCTGCTGCTTTCTCCTTTTATGTTTTGTTAATATTTGCCTTATATATTGATGTGCTCCTATGTTGGATGCATATATATTTACAATTGTTATATCTTCTTCTTGGATTGATCCCTTGATCATTATGTAGTGTCCTTTTTTTTGTGTTGTAACAGTCCTTATTTTAAAGTCTATATGAATATTGCTACACCAGCTTTCTTTTTATTTCCATTTGTGTGGAATACCTTTTTCCATCCTGGCACTTTCAGTCTGTATGTGTCTCTAGATCTAAAGTGGGTTTCTTGTGGACAGCATATATGTGGATCTTGTTTTGTATCCATTCAGCCAGTCTTTGTCTTTTGGTTGGAACATTTAAACCATTTACATTTAAGGTAATTATTGATATGTATGTTCTTATTTCCATTTTGTTAATTGTTTTGGATTTGCTTTTGTAGGCCTTCTTTTTCCCTTTCCTTCCTCTTTTGTTCTCTTCTTGTGATTTGATGACTACCTTTAGTGTTTTGTTTGGATTCCTTTTTCTTTTTTGTGTGTATATCTATTATAGATTTTTGGTTTGCAGTTACCATGAAGTTTTGGTATAGCAGTCTATATATTGTTTTAAGTTGCTGATCTTTTAATTGCAAATGTATTTTAAATATCCTGCATTTGTACTCTCCTCCTCCCATGCCTACTGGTTTTGATATCATATATATGTGTGGATGATTTCCTGCCTTTAGTGTATGTTTGCCTTTACCATGAGATTTCCCATGTCGTAATTTTCTTCTTTCTAGTTGTGCCCTTTTATTTTCCACTTAGAGAAGTTTCTTTAGCATTTGTTGTAAAGCTGGTTTGGTGGTGCTGAATTCTTTTAGCTTTTGCTTCTCTGTAAAGCTTTTGATTTATCTGTCAAATCTGAATGAAAGCCTTGCTGGGTAGACTATTCTTGGTTGTAGGTTTTTCCCTTTCATCACTTTAAATGTATCATGCCACTTGCTTCTGGCCTGCAGTGTTTCTACTGAAAAATCAGCTGATAGTCTTATGGAGCATCCCTTGTATGTTATTTGTTGCTTTTGCCTTGTTGCTTTTAAGATTTTCTCTTTGCCTTTAATTTTTTGTCAGTTTAATTACTGTGGGTCTTGGTGTCTTCCTACTTGGTTTAATCCTGTATGGGGCTCTATGTACTTCCTGGATTTAGGTGACTGTTTCCTTTCCCATGGTAGGGAAGTTTTTAGCTATTATGTCTTCAAATATTTTCTCAAGCCCTTTCTCTTCTCCTTCTAGGTCTTCTATAATGTGAATGATGGTGTGTTTAATGTTATCACTTTTTTTTTCTTTTTTCTGTGCCATGGCAGTGATTTCCACCGTTCTGTCTTCCAGCTCACTTATCTGTTCCTCTGCCTCATTTATTGATTCCTTCTGTGTACTTTTCATTTCAGTTATTCATTTGTTCACCTTTGTTTGTTTGTTTTTTATGTATTCTAGCTCTTTGTTAAACATTTCTCATATAGTCTCAGTTTGTGCCTCCATTCTTTTCCATAGTTCTTGGATCATCTTTATGATCATTACTCTGAAATCTTTCTCAGGTATATTGCCTGTCTCCACTTCACTTAGCTGTATTTTTGCTGTTTTTTCTTGCTTAGTCTGGACCATATTCCTTTGCTACCTCATTTTGTTTAAATTTCTAATTGTATTTTTATTTATGTAGTAAATAAATCCCATGAGACCCTCCAAGACAAGCAGGTAGGTCTGTCCCAGGCTCCTATGGAGTCATGGCTTTTGCCCTAGGTGCTGGTGCACATAAGATCTTGTGTGCCCCCTCCAAAGGTAGAGTCTCCGTTTCCCCTAGTCCTGTGGAGCCCCTGCAGTCAAGCCCTGCTGGCCTTCAAAGGCAAATTCTCTTGGGGCTCCTCCTCCTGATGCCAGGCCTGTAGTCTGGGGAGCCTGACATGTGGGAGAACTTCTGCAATATAATTATTCTCCAGTTTGTAGGTGCCACCCAGGTGGTATGAGATGTGATTATATCACAAGTGCACCCCTCCTACCATCTCTTTTTGGTTTCTCCTTTATATCATTGGATGTAGAATATCTTTTTTTGGTAGGTTCCAGACTTTTTTATTGATAGTTGTCCAGCAGTTAGTTGTAATTTTGGTGTGCTTATGAGTGGAGGTGAGCTCAGTGTCCTTTTACTCCACCATCTTGTCCCAGGACCATCAATATTCTATTAATAAGGAGGAAAGGAATATAGATTCTTAGAAGGCAGTTAATACTTTCTGTCACGTGGTGAAAAAATTGAAAACGCGGTACAGGATTGATATTCCAAGGTAGAGATATTTAGCTCAAACACTTAACGTCTCTTTATTCTTAATTCCAATGTAAATTTCAAAAGAAAACTAAAACTGCATATATAGACATATAGTATATATAATTAACAAATTAATATTTTTAAATGAATTCATGCTTGACTTAATAGAGTAATATAGATTACATAATATTTGTAAATATCTAAAATGGTTTTGCTTTCCAAAAAAAAAGATAAAAGAGAAAATACAGTCAATATGAAATACAAAAACATTGTAAGACAACATATCAAAAGTAATACTATAGGTGTAAAAACTATATATTTACATTTATGAATGTGATATACATATAAGTAAATGTACATCAATTATAATTTTATTATAAATAAATGTAAAAACCAAAATCAAGATGTTTATTAGCAATATCATGTCCAAAACCAAAGTAATGCAGTAAAAGTAAAATGCTAAGCAAATATATATTAATTGGAATAAAGCAAAAGACTTAACATTAATCTTAATGTAGGATTCAGTACACAAAACGTTAAGTGGAATAAATAGGAACTGTTTCAGTTGATATAAAAAATAAGAGCTACAATAAAGTTATTTTTGTTTGGGCATTAATGTACAAAATTGTATTATACAAAATATATAACAGAAATATTTTTGGAAATGTAAGACTAGATAGATAAAAAATAGTATAGGGCCAACGTAACATATTTATCTTAATAAATTATCGTATTCAAAGATAATCATACTGGGCTTCCCTGGTGGCGCAGGGGTTGAGAGTCTGCCTGCCGATGCAGGAGATATGGGTTCGTGCCCTGGTCCGGGAAGATCCCACATGCCGCGGAGCGACTGGGCCCGTGAGCCATGGCCGCTGAGCCTGCGCGTCTGGAGCCTGTGCTCCGCGATGGAAGAGGCCACAACAGTGAGAGGCCCGTGTAACGCAAAAAAAAAAAAAAAAAAAAAAGATAATCATACTGTCATGGGGATGAAATGTACAGCATGGGAAATATAGTCAATAATAATATCTTTGTGTAGTGACAGATGATAACTTGACTAATTGTTATGATCATTTTGTAATGTATAGAAATATTGAATCACTACATGTGTACCAGGAATTAATATAGTGTTGTAGGTCAGTTATACTTCAGAAAACAAACAAACTCATAGAAAAAGAGATAGATTTGTGGTTACCAGAGGCAGGGGGCTTGGGGGAGAGGGAATTGGATGAAGGTGGTCACAGTGTACAAACTTCCATTTATAAGATAAATAAGTACTAGGAATGTAACGTACAACATGATTAATATAATTAACACTGCTTTATGTTATACATGTTTTAAAAGTTGAGAGTAAATCCTAAGAATTCTCATCACAAGGGAAAATATTTTTTTCTTTTTCTTTTATTTTGAATCTATATGAAATGATGAATGTTCACAAACCTAATTTTGGTAGTCATTTTATGATGTACATAAGTCAAATAATTGTGCTGTACACGTTAAACTTATGCAGTGCTATATGTCAATTATATCTCAATAAAACTGGAGGAAAAAAATAAGGGTACAGGATTTCACGTCTGGGAAGACAGAGTAGATGTTTCTCTTGTAAAATACTGCTCAATTCCCTGGACATTATATACATTATATAATTACTATTTATTATATAAGGTATTATATAATGTTATATATTATAGAAATTCCTTGGACATTATATACAGAACAAACATAAAAAGACTATGAGTAATGAAGAGCAGAAACTTGTTCATTAAACAAATGAACCTGAGGAATGAAAATGATGGAGTGAGTTTGCTGTTTTTTTTTTTTTTTTCCTTTATATATCCTAAATTTTAGCTGAAGAAGGCAGTAATCCAGAACGGCCAAAGGGTGCAAACAAAAAAACAAAATACCAGAAATACAAATAGAAGTATCCTTTCTATCCAAACAACCAAGAAACATTCAGTCTAGTAAAACAGATAACTTTTAGTCAATAACCACAGAGAGAAAACTGGTCCTTCCTGCACCCATCCCAGTAAAGCCTGAATGGAGACCCTGGACTTCCATCCTTGTGAGGCTCTAATGAGGCAACCCAACACCTATTGGGTGTTGTCAGAGGAGTCCTAATGGAGATCGACTTTCACAGTTGCTCAGCTATAACAAGACTACACCCATAGCAGTGTCAATGAAGAGCACATAGAAGTTGAAACTCCCACCTACACACAGAAGTAACAATGAGCTCTCCTGCCCAGCTGGGGGTTAGTAGGGGCTTGAGTGGTGAGGAACTTGGACTTCTACCTCCCGCTTGAAGTAACATGATAATGACTCACATTTCCCCTGCTGGAACAGTGTCAGACAAAGCCAGCTAAAACAGAAATTTTAAATAACAATGAAAGTATTATAATACAGAAATATCTAGGTTTCAGGCAAAAGTCACTCAACATACAAAGAACTAGAAAGATCTTAAACTGTGTGAAAAGAGACAATCAATAGATGCCAGCACTGAGAAGATAGAATTGTTAAAATTATCCGATAAATTTTAAGTAGCCATGATAAAAATACGTCAATGAGCAATTATAAACATGCTTGAAACATGTACATATAGGAGGCCTCAGCAGAGTAACAGTAGCGGTAAAGAAACAAATGGTAATTTGAGAACTCAAAAATACAGTAACCAAAATAAAAAGCACAGTAAATGAACTAAACAGCAGAGTGGAGGGGAAAGATGACATAATGAAGGAAAGGAAAGATAGAAATTACCCAATATGAATAACAGAGAGAAAAAAGACTGAAAAATAAAAAAGAACAGATATTCCACGCAAATGGAAATATATTCCATGCAAATGGAAACATATTCCATGCAAATGGAAACTGAAAGAAAGCAAGTGTAGTTATAGCAGACAAAATAGACTGTAAGCTGAAGACTGTAATAAGAGACAAAGAAGTTCATTATATAATGATAAAAAGGTCAGTACAATAAGAGGTATAACATTTGTAAATATTTACATACCCAAAATAGGAACACTTAAATATTAAGAAACTTGAAGGGAGAAATAGACCACAATATAATAATAGTAAGGGACTTCAATATCTCACTTTCAACAATGGATAGATCATACAGACAGAAAATCAAAAAGAAAAATTGGACTTAATTGTTAGAGCAGATGGACTTAACAGACATAGGAATTCTATCCAAGAGCAGCAGAATACACATTCTCCTCAAGCAAACATAGAACATTCCCCAGGATAGATCATATGCTAGGCCACAAAATAAGCCTTAACAAATTTAAGAAGATGGAAATCATATTAGGTATTTTTTCTGACCATGATAGTATGTAACTAGAAATCAATTACAAGAAGAAAACTGGAAAATTCACAATTATGTGGAAATTAAACAACATACAACAGCCAATGGATCGAAGAAGAAATAAAAAATATATATCTTGAAACAAATGAAAATGGAATGACAGCATAACTTATGGGATACAGCAAAAGTTGTTTTGAGGGAAGTTTATAGTGATAGATGCCTATGTTAAGAAAAAAAAAAAGAACTCAAATGAACAACCTAACTTTACACCTCAGGGAGCTAGAAATAAGAAGAACAAATTAAACCAAAGTTAGTAGAAGGAAGGAAATAAAGAAAGATCAGGTGGAAATAAACAGAACAGAGACTAAAAAGACAACAGAAAAATAAGTGAAACTAAGAGGTTTTTTTTTTTTTGAAAAGATAAACAAAATAGACCAACCCTTTGTTAGACTTAAGAAAAGAGAGAGGACCTAAGTGAGTAAAATTAGAAATGAAAAAGGAGACATCAAAATTGATACCACACAAATACAGAGGATTATAAGAGACTGCTATGAACAATTATATGTTAACAAATTGGACAACTTAGAAGAAATGGATACATTCCTAGAAACATACAACCTACTAAGACTGGATCATTAAGAAATAGAAAATTTTAACAGACTGATTACTAGTAGGGAGATTGAGTCAGTAATCAAAAACCTCCCAACAAAGAAAAGTTTAGAACCAGATGGCTTTACTGGTGAATTCTACCAAACATTTAAACAAGAATTAATACCAATTTTTCTCACACTTTCAAAAGAATAGAAGCTAAGCAGACACTTCCAAACTCATTTTACAAGGTCAACATTACTCTGAAACCAAAACCAGTTGAGGACACTACAAGAAAAGAAAATTACAGACCAATATCCCTGATGAACATGGATGCAAAAACCCTCAACAAAATATTAGCAAACCAACTTCACCAATACATTAAAATGATATACACCATGATGAAGTGGGATTTATCCCTGGGATAAAAATATCCCTAACAAATGTAAGCATAAAAATCTATAACAAAATATTAGTACATACAATACAGCAATATGTAAAAATAAGTATATACCGTGAGCAAGTGGGACTTATTCCAGGTATGCAAGGCTGGTTCAATATTTGAAAAATCAATATAATTCACCATATCAAAAGACTAAATATATATATATATATATAAAATATCATATCAATTCATGGAAAAAAAACATTTGACAAAATTCAACATCCATTCATCGTTAAAAAACTCAGAAAAATAGGTAGAGAGGGATCTTCTCTTCTTTATAAAGAACATCAAGATAAAACCTACAACCAACATTATGCTTAATGGTAAAAGACTGAATGTTTTCTCCCCAATACTGGGAACAAAGCAAAGATACCTGTTCTCATTTCTCTTGTCAACATGCTGCTGGAAAGTCTAGCTAGTGCAATAAAGTAAGAAAAGGAAATAAAAAACATACAGATGAGAAAAGAAGAAATAAAACTATTTGCAGATGAAATGATCACGTATGTGGAAAATACCACAGAATCTACCAAAAAAATCTCTTAGAACTAAAAAGTGAGCTTAGCAAGGCTGCAGGGTTCCAGGTAAACAAACAAAAATCAATCATATTTCTATGTACTAAAAATGAATACCTGGTCACCAAAATTAAATATATAATGTCATTTATAGTCACTCAAAAGTGAAATACTTAGGTGTAAATCTAACAAAATATGAACAGAACTTGATGGATAAAATATAGCCTTTTCAATAAATGTTACTTGGAACAATTGCGCGCGCGCGCGTGCACACACACACACACATACACACACAAATGAGCCTCAATGTAAGTTTCACAGCTCATACAAAAATTAACTCAAAATAGATCTTGGAGTTAAATGTAAAACTTAAAACTGAAAAACTTTTAGGAAAATAAAACTGAAAGAAACCTTTGAGATCTAGGACGAGGCAAAGACTTAGACGTGATGCTAAAAGCACAGTGTTTAAAAAGAAAAAATGGTAAAGTGTACTTCATCAAATTAAAAAAATATATATATGTGCTCTGTAAAAGACCCTGTTAAGTGAATGAAAAGATAAGCTCAGAGTTGGGAAAAGTATTTGGAAGTGAACATTTTTTAAGTGATAATAGGTACTTCAAGTGGTGGAAATTTGTGTAAAGTTTTTGTTCTTGTCTATGCTTTTCTTCTTTTCTAAAAAATTTATTGTGTTTTATTATTATGGTTCTAAATTTTATTTTGTTATCTAATGTTGCTTGATTCAGGTGAATTTTTTTTTTTTTTTTTTTTTTTGTGAATTGACTATAGTGTGTTCCCAAAGTGTTTACCAGTGATCCTTAGAAATAGTTATAAAATAATAAAAAATCTTCCTAGCTTTTGTGGGGAGTTTCACACAGGTACTCACCATTTCATGTGACTGTTAAAGTGAATATATTACAGATGGAATAAAGAAGTGAAAACTGCATGTGTTAATTCTATTTTAAATAAATACTTGTGGGATTAGTATGATTTACATTTTTCAATTATGCTGAGAAAATCTGTGTCAAATTAGGAAATTCTGATACAAAAAAAAAACAAATGGAATAGAAAAAGGTAGACTTTAGGGACTAGATACATATATAAGAAATAAAAACATGGAAAAAGTAAAGAAAAAATTAAATACGTACAAATGTACTGAGAATATCAGATTAATTGGAAATCTCTTTATGTAATTACATGCAGTCTGAATGGAACGTAGTTTTAGATTTTTTTTTAAAGTACTCTTCCTGTTGGAACACAAAATACTCTCTTCCATCTGAGTCATTTTTACAAAAGTCTTTACTTTTCTTTTGAAATGCCCCATTATGCTTTATACCAGGGTTAACAGTAGCCCTATTTTCATCCCAGGGTTACAATAGCAAGTGGTAGAGTATAGATATTTCATTATTCTATCATCTGTTTTGTTGATTCTTGATAGTATTTTGCCTAAGCATGCGTTGTCCTTCGTTAAGCTTTTACTACAATTCTTTAATTCCATTCATTGGATTGAAAATATTAGTACTAATCATCTTTTATAGTTAATTTATTAATTTTTAAATTTTACATTATGTTAGTTTGGATAAATTGCTTAGTATATTCCTCTACTAATTTTTTAAGTATCAAATAAGGTATACAGAAGTCCTTAAACTGTTGACAGATAACATTGTTTGGATGCTTGGAATGTTTTAGCACTGTTCTAAGTGCTTTACAAATATTTTCTCACAAAACCCAGTGAGGTTATCTCTGTTTTACAGATGATGAATAGGGGACAGATGGGTTACTTACCCTAGATCACATAGCTAGCAAGTGGTAGAACTGGAATTTAAACCCAGGCAGTTTTTCTCCAGAGTCATCACTCACATAGTGGAGGAAATGCATTACTTTCCCTTAGAAAGTAGATACATCCATTTGTCCTCAGATATCAAATGGTTATGCCATTTTTTCAAGTTTGCAGTGATATCTTTATTGGCATTTTACTGGGTAATTGTTCTAGGACATCATAAAACTTGAGTATTGTCTTGAGGTTACTTGTTTTCTGGCAGGGACACTAACTCCACCCACAGCTGATGATTATTCGTTTATCTCTTTAAAGAGATGAGTTATTCACACATTGGTGGGAAGCAGGACTCTGCTGTAAACTGCAGTGTGAGCTTAATGGTTCTCTGCTGGTGAGAACTGCAGCATCTGACCAGGACCACTTAAACCTAGTCATCTAAATTCCCTCCTGTATTCTTCTCCCTCCCTTCTTACTTATGCAATCAACCTCCCTGCTCCCAAACTACTATAGGGGAGCAAAAATAATTTTCTCTCTACTCTTCTGAGTTCTTGGCTGAGACCCCTGTAATATAAGACAGATTACAAGAGAAAAACAAACAGAAGTTTACTAACATTTATACCTCATGTATACTGAGAAGATACCCAGGGAAAAATGAGTAACTCCCTGAGGTGAGAATTCATGCTTATATACCATCTAAATAAGGAAAGGGAGGGAGGGTGTAGGCCTCTTATGAGCAAGTAAATTATTATTATTTTTTTTTGGTACGTGGGCCTCTCACTGTTGTGGCCTCTCCCACTGCGGAGCACAGGCTCCAGACATGCAGGCTCAGCGGCCATGGCTCATGGGCCCAGCCGCTCCGTGGCATGTGGGATCGTCCCGGACTGGGGCACGAACCCGTGTCCCCTGCATCAGCAGGTGGACTCTCAACCACTGCACCACCAGGGAAGCCCCTATGATATAATCTTTTGTTTAAATGTTATCCTTTACTGGTTTCTGGTATAGTTGTGATTTCCTGTAATTTTATGGGTTTTTTTTTTTTCATCACATTTGGTCTCATGGTGTGTGTGTGTGCATGTGTGTGTTTGTGTGTGTGTGTATGTTTTTGTTTAGGGTAACAGGCTGAGGGTGGGGCAAAGTCCAGGGGACTAGGGGAAGGAGAGAGAATCTTAACCAAAGTTTGGTTAACAAGCGTTTTATTCCGACTGCTCAGTATAGACAAAGCAGTTAAACTAATCATTAACAGGCAAAGAATGTGAATTTAGAAAGTCTGTGTCAGGGCCTTGTCAAAGACGAACAAGAGGGACGTTCATGGGTACAATCTAAGTAATATGGTGGAAGCGTTCTTCTTTGTATAAAACCATTTCCTGAAATAAAGGGTTAAGGAGATTTCTTAACCTTCAGTGTTTTCCAGGATCACAGGGCTCAGATAAAATTCACCATTGCCAAGTGTGACAAATAAGTTATTAACACAGGATAATATTGTAGAAGGATATTAAACTCAGATCAATGTCAAGAAAGGCTTCTTGGAGGAAGGAACTAAGTCTCCAAAAGACTAAGATAGTAAGATAAGTAATTGAGAAGGGCAGTCAAGAAACTGGAATGGCATGCAAAAAGCATTGAGGTTTGATTATCAGGTAGTTTTCAGGAATGCAAGTGGTTGAATATTGCCAGAATGGAAGGTATTATATATAGGGTGAAGGAAGATGAGATTGAGAAGGTAAGAAGGGACTAGATCAAGGATTTTGTGTGCCAAGTCAAGAAATTTGTAATTAATCTTTCAATCATATACCAGCAAAAATGCCATATCATCATATCATATCATTGCAGTTTGAAAAGTTCATTCTAGCAATAGTGCATATTATGATTTGAAGGGAGTAGGGAGTAGGGATTATTTCAGATATCAGGACATTTTTAGTAAGTTAGAGAAGTGATAAAGACATGCAATAAAGCAATGGTAGAGAACAGAAGAAAATGTAGAGATCAGATGCTTAGGATGTTGAATATATTGGATCTAGCAATATTTGGATATGAAGAAGTGAAAGAGAAAGATAGCCTGGGATGGTTCTAGGGTTTCTGGGTTAGGTTCATATGGGCAATAGCACCATCCACTAAGAGCATGTGAGAAAGCAGGTTAGGGAAGAAGATTCATGTTTGGGCAAGTTGAGTTTACAGGAATATCTTGTTTTATTGCACTTCACTTTACTGTACTTCACACATAATGCATTTATCACAAATTGAAGGTTTGTGGCAACCCTGCATGGAGCAAGTTTATAAGTGCCATTTTTTTTGACAGCATTTACTCACTTCATGTCTCTGTGTTACATTTTGGTAATTCTCACAATATTTCAAATGTTTTCATTATTATTATATTTGTTATGAGGATCTATGATTAGTGATTTTTGATGTTTCTACCGTAGAAAGATTACAACTTGCTGAAGGCCCTGATGATGGTTAGCTTTATTAGCAATAAAATATTTTTTAAATTAAGGCATGTACATTGCTTTTTTAGACAATGCTATTGCACACTTAATAGACTACATTATAGTGTAAACATAATTTTTATATGTACTGGGAAACCAAAATATTCATGTGAGTTGCTGTATTTCAATATTCCCTTTTTTGTGGTGGTCTGGAACTCAATCTGCAGTATCTCCAAGGTAAGCCTGTAATTGGATAATCAGTATGACCATATTGTTCTGTAGCTCCAGAGAGAGTTCCTGCTTAAAGTGAGAAATCTGAGAGACATCAGGACATAGGTGAGTGTTGGAGCTGTGGATTTGGTTGCAGTCATCTGTACAGTGTGTTCAGATTGAAAAAAGACAAAATGGAGAAAATCCTTTCAGTGTGACATTAAGTAGGGTATGGATAGGTCTTTAAAAAGTCCAGAAGTAAACATTAGTTATAGGAAAACCCAAGAGTGTGGTGTATAGAAGCCAAGGGAAGTGCTTCAATGAGAAATGTCCAATGATAATTTTGTAAAAGTATTAGATAGGATGATAGGGATAGAAGTCAGTGGATTGAGATACAGGAAGAGAGAAGGTGGGACAGCAAATATGGAATTCTGTTTCAAGGACTCTTAATAAAAGTTAGATACAAAGGATGGAGGGTTGGGATGTGTATGATTATTTGTGTGTGTGCATTTTACAGATGGGTGAGACTACATCATATTTATAGGTGAGACATAGGGACAGTAGCAGGGAAGTAATTGAAAACAGGGAGATTAAACTTAACCATGATGGAGAGCCAATCTTGGACAGGAAGTGAGATACTTCTTGATTTAAGATTAAGTAGAAGTTGCTTCTATTCAGTTTAGATATATAAGAGTTAAGTGGGAATATAGTTAAATTTGTAGGGAAGGGAGGAGTGTTAGTTGATAAAGTTCAGACTTGATAGTCCTATATTCTCTGTGAGAAGGAAGCAAGATGTTTAGTTAGTGCTAGGGAAAAGGCTTTATAGAGAATAGTACTGAAGGTTTACAGTAGCTCCTGTTGGAAACAGAAGCAAGCCAGGGCCAAAAGTAAAGGATTTGCTAATTAGCAATGAATGTTTGTAAGTATAAATCTGAAGTAGTATTAATCTACAAGGCTTTGTGATTTTTTTTTTGGAGCTGATTAAGTGTATATGTAGTAAAGGTATTTTTTTTTAAACATGATGGGGTTGATAATTTTCAGAGTAGGTACCTTACAAAGAAATGTGTTAGGTTTTTAATGCATAATTTTTACATTCAAGACATAACTAGAGTGGCTTTTTCTAGCCAGTCAAATGATCAGTAGGATATAAGGAGTCTATGATCCCAAATAAAAAATTTGCAGGAACAATAATCTTAGAGATAATTTCTTTAAAGGCAATATAGAATATCTTTCGCCAGGGGAGTGTGCTGTCTTCCAGTAAAAGTGTGCAACATTCTAGTTAAGATGCCACAAAGTTTTGAACTACTGTAAGTTGTTTTATAAATCCATTATGTATCAGTTTCCTCTGTGATGATCCACAGAATACTTTTAGAGTTTCATTGGATATCTATTCATGCCATTATCTTTCAGAGATCAACGTGATTATGGGCAAAATTTTATAACTATGATAGCAGATTGTGAGAAGAATCTAGAATGGAGAAAGTTATCCTCATTGATCTTGCATTTTTTTTGTAGAGAATTAAAATTATTTGGTGCTACTAATTCTTGGTCTTCTGATCTAATAAAAATAGATATGAAAATAGATTTATTATTTAACTGTTATGTGTATAATAAGATACCCGTGAATGTTTTAATAGTTTATACCATCAGACTACCAAGTTAAACTATCTTTTGGAAATACTTTCATGAGCTATAAATATTAAATATATTTTCTTTATACAGGGATCAACCTATGAGAATGAAATTGATAATATCAAAGTTATTATTTCAAAAATTAATGAAATTCTGGCTCATAACTCGCCAGTTTTGATTGTTCAAAGATGGATACGTGGTTTCTTAGTTAGGAAAAAAGTGAGGTATGTTTTATTTTCTTCACTATTTGAATATTAAAAGATGATAAAAAGACATTTCTCTAATATATGCTTTTTTGTATTCCCTGTCAAAATGGTACTTTATAGACTATTTAAACTAATTTTTAGGAACACACCACAGATTCTATAGTAATATAATATTCAGCATAATCAAAATTTGATTCTCTTATTTTTTCTTTTAAATTGACCATATAAATAACTAATCATTAAAGTTTTTATTAATCATTGTCTGAGTAATTCTGATAGTTATTTTAAATTAAACTTAAAGAGTAGTCAAAAATATATATTACATTTCTCTCATGTAATGGGATATAATAGAAATATAAGCCATGTACAACATGAGAGAAATATAAACCATATATATATATGTATGTATATATATATATGAGGATTTTGCATTTTGTTTGAATATGAAGATAGTTTTGCCAAAACATCTGGTACCACATCAGTCTACATTACCCTTTGATTAATGCTTTTTCCTCTCTCTTTGTTCCTTACATCCCTTTCGGGTAGCTGACATTTTACAAACAGAGGAAAACTTTTCCTATAAGAATCTCTTAACATGGTACTTGGGGAGATAAGATAGGATACTCTGTCATCAATTTATTTTAGTCATGACAAACATCAAACATATGAAAAAAGAAATGAACATTCTCTTATAGTTTATTCTCAGATACTAAATGGGAGAATTCATAAGATAGAAATAGAACATGGCCCTGAAATATAGGTAGGATTAAATAGATCTGGAGCTGGCAAATAGACATTCCCTGAGAAAGAAAGATTAGGACATTTCACTGAAATGATATTCAACATTCTGTGGTAAGACAGAGGGTATGTTCTTATGTGTTAGCCTGCATGTGCTAAATCATAGATGGCAATAGCCCTGACTAAGAGAGATAGTATGAGAGAAAAAACTGAACATAATATAGTGCCTGCAACTTCTGAGGATGAGGTTCCATATACTTTTCAAACCAAGGTCAAAGTGTGAGAGAGAGTGGGTTCATCAGTGGGGGAAAAGTAAAGTGATTTGGAATAAAAGATGTGAAAAGAATCAGGCAATTGCTAACAGGTACGTATTTATTTAAAATATTATTTCTATCTCATATGTTCCATTTAAATTAAGTATGCATTTTCTGTGAAATAAACATCTAATTAAAGGGATTTGTCTTTAGTTTATGCCCCTGGGACTGAGTTTTTCTCTCTTAGAATCAAATTTCCTTTGATATTCCTGTAACATGAGATAAAAACTTTGTACATGGAAACAATATCTGAAAATTCAGCATGCATGAAAAGAATTTGAATGAGCTTTGTGGAGAGAAATGTCAGTAGTAATAATATGTCACAGTGGTTCAATACAGACTGACTTGAATTCTTTTTCTCTTTAAAATGCTGTTCCATTAGGCACATTACTTGACTACTCTGGGCCTGAATTTCCTCATATGTTACATGGTAGAGAGCAGGGACTAATAGCAGTACTTAGTTCGCTGCTTGCTTATGAGAATTGAGATCATGAATATAAAGCACATAGCATCTGGCAAATGTGGATATTACATTCTTATTAGCTGCTATTTAAAAAATATTATTATTGCTGTTCTTCTACCTTATGCTCTCTGCATTATATGATTTTATGGGAAACTTACTCTTTCCTTGGATTTCTTGCTCCTTTCCAATTACATTTACCACAGCATGCGCAGAGCAATCTTTCAAAATTATAAACCTAATCTTATTCACCAACCTAAAAATCCTCAAGTTGCTCTCAATTTGTTTAGGGAAAACTATTGTGATATTTGCCCCTGCAATGTTTATCACATACTTTCATTATCAACACTTACAATACTGAATTGAAGTTGTCTGCATAATTATCTGTATCTCCAAATGTACTACATACTCTGTATCTATAGTATATAACAGAGTGCTTGACACATGTTAAATGCTCAAAAAATATTTGCTGAATTGATGAATATATTAATAAATAGAGAGACTATGCAAGGTAGAATAAGAAAAGTATTTCTGGATTCATTTGTGGAAAAGCAAAAACAGGAACATCTAAGAAACATGCAAAACTGCCCTGAGAGGTGCCTGTGGATTCCTCCAACCTAAAGCTCCAAGTTAGTAGTCCTCTCATATGTCTATTTCTAGCAATAAGAAATGTCTCCCTAGGTGCAAATATTTTGTACTCTGCTGGAAATTTGTTCACTTAAACTGGTTGTAATTTTATATACAGCCTTGAAGTACTGTCTAAATTTAGAAAATTATTATGATTAATGCTGTTATCTTTTTTTAACATCTTTATTGCTTTAAAATGTTGTGTTAGCTTCTGCTATATAACAAAATGAATCAGTTATATGTATATGGGGATATATGTATACATGATGCTGTATCTTTTGAAGTGGTATTATTCTAATATAAATGATATGGTACAAGGGAGGCATACTTTTATTCTTAGAATGAAATATTAGGATCAGATTGGCAGCCTCCTAAACCTAAGTAAGGGTAACTACACTGAGGTCACAAGGAGGATTATTAGTTGGGTCAATGGGATGTAAAAAAAGGTAAAAGAATGGAAACAAACATTTATTGAATGTGTGGTGTATGCAAATTGGTATGCAAATACCATGTTAGGTATTTTAATCCACTTTATATCATTTAGTACAGCAGAGCTTTTGAGTTTGTCCTGCATTTTCTATCTTATGGATGAAGAATTAAGAATTTAAACTTGGTTGAGAGGTTGGGATATGTATCCAGTGGCAGACAGCTATGGTGTATTGGATATTTGTGGTCAGTTATAAAGAGATGAAACGGCGTATGTTAAATCTACAAGTGTTACGTTCTTTTGTTTAACATAGCCCAAACTCTGTGCTCTTTTTACTTCTATTTCTGAAGACCTGGAAACAGCTATTTTCCAAAGAGCCCTAGTATTTTTAGTAGGGAATGGTATTTAGGAACCAAGGTCTGGGCACTAAATGTGTTCATTGCTACTGGAGTGTCTTGGTTCTTAGGCTGTTTCAGCAGACAGAATAGAAAATGGATTTTTTAAATCATAAATTCAAATTTCTAATGCTAATCCAACACAGAAGGTTCTTCACTGCCTTCTTCTTTCCATATTACACTTCCCTTCTTCCACCATGTGAATTCTGGTTGCTAACATTATCAGTAATGTTACTCATTAGCTGAATGCTAATAAACACAAAATAGTTTCAGGATTACTATACATAAACTACTATCAACAAGAAACATTTAATAAAGTTAAAACGTGTTAAAGGATTTTTTTGTCTTTAGATTGGAGATATATAGTTAAAATAATTGTTTTTTAAAAAATAATTGTTGAATGGGTACTTAGTATAATCATAGTATATTAGTTCCTTATCTAATGATTTTATTTCTTTTTAATTTTTAAAATCTTTCTTATTTTCATCTTCCATTTCTCTTAGGGTATTTTCTGTTATGTTCATTATAATTATCCTTCTCCTAGGTTAGTATTTATTTATAAAATGAGTTTTAAATGTCTTATTCTGAGCCCTATCATTGCATTTCTAAATTAGTCTAATTCTAGTTTATGTGGTCTTGTATGTCTTTTATAATTTTCTTGATACCTTTTAGTTTACTTTTTAAAATAAGACTATTTTATTTTAGAGTAGTTTCAGTTACACAGAAAAATTAAGCAGGAGGTACAGAGATTTCCATTATACTCCCAGCCCCTGCCCATGCATAGCCTCCCCCATTATAAACATTCCCTATCAGAGTGGTACATTTTTTTTTTAATTGATGAACTTACACTGACATACCATAATCACCCAAAATCTATAGTTTACAGTAAACTCTTTGTATTGAACATTCTGTGAGCTTGGACAAATGTACAATGACATATATCCATCATTATGGAATCACATTGTTTACTTTTACTGCCCCCTAAAATCCTCAGTCCTCTGCCTAGTCACCCCTATCCCCCTCTCTAACTCTGTCAACCACTCATCTTTTTATTGTCTCCATAGTTTTGCCTATTCCAGAATGTCATATAGTTAGAATCATATAGTATATACCCTTTTCAGATTGGCTTCTTTCATTTAGTAACATGAATTTAAGATTCCTCTGTGTATTTTCATAGCTTGATAAGATAATTTCATTTTAGAGCTGAATAATACTACATTGTCTGGATGTACCAGTTTCTTTATTCATATACCTACTGAAAGATGTGTTGATTACTTCCATATTTTAGCATTTATTAATAAACCTGCTATAAACATCGATGTGCAGGTTTTTTTGTGAACAGTTTTCTGCATCTTTGGATAAATACCAAGGAGCACAATTGCTGGATTGTATGGTAAGATTTTGTTTAGTTTTATAAGAAATTGCCAAACTCTTTTCCAGTGGCTATACTATTTGCATGCCCACCAGCAATGAATGGGAGTTCCTATTGCTCCACATCTTCACCAGCATTTGGTGTTATTGTTCTGGATTTTGGCATGTGTGGTGGTATCTTATTGTTGTTTTAATTTGTATTTCACTGGTGATATATAATGTGGAGCATCTTTGCATATGCTTATTTGTCATCTATATATCTTTTTGGTGAGATGTCTGTTAAGGTATTGGCTTTTTTAAAAAAATGAGTTCTTTGTTTACTTCTTGTTGAGTTTTTTTTTTTTTTCTTGTTGAGTTTTAAGAGTTCTTTGTATATTTTGAATAACAGTTCTTTTATAGATGCCTTTTTCAAAAATTTGCTCCTAGTCTATAGCTCATATTCTCATTCTTGTAACTTTGTCTTTTGTGGAGCAGAAGGTTTTTAATTTTAATGAAGCCGAGCTTGTCAATTCTTTCTTTCATGGATTATGTCTTTGGTGTTACATCTAAAAAGTCATTGCCATACCCAAGGTCATCTAGGTTTTCTCCTATGTTATCTTCTAGGAGTTTTATAATTTTGCACTTTACATTTATGTAATAGATCCATTTTCGAGTTAATTTTCATGAAAGGAGTAATTTCTGTGTCTAGTTTTTTTGTGTATTCATTTTCTGCACATGACTATTTTAACATCATTGGTTGAAAAGACTATCTTTGCTCCATTGTATGGCCTTTGTTCCTTCATCAAAGATCAGTTGACTATATTTCTGTCTATTTCTGAGTTCTCTGTTCTGTTCCATTGATATATTCTTTTGCCAGTACCACAATGTCTTGATTACTGTAGCTTTATAGTAATCTCGAAGTTGGGTGGTATCTCAGTCCTCTAATTTGTCCTTTTCCTTCAATTGTCTCAGCTATTCTGGATTTTGTACCTCTCAATAGAAACTTTAGAATCAGTTTGTCAATACCTACACAATAACATGCTGGTATTCTGATTGGTATTGCACTGAATATATAGATAAGTTGAGAAGAACTGATATCTTGTCTATATAAAATCTTCCTATCCATGAACATGGAATATCTCCTATTTATTTAGTTATTTGCTTTTGTTCCTCAGATTTTTTTTAACATCTTTATTGGAGTATAATTGCTTTACAGTTGTGTGTTAGTTTCTGCTTTATAACAAAGTGAATCAGCTATACATATACATATATCCGCATATAGAAAAGTTTTTAAAAAGTTCTCCTTGGGGCTTCCCTGGTGGTGCAGTGGTTGAGAGTCCGCCTGCCGATGCAGGGGACACGGGTTTGTGCCCCGGTCCGGGAAGATCCAACATGCCGCGGAGCGGCTGGGCCCGTGAGCCATGACTGCTGAGCCTGCACGTCCGGAGCCTGTGCTCCGCAACGGGAGAGGCCACAACAGTGAGAGGCACGCATACCACAAAAAAAAAAAAAAAAAAAATTCTCCTTGTGCCTAAGAAAATAATATACCTTACTGTGGATAGTTACAAAAATATAGAAAGCTACAAAGTTAGATTAAAATTTCCCTTACCTTATCATGCAGTGATAACCACTTTTTTCCCCCATTTTTAATTATTTTTTAACATCTTTACTGTAGTATAATTGCGTTTTTTAACATCTTTATTAGAGTATAATTGCTTTACAATGGTGTGTCAGTTTCTGCTTTATGACAAAGTGAATCAGTTATACATATACATATGTCCCCATATCTCCCCCCTCTTGTGTCTCCCTCCCAACCTCCCTATCCCACCCCTCTAGGTGGTCACAAAGCACCAAGCTGATCTCCCTGTGCTATGCGGCTGCTTCCCACTAGCTATCTGTTTCGGTAGTGTATATATGTCCATGCCACTCTCTCACTTTGTCCCAGCTTAATCTTTCCCCGCACCATATCCTCAAGTCCATTCTCTACTAGGTCTGCATCTTTATTCCCATCTTGCCCCTAGGTTCTTCTATTTTCTTTTTTTTTTTTTTCTTTTTAGATTCCATATATATGTGTTAGCATACGGTATTTGCTTTTATCTTTCTGACTTACTGCACTCTATATGACAGTCTTTAGGTCCATCCACCTCACTACAAATAACTCAGTTTCGTTCCTTTTTATGGCTGAGTAATATTCCATTGTATATATGTGCCACATCTTCTTTATCCTTTCATCTGTTGATGGACATTTAGTTTGCTTCCACATCCTGGCTATTGTAAATAGGGCTGCAATGAACATTGTGGTACATAACTCTTTTTCAATTATGATTTTCTCAGTGTATATGCCCAGTAGTGGGATTGCTGGGTCGTATGGTAGTTCTATTTGTAGTTTTTTAAGGAACCTCCATAATGTTCTCTATAGTGGCTCTATCATTCCCTCTACATTCCCACCAACAGTGCAAGAGGGTTCCCTTTTCTCCACACCCTCTCCAGCATTTATTGTTTGTAGATTTTTTGATGATGACCATTCTGACTGCTGTGAGATGATATCTCATTATAGTTTTGATTTGCATTTCTCTAATGATTAATGATGTTAAGCATTCTTTCATGTGTCTGTTGGCGATCTGTGTATCTTCTTTGGAGAAATGTCTATTTAGGTCTTCTGCCCATTTTTGGATTGGGTTGTTTGTTTTTATGATATTGAGCTGCATGAGCTGCTTGTAAATTTTGGAGATTCATCCTTTGTCAGTTGCTTAATTTGCAAATATTTTCTCCCACTCTGAGGGTTGTCTTTTCATTTTGTTTCCTTTGCTGTGCAAAAGCTTTTAAATTTCATTAGGTCCCTTTTGTTTGTTTTTGTTTCTATTTCCATTTCTCTAGGAGGTGGGTCAAAAAGGATCTTGCTGTGATTTATGTCATGGAGTGTTCCTATGATTTTCTTTAAGGGTTTTATAGTGTCTGGCCTTACATTTAGATCTTTAATCCATTTTGAGTTTACTTTTGTGTACAGTGTTAGAGAGTGTTCTAATTTCATTCTTTCACATGTAGCTGTCCAGTTTTCCCAGCACCACTTATTGAAGAGGCTGTCATTTCTCCACTGTATATTATTCCCTCCTTTATCAAAGATAAGGTGACCATATGTGTATGGGTTTATCTCTGGACTTTCTATCCTGTTCCATTGATCTATATTTCTGTTTTTGTGCTAGTACCATACTGTCTTGATTACTGTAGCTTTGTAGTATAGTCTGAAGTCAGGGAGCCTGATTCCTCCAGCTCCATTTTTCTTTCTCAAGTTTGCTTTGGCTATTTCAGGTTTTTGGGGTTTCCATACAAATTGTGAAATTTTTGTTCTAGTTCTGTGAAAAATGCCATTGGTAATTTGATAGGGATTGCATTGAATCTGTAGATTGCTTTGGGTAGTATAGTCATTTTCACAATGTTGATTCTTCCAAACCAGGAACATGGTATATCTCTCCATCTATTTGTATCATCTTTAATTTCTTTGATCAGTGTCATAATTTTCTGCATACAGGTCTTTTGTCTCCTTAGATAGGTTTATTCCTAGGTATTTTATTCTCTTTGTTGCCATGGTAAATGGGAGTGTTTCCTTAACTTCTCTTTCAGATTTTTCATCATTCGTATATAGGAATGCAAAAGATTTATGTGCATTAATTTTGTGTCCTGCTACTTTACCAAATTCATTGATTAGCTCTAGTAGTTTTCTGGTAGCATCTTTAGGATTCTCTATGTAGAGTATCATGTCATGTGCAACCAGTGACAGCTTTACTTCTTCTTTTCCAATTTGAATTGCTTTTATTTCCTTTTCTTCTCTGATTGCTGTGGCTAAAACTTCCAAAACTATGTTAAATAATAGTCATGAGAGTGAGCAACCTTGTCTTGTTCCTGATCTTAGTGGAAATGCTTTCAGTTTTTCACCATTGAGGATGATGTTGGCTGTGGGTTTCTCATATACGGCCTTTATTATGTTGAAGTAAGTTCCCTCTATGCCTACTTTCTGGAGGGCATATCTGGAGTGCATATCATAAATTAGTTCCCTCTATGGCTACTTTCTGGAGGGCATATCTGGAGGGCATATCATAAATTGGTGTTTAATTTTGTCAAAAGCTTTTTCTGCATCTGTTGAGATGATCATATGGTTTTTATTCTTCAGTTTCTTAATATGGTGTACCACATTGACTGATTCATGTATATTGAAGAATCCTTGCATTCCTGGGATAAACCCCACTGTATCATGATTATGATCCTTTTAATGTGCCGTTGGATTCTGCTTCCTAGTATTTTGTTGAGGATTTTTGCATCCATGTTCATCAGTGATATTGGCCTGTAGGTTTCTTTTTTGACATCTTTGTCTGGTTTTTGTATCAGGGTTATAGTGGCCTCGTAGAATGAGTTTGGGAGTGTTCTTCCCTCTGCTGTCTTTTAGAGGGGTTTGAGAACAATAGGTATTAGCTCTTCTCTAAATATTTGATAGAATTTGCATGTGAAGCCATCTGGTCCTGGGCTTTTGTTTGTTGGAAGATTTTTAATCACAGTTTCAATTTCAGTGCTTCTGATTGGTCTGTTTGTATTTTCTATTTCTTCCTGGTTCAGTCTCAGAAGGTTGTGCATTTCTAAGAATTTGTCCATTTCTTCCAGGTTGTCCACTTTATTGGCATACAGTTGCTTGTCGTAATCTCTCATGATCCTTTGTATTTCTGCAGTGTCAGTTGTTACTTCTCCTTTTTCATTTCTAATTTTATTGATTTGAGTCTTCTCCCTTTTTTTCTTGTTGAGTCTGGCTAATGGTTTATCCATTTTTTTTATCTTCTCAAAGAACCAGCTTTTAGTTTTATTGATCTTTGCTGTTATTTCCTTCATTTCTTTTTCATTTATTTCTGATCTGATCTTTATGATTTCTTTCCTTCTGCTACCTTTGGGGTTGTTTTGTTCTTCTTCTCTAATTGCTTTAGGTGTAAGTTTAGGTTGTTTATTTGAGAGGTTTCTTGTTTCTTAAGGTAGGATTGTATTGCTATACACTTCACTCTTAGAACTGCTTTTGCTGCATCCCGTAAGTTTTGGGTCGTCATGTCATTTGTTTCTAAGTATTTTTTGATTTCATCTTGGATTTCTTCAGTGATCTCTTGGTTATTAAGTAGTGTATTTTTAAGCCTCCATGTATTTATATTTTTTACAGATTTTTTTCCAATAATTGATATCTAGTCTCATACCATTGTGGTCAGAAAAGATACTTGATATGATTTCAATTTTCTTAAATTTACCAAGGCTTGATTTTTGTTGCAAGATATCACGTATCCTGGAGAATGTTCCATGAGCACTTGAGAAGAAAGTGTATTCTGTTGTTTTTGGATGGAATGTCCTATTAATATCAATTAAGTCCATCTTGTTTAATGTATTGTTTAAAGCTTGTGTTTCCTTATTTATTTTCATTTTGGATGATCTGTCCATTGGTGAAAGTGGGGTGTTAAAGTCCCCTACTATGATTGTGTTACTGTTGCTTTCCCTTTTATGGCTGTTTGCATTTGCCTTAGGGATTGAGGTGCTCTTATGTTGGGTGCATAAATATTTACAATTGTTATAACTTTTTCTTGGATTGACCCCTTGATCATTCTGTAGTGTCATTCTTTGTCTCTTGTAACAGTCTTTTTATAATGTGTATTTTGTGTGATATGAGAATTGCTACTCCAGCTTTCTTTTGATTTCCATTTCATGGAATATCTTTTTCCATTCCCTCACTTTCAGTCTGTCTGTGTCCCTAGGTCTGAAGTGGGTCTCTTGTAGACAGCATATATATGGGTCTTGTGTTTGTATCCATTCAGCCAGTCTATGTTTGAGCATTTAATCTATTTACATTTACAGTAATTATTGATATGTATGTTCCTATTACCATTTTCTTAATTGTTTTGGGTTTGTTATTGAAGGTCTTTTCTTTCTCTTGTGTTTCCTGCCTACAGAAGTTCCTTTAGTATTTGTTGTAAAGCTGGTTTAGTGGTGCTGAATTCTCTTACATTTTGCTTGTCTGTAAAGGTTTTGATTTCTTCGTCGAATCTGAATGAGATCCCTGCTGGGTAGAGTAATCTTGGTTGTAGGTTTTTCCCTTCCATCACTTTAAATATGTCCTGCCAGTCCCTTCTGTCTTGCAGAGTTTCTGCTGAAAGATCAGCTGTTAACCTTATGGGGATTCCCTTGTATGTTATTTGTTGTTTTTCCCTTGCTACTTTACATATTTTTTCTTTGTATTTAATTTTTGATAGTTTGATTAATCGGTGTCATGGCGTGTTTCTTCTTGGATTTATCCTATATGGGACTCTCTGCCCTTCCTGGACTTGATTAACTATTTCCTTTCCCATATTCAGGAAGTTTTCAACTATAATCTCTTCAGATAGTTTCTCAGTCCCTTTCTTTTTCTCTTTTTCTTCTGAGACCCCTATAGTTCGAATGTTGATGTGTTTAATGTTGTCCTTGAGGTCTCTGAGACTGTTCTCAATTCTTTTCATTCTTTTTTCTTTATTCCTCTCTGCGGTAGTTATTTCCACTGTTTTATCTTCCTGGTCACTTATCCATTCTTCTGCCTCAGTTATTCTGCTATTGATTCATTCTAGAGAATTTTTAATTTCATTTATTGTGTTGTTTATCATTATTTGTTTGCTCTTTAGTTCTTCTAGGTCCTTGTTAAATGGTTTTTGTATTTTCTTCATTCTGTTTCCAAGATTTTGTATCATCTTTACTATCATTATTCTGAATTCTTCTTCAGGTAGACTGACTATTTCCTCTTCATTTGTTTTGTCTGGTGGGTTTTTGCCTTGGTCCTTCATCTGCTGTGTGTTTCTCTGTGTTCTCATTTTGCTTAACTTCATGTGTTTGGGGTCTCCTTTTCGCAGTCTGCAAGTTCGTAGTTCCCGTTGTTTTTGGTGTCTTCCCCCAGGGGCAATGTTGGTTCAGTGAGTTGTTTAGGCTTCCTGGTGGAGGGCACTAGTGCCTGTGTTCTGGTGGATGAGGCTGGATCTTGTCTTTCTTTTGGTCAGTTCCACGGCCGGTGGTGTGTTTTAGGGTGTCTGTGACCTTATTATGCTTTAAGGCAGACTTTCTGCTAGTGGGTGGGGTTGTGTTCCCATCCTTGTAATTGTTTGGCATAGGTGTTCAGCACTGTAGCTTGCTGGTCATTTAGTGGAGCTGGGTCTTGGCGTTGAGATGGAGATCTCTTGAATATTTTTGCTGTTTGATATTACGTGGAGCTGGGTAGTTTCCAGTGAACCAGTGTCCTGAACTCAGCTCTCCCACCTCAGAGGCACAGGCCTGACAGCCGGACAGAGCACCACGACCCTGTCAGCCACATTGAAAAAGCGAAAAAGGAAAAATATATATTTATATATATTGTTGCTCCCAAAGTCCACTGCCTCAATTTAGGATGATTCGTTGTCTATTCAGGTGTTCCACAGATGTGGGGTACATCAAGTTGATTGTGGAGATATAATCCGCTGCTCCTGAGGCTGCTGGGAGAAATTTCCCTTTCTCTTCTTTGTTCACACATCTCCTGGGGCTCAGCTTTGGATTTGGCCCCACCTCTGTTTGTAGGTCACCTGAGGGCATCTGTTCCTGCTCAGACAGGATGGGGTTAAAGGAGCAGCTGATTATGGGGCTCTGGCTCACTCAGGCAGGGGGGAGGGTTGGGTACAGAATGTGGGGCAAGCCTGTGTTAGGAGAGGCCAGCGTGACGTTGCAACAGCCTGTGGTGCTCCGTGTGTTCTCCCGGGAAAATTGTCCCTGGATCACAGGACCCTGGCAGTGGCGGGCTGCACAGACTTCAGGGAGGGGAGATGTTGATAGTGACCTGTGCTTGCACACAGGCTTCTGATTGGCTGCAGCAGCAGCCTTGGCGTCTCATGCTCACCTCTGAGATCCGCGCTGATTGCCGTGGTTCACGCCCGTCTCTGGAGCTCGTTTAAGCGGTGCCCTGTATCCCTTCCCCTCGTGCACCCCGAAACACAAAGGCAAGAAAAAGTCTATTTCTTCTTCGACAGTTCCATACTTTTTCCTGGACTCCCTCCTGGCTAGCTGTGGCGCACTAGCCCCCTTCAGGCTGTGTTCTCACAGGCAACCCCAGTCCTCTCCCTGGGATCCGACCTCCAAAGCTGGAGCCTCAGCTCCCAGCCCCCACCCGCCCCAGCGGGTGAGCAGAAAAGCCTTTCAGGCTGGTGAGTGCTGATTGGCACTGATCCTCTGTGCGAGAATCTCTTTGCCTTGCCCTCTGCAAGGCAAAGGGCTTGTAGTGCTCTCTGCTGTGGCTCCGAAGCTTCCCCCCTGCCACCCACTGTCTCTGCCAGTGAAGGGGCTTCCTAGTGTGTGGAAGCTTTTCCTCCTTCCCAGAGGGGCAGATCCCATCCCTATTCTTTTGTCTCTGTTTTTCCTTTTTTCTTTTGCCCTACCCAGATACGTGGGGGAGTTTCTTGGCTTTTGAGAGGTCTGAGTTCTTCTGCCAGTGTTCAGTAGGTGTTATAGGAGTTGTTCCACATGTAGATGTATTTCTGATGTATTTGTGGGGAGAAAGGTGATCTCCATGTCTTACTCTTCCACCATCTTGAAGGTTTCCTCTTTCTACATCATATTTTATATTTTTTTGTTTTCTGTATCCCTTAACTCTTTATTGTGGATATAGATAAATTTACTACTTTTCTCTTTTAACCTTCCTACTAGCTTTATAAGTGCTTGGTTCACTACTTTTATTGCATGTTTGCCTTTACTGATAACATTCTTCCTTTCATAATTTTCATATTTCTAGTCCTGGTCTTTTCTGCTTAGAAAAGATCCTTTAACATTTCTTTTAAAACTGGTTTGGTGATATTGAACTTTTTTAGCTTTTGCTTGTCTGCAAAAACTTTTTATCTTTTCTTCAAATCTGAATAAAGTCTTGACAGGTAGAGTATTCTTGGTTGTAGGGGTTTTCCTTTTATCACTTTGAATATATTGTGCTACCCTCTTCTGCCCTGCAAAGTTTTTGATGAAAAGTCAGCTGACAGTTTAATGGGAGTTCCCTTTTACTTCACTAGTTGCTTTTCTCTTGCTGCTTTTAGGATTGTCTCTCTGTCTTTAATTTTAGCAATTTTAACTATAATGTGTCTTGTTGTGGACCTCCTTGGATTCTCCTTATTTGGGACTCTGTGTTCTTCCTGGACCTGGATGTCTGTTTTCTTTCCCAAGTTAGGGAAATTTTCAACAATTATTTTTTTCAAATAAGTTCTCTGCCCTTTTCTCTATCTCTTTGCCTTCTGGGACCCTTATAATGTGAAAGTTATTATGCTTTATTTTTCCCAGAGTTCTCTTAACTATCCTCATTTTTTTAAACTTCTTTTTTCCCCTTATTTTCTATTTAGCTTGGGTGATTTCCACTACTCTGTCTTTCAGTTTGCTGATCTGTTCCTCTGTGTCACTTAATCTACTGTTGATTTCTTCTAGTGTATTTTTTTTTTTTTCGGTACGCGGGCCTCTCACTGTTGTGGCCTCTCCCGCTGTGGAGCACAGGCTCCGGACGCACAGGCTCAGCGGCCATGGCTCATGGGCCCAGCCGCTCCGCGGCACGTGGGATCTTCCCGGACCGGGGCACGAACCTGTGTCCCCTGCATCAGCAGGCGGACTCTCAACCACTGCGCCACCAGGGAAGCCCTCTTCTAGTGTATTTTTACTTTTAGTTATTTTATTCTCCAGCTAGGTTTGGTTCTTTATGTTTTCCAAATCCTCATTAAAATTCTCACCATGTTCATCCATTCTTTTCTCAAGTTTGTTGAGCATCGTTATGATCATTACCTTGAATTCCTCAAGGTAGATTGCTTATTTCCATTCCATTTAATTCTTTTTCTGAGGTTCTGCCTTGTTCCTTTGTTTGGAACATATCCTTTTGTCTCCTCATTTTGCCTAATTCTCTGTGTTTATTTCTATTTATTAGGTTGATTACATTTCCCAATCTTGGAGAAGTGGCCTTATGCGGGAGATGTCCTATGGGGCCCAGCAGCATACTCTCCTCTGGTCACCAGAGCTATATGCTCTAGGGGATGTCCCCTATGTGGGTTGCATGGGCCCTTCTAATGTGGTGGGGCTGACTACTATAGGTGTGCTGGCAGTTGGGGCTGGCACACGTAATAATAGGCTAGAGGGAGGACTTCATAATGGCTCTTGCCAGTGTTAATGTCCTTGTGGTGGAATGACCTCCCCAAAATGGCTACTGCCAGAGTCTTTGTCCCCATAAGGAATTCCAGTTGCCTCCTGCCTCTCTGGGAGGATCTCTGAGGTCAGTTAGTGGATCTGACCAAGCTCTTTTCAAATTACTGCGTTTGCACTGGCACTCAGAGCAATGTGTCTCTGTTTCCTACAGAGCAGAGTCTCTGTTTCCTACAGCCTTCAAGCTCTCCCATATGCAAGCCCCACTGGCCTTCAAAGCCAGACATTCTGGGGAATCATCTTTCCAGTGCAGGACCCATGGGCTAGGGAGTCCAATGTGGAGCTTGGACCCCTTGCTCCTTGGGGACAACCTCTGAAGTTGTTATTATCTTCTTATTTGTCAGTTACCTACTGGGGTTGGGGGTCTTGATTATATCACAGCTCTGCCCCTCCTACCCATCTCATTATGGTTGCTTCTTTATATCTTTAGTTGTAGAAAAACTTTTTTGCTAGTCTTTAGGTTGTTGTTATAGATAATTGCTCTATCAATAGTTGTAATTTTGGTGTGCCTGTGGGAAGAGGTGAGCTTAGGATCTTCCTACTCCATCTTGGCAACACACTGCAACCTCTGTTTTTAAATTTGTTCATTTAGACTATTAACTTTATAGTGATAATTGATACAGTTTGATTAATATCTGTCATATCCATTACTGTTTTTTATTTGTTGCCATTGTTTTCCTATTTTACATTCCACTTTTTTCTTCCTTTTGTGGTTTTAATTGAGCATTTTATATGATTCCATTTTCTCTCCTTTCTTCGCATATTGGTTACCACTTTCTTTGTGTTTGCCCTAGAGATTGCAATATACATATATAGCTAATCCAAGCCCAGTTTCAAACACTATACAATTTCACAGGTAGTATTAGTATCATATAATAACAAAACAATCCTAATTCCCCCTTCCTGTCCCTTGTACCACTGACTTCAGTTATTTCACTGATACATACATTAGCATTTATATGTATGTATGCTGTATGTAGATGTGTATATATTATATATATATACATAATTGAATATATTGATGCTATTGTTTTGTACAAACTGTTACCTCTTAAGTATAAGAAAAATAAAGATTTTATTTTAACTTCACTTATTCCTTCTTTGATTCTCCTCCTTACTCTTTGTAAATGCAAGATAATGACTTATTTTTTTTCTCTCTAAAGAACTTCTTTTAACATTTCTTATACAGCAGTACTGGCAAAAAAATTCCCTAGGTTTTTGTCTTTATTTATTTTTCACTTTGAAAGATAATTTCATAGGGAATAGAATTGTAGGTTAGCAGATTTTTTCTCTCAATACTTTAAACATGTCACCCCATTTTCTTCTTGCTTGCATGATGTCTGTGAAGAAGTCATATATACTTCTTATCTTTATTCCTCTATAGGTAAGATTTTTCTCCCTTGACTTCTTTCTGATATGCTTTAGTCTGAAAATGATGTAAAGTTTCAGCATTTTTCCTGCTTTGTAAACTCTGATCTTCCTGGATCTGTGGTTTGTTGTCTGGCTTTAATTTGGAGAAATTCTCCATCATTATAGTTTCAAATATTTCTTCTTTTCATTTATCTCTTCTCCTTCTGGTATTTCCATCACAGGTATGTTGCACCTTTATAGTTCCATAGCCCTTGCATATCCTATCCTGCTTTTTTTGTCTTTGTTCTCTTTGCTTTTTTGTTTTCAAGTATCCTACTGATGTTCTTTCCTTAGCCATATCCAATCTAGTAATAAGCCCATTGTAGACATATTCATTTCTGTTGCAGTGTTTTGATCTCTAGCATTTCTTTTTGATTCTATCTTAGTTGTTTTCTCTCTCTGCTTACATTGCCCATCTATTCTTGTAAGCTGTGTGGTTTATCCATTAGAGCCTTTAGCATATTATTCATAATTGTTTTAAAAGTTCTGGTCTGATAATTCCAACTTCCCTGCCATGTGTTTCTGATCATTGTTCAGTTTCTTTAAATTGTGCTTTTTTTTTCCTTTTGGTATGCCTTGTCATTTTTTTTCTGATAGCTCGACATTATGTACCCGGTAAAAGGAACTGTTGAAAATCGGTCTTGGTTACTGATGCTGAGGTGTGAGGAGGGGTAGCATTCTATACTCCTATAATTAAGTTTTAGACTTGTAGTGAGTCTGTGAATGTGAACTATAAACTGACAAGAGCTTCTCATTTTTTTTCTCCCCCCTTTGGTGTGACTGGATTGCTAGAGTGAGCTGTAGTTTAGTACAGCTGACCCTTGAACAACATGGGTTTGAAATGCATGGGTCCACTTATACACAGATTTCTTTCAATAAATACATACTCCAGTACTACATGATCTAATGTTTGTTGAATCTGTAGATGTGGAACCGTGGATATGGAGGGTTGACTTTATAAAGTTATATGTGGATTTTTGACTGTGTGAGAGGTTGATGCTTCTAACCCCCATGTTGTTCAAGGTTCAACTCTATTTCCTTTCTCTCATGTGGAAGGCTTGGGCCAGTTGCAGTTGGGTTTTCCCTTCTCCCAGGTCAGTTAGGCTCTGATAATACCCCAGTAGGTTAGGCTGTAGTTAATTACATTCACCTGAGGTCAGGCCTTGTTTAAAAAGAACAGAGTGCTCTGATATATTTCAAATTGTTTCATTTTCCCCTCCCACTTTTGGAAGCACAAGGAGATTTTTCTCTGATGTTTACTGTGGGAATCTGGTGGAACTCCTGGAGGTAAATCTCACAGTGCTGTGGCAGTCTCCTTATGACTGAGTACCCCTGGAGTTTTAAACTCTCAGTGTTGTGCACACTGAGCCTCCAGCAATTTGTCAATGACAGTTCAGATTTTCCTACATTGTCACTGGTTTTGGTGGCAGTTTCCTCTTATGACTGTTTGCTCAGGTAATCTGTGATGATTTATATTCACCTGTCTCTCAAATCTTTAAGGCAACAGTGTGCCCTGTGTTCTCCTCTGTCTTAGAGATCCAAGAAATGTCATTGGTTTTTCAATCTATTCAGCTTTTTAGTTGTTGTTAGGACAGAATGACAGTTTCCAAGCTCCTAATATGCAGAACTGGACTTAAGTTTATTTTGAAATAATAGGTTATAGTTTTATCTTTTTTGCAGGCTTCACTGTCTGGCTTGCTTTTATTGTCTGTAGTGATGTTACTTTGCTTCTTGTTGTCTTTTTGCTTTATAATAACTCTATAATCTTTATGGCTTTAGATAGTGATCCTATTGTATTGCCCATTTTATGAGAAATTAGTTTTTAATCAACTTTAAGAAGCTTTTTTTCAGGTTCTAAAGTTCTTTATTCTGTTCTTGTTTGTTGTGTGTGTGTGTGTGTGTGTGTGTGTGTGTGTGTAGTTTCCGGAAGTATCATGGCTTACTTTCTGAATTCTCTTTCTCTGGTCTCAAGCACTGCCTTTTTAATGCAGACTTTTTTTTTTCCTCTCTATTTTTCTCCATTGTTTCTGTGCTGCTCAATTTTGATTCTATCTTCAGGAGTTTCATCTCAGTTTTGGGCTTTAACCTAGAGAAAAGCACTGGCTAATTAGTTTTGTGGGTTTATAGGCCCAGAATTCTCTAGGACCTTCAGATCTTACCACTGAACCCTTGTATTCACACACTATTAGAATATGCAAAACCTCACTAGGATTTAGCTTCTGTTGATTTTAAAAAAAATTTCTTGAAGTATAGTTGATTTTGGCCATCATCAAAAAAATCTACAAACAATAAATGCTGGAGAGGGTGTGGAGAAAAGGAAACCTTCGTACACTGTTGGTGGGAATGTAAATTGGACAGCAACTATGGAGAACAATATGGAGGTTCCTTAAAAAACTAAAAATAGCTCTGTTCTTAAATTGTCTCTCCAAGCTTTCCAGGAAGTGTCTTTAGATTTTTTGTTTTATTTCTATCCATCACATGCATTGCTTTCATTTGTTTCCTACTGCATAATTGCTAATATCACAGTGGTCTGATGGATGTCAGTGGTTTTTCCGTATTCCTATAAATTTTAGATTTCCTGGGGATATCTTCTCACATAATGTTGTTATAGGTAATGAAAAATTTTTACTATCTAGTTGTTATATCTGTTTTTACATGGGAATATGGGTAGATTTAAAAAATATGTGACTGCCATGATTATTATTTCAGAGTGCCCTTGTAAAACATGAAGCTGGTTGACCAGCATCATTCACCAGGTATTTCTAATAAGCTAAATTTCTGTGACTTCCATATTTTAGATATGTATTAGCTGGATTTATTTCTTAAAAATATAAGAGGGTTGCAGAAATCAAATATCCTACAATTACAATAAAGAATGGTTAGAGTTACTTGGATATTTACATATCAAAAGAGTTACTTAAGGATATTTCAAAATAGCTGAATAGTATATGATATTGACTATAAAATAGTATATGTACAATATATACTAGTGTAGTATACTGTTAGTATATATATGCTATATACAAATAGTAAATAGAATAGATAAAAGGATCAAGAATAAGGATGGGACTTTCAGAAAGACAGGTTTCAGCTTGTCTTTTAAGAATAATATCTAACTATTATGATTGTCTGAATGGTATGGTTATAAATTTCTTTTGACATATAGTATTAAAGTAGGAATTGTCTGCATGCTAGTGTTGTAATAAACTGGGTTTTAGCAGAGATCACATATGTATAACATCCAACATCTTTTTTTTATATGTACAGATGGCACATGGTGCCAATTTTATTTGCAGATATGACAGCATTCCAAAGTTTACAAATTACACCTTTGCCACAGCCTTGGCTAAATCTTGAACTAGTGCAGAATCCAGCTGTGCTAGGGAGCTGATCTTAGCATGCTTAGACATCATATACTTGTTCTTGATAGTCATGTGCTTTATAAGCCCACAATTCATCATGATTACGTTCTTAGCCAGGTGTTGCATAACAATAAGAAGGGATTCTTCAGTGTCTGAAAGGTAATGCTGTAGAATTGGTGTCCATTCACTCTTATCAAGAATTTTCAGTGCTAAGCCAAATGTCCCATGGCAACCTGAGGAGGAAAGTGCACCATATGGTAGTCCAAAATAGTTCCATCAGATATGTATATAAATAGGAAAATAATATGTGATCCTATTCAGACCAGGAGCAAAATACAGAGGCCTGTAGTCATCATTATTATATTAAAACTACTGAAAGCTTTATCTAATTTGATAATATTTTATTTAAAAGAAGAAACAATATATTTGTATGTTTTAGTCATAACTGGATTCAGTTCTGTGTAACAGAGACCTCCTAAAATAATGGTTTAAACTAGGAAAAAGTTTTATTTTTTATATTAGAGGAGTCCGTAGTCCAAGAAGTACAAAGTGTACTTTGTACAAGTGTGACTCTGCACAAAATCAGGACCCAAGTGTCCTTTTTATTCTATCTTCCTATCTTGTGTGTTCTAAGTTCACTTGTGTTTCAGAATGGCTGCCAAAGTTCCAATTGCTATATCTGGTTGCATGCTGGAAGGCTCATGCAGTACTGAATGGCAGAAAGGGCACATCACCACACTAAAACAGCAACTTTAATCAGCCTAATTGGGAATAAAGCATTTCCTCTTAACAGTTCCTTGGCCAGAATTTAGTAATATGGGCACACTGGCAACAAGGAATGCTAAGAAATAGGATCTTTTATCTGGCCATTTTGCTACTTGTGTGAAATTTGGCTTTTGTTACAAAGGCTAAAAGGGAGGATTTGAATTGGAAGGTAGTTAGCAGTTTCTACCACAGCATATTTGAAAGCAAAAGACAAAATTATAATTATTGCCTAATAGATCTAAATTCATATATAAAAAAGGAAGAAGTTTGGCATATCAAGGATCTAAGCATCTGTCTCATGAAGATAGAAAAGTAGCAGAAGTTATACCCAAAAAGAGTAAAAGGAAAGGAATAATAAAAATAGTGTCAGAAATAGATGAAATATAAAACAAGCATACAGTGAACATGAGAAAATGTGCATAAAAATCAATAAAGCCAAATGGACATATATACACTACCAAATGTAAAATAGATAGCTAGTGGGAAGCAGCTGCATAGCACAGGGAGATCAGCTCGGTGCTTTGTGACCACCTAGAGGGGTGAGATAGGGAGGGTGGGAGGGAGACGTAAGAGGGAGGGGATATGGGGATATATGTATATGTATAGCTGATTCACTTTGTTGTAAAGCAGAAACTAACACACCATTGTAAAGCAATTATACTCCAATAAAGATGTTAAAAAAAATCAATAAAGCCAAGAATTGGTTATTTTCAAAGAGTAATAAATTGATAAAGCTCTAGCAAGACTGCTATAACAAAGAGATAGAGGACAAAAATCAAATTACCATGATAAAGACCATCGCTGCCGCTTCACAGAAGTTAAAGGGAATACAATGAGTAACTTATGCCAAAAGATTTCACAGTTTGTGTGAAATGGACAAATTCTTTGAAGAAACACAATTTTCAGTCTGACAGAAGAAATAAAAATGCTGAATAGTCCTTCATACATTAAAGAAATTGAATCCATTATTAAAATCTTTCCCACAAAGAGACTTCAGGTCTAGATGACTTTGCTGGTGAATTATCCTGCACATCTAAGGAACATATAACACCATCTTAACCAAAATTTCCGAAGAGTGAATAAGAATGCTTTTCATGTTTTGAGAAGTCAGCATAACATTAAAAGCAAAACCTGAAAAGGACCTTACAAGAAAGAAAATTGCAGGCCTGTCTTATGTATGCACATGTAAAAATTATTAAAAATATATTAGAAAATTAGATCTAGTGACATACAAAGTAGTTAATACCCTATAGCCAACATACGTTTGTTTGAAGAATAAAAAATTAGTTTAACATTAGAAAACGAATCACATAACAGAATATGAGTGGGGGAAAACACCTCACTTTGCCCAGTATCAGGTTAACTAAAATTTGTGTATATTTTGAATGAGTGTGTCCTCATTTTTCAAGGTTCCAAAGTAACTGAGACTTGATCTCATCTAACTTGTGATAGGCAGAATTTCAAGATGGCCCATATGATCTTTGTTCCCTGGTGTTACTCCCACAATCATGTTATATTATGCAGCAGATGATATTTTGCAGATGTCATTAAGGTTCCTTACACGTCAGTTGACCTTAAGATAGATTATCTGAGTGGGTCTAACCTAATCAAATGACCTCTTTAAAAACAAAGAGTGTTCTCTGGCTGATGGTGGAACAGGATATCAGAGAAAGTTGAAGCACAAGAAGGATTTGATGTACCGTTGCTATCTTAAAGGTGAAGGGGACCACATTTAAATGACATGAGAGTGACTTTATGAGCTAGGAGTGACCCTCCACCAATAACCAGCAAAAAAATGGAGACTTTAGTCCTATGCAAAAAATTGGATTCTATCAACTACTTGAATGAGCTTAGAAGCAGATTTTTTCCAGATAAGAAAGAACCCAGACTGGCCACAAAGTTTGTGCAATTTGTTACTCAGTAATAGCAAAATAATATATAATAGAGTTGTGCAAAGTGAGGTTATAGTTCTGGTATATGCAGGGTTTCATTAATGCAGTACCTTGTAAAGTGAGGTCTACCTGTATACAATTCTCTCAATGTCTGCACCAAAATCATAAAATTCAACAGTCATTTAAGGTTTATATATATATATATATATATATAGCAATCTAGGATTAGAAGGAAACTTTCTTAATCTATCAATACATATATTTTAACACATTTATTAATACTTAGTAGTGAAATATTGGAATTATTCCCCCTGAGGCCAGGAACAAAACAAGGGTGTCAACTGTTAGCATTTTTATTTAGTACTGCAATGGTGAGCATAGATCAGTGGAACAAAGTAAGGAAAATAAAAAGGAAGTTAAAAGATTAGAAAGTAAGAAAATTGTAATTTCTTATAGATGTCATGATTTTGAATGTGCAAGATAGTAAAATAATAATACAAAAACCAATAGTATTTAAATATATAATAACAATCACCAATTGGAAAATGAAATTAAAAGCTACCATTTATAGTAGTATAAAAGCCTCACCATTTGTTGGATTGGTCTTCCAGAGGCTGACACAAAAACAAGATTAGTTGTACAAGAAATTTATTGGGAGAAATACCTTTGACAAAGGAGGAAGGAGTAGGAATAAGCAGGGAGAAACCTTCACACTCTGATGATAATTTGACACCTGTGAAGGGAGAGAGACAATGGATTGGGCAGAAAGAGACTCAGTAACACAATTCTGAAGAAATTTAGGCCAGACCATTGGGGAATCCCTGAGCAAAACTTGAACGTTGGAGGAATCCTGCATCAGGCAGAAATGGGCCAGCACTAGTACAATACCTCAGTCATTGACTGGGAATAGCCTTGGCAAAAATGTAGTGATGGATCTAAAGAGGCAGCAGCTGGGGCTGTCAGTCAGCTGTGCTCCTCATAGTGGATTCTCTTCAAGGAGATCTGAGCGGCGCACTTCCATGGCTGTCATAAACCACGGACTAAGGATACATGAAAGGAAAGGTGTGAATTACCTCTGAAAAGAAAGCTACCAAACATTACTGATAGAACAAGATGAAAATAAATATAAGAATATATCATTTTTATGATATTGGATGAATCAATGTAATAAAGATGTCTGTTCTTTCTAAATTGATCTGTCTCTGCAGTGCATTCCTCAACAAAATTCTAGCAGTTTTCCTTTAATAACACATACTTCGAAAAATAATATTGTGTTGGCATTTCAATTTGCCTCTACTCACTCTCTAAATCCCATTAAACTGATAGTGTGAGAATTTAGAAAGGCAGAGGGCAAGAGAAGGGCAAAGAGAAAGAGAACAACAAAATTTTGCAAACTAGGAAGCAGATAGGTATGTATAACTGACTTTGCAGATCTTAGGAACGTGTAGCTAGAGATCAGAAATCTCTGGTCTTTAAGATGGCTACCTGATTTTGTCAATAAATTATATTGGAACACCGTCACACCCATTCTTTTATATATTGTCTATCAATGTGCTTTTAAGCTACAATGGAAAAGCTGAGTAGTTGAGATAGAGATTGTAGTACCCAGAAACCTAAAATTTTTACTGTCTGTATTTGGCTCTTTAAAGAAAAAGTTTGCCAACATCTGCTATAGCCTGTCCTGAAAGTATCAGAAGCCAAAGACTGAGGCTGATGCATACTGCAGAACCCAGGAATGATTAGGATTTAAAGATTCTAGGAACCTCTTGTAAATGCTCCTGCAAATAGGAGCATTTATTGAATCTCTGTTTTAGAATCAGTTAAACTCTCCTATTCCATTCTGAACTGAGATATTTAGTGTTTTATTTTAGAGATGAAAGTATAGCCATAATGCCTCTAAAATTATAAGCTAAAACAAATGAAATTAAAAAATGGAGATAAAAGAGTTTAAGGGGCTTTTTTTTCCTCTATCAAACTTGATATATACTTTTTTGGGAATTCTAATTTTAGGCTGATAGATATTTTCCTTTAGCTCATTGAATATATTTTCATTATTTTTGGCTTCCATTGTTACTGTTGAAAAGTAAATTGTTAGGCTAATTGTTCCTTTACAGGTTATCTTCCTTTTCTCTCACTACATTTAAATCTAAGATATTTCTGTTGGTTTTCTGAAGATATTTACTTTGACAATTCTAAGAATCAATTTATTTTTATTTTACAATTTGATATTTGCTGGGCTGTGTGCATCTAAGGATTGGTTTCTCCTTTATCAATTCTAGATAATTTCCAGTCATCATTTTATTTATTGATAATCTCTTCAAAATATTTTTACTATATTCCTCATTTTTCTTATGGTGGGAAGTTACCTCTTTGCAATGGTGGTCTCTAAGTATATTAACAGGTAGACTACAGCAGAGGTCATCTTCACAGACTAATATGTTGGTATTTGGTAACACCCTTGGCTTAGGGTTTCTTCCTGTTGATTCCAAGGTCTTGTTGGGGAGGGTAATCAGGCCTCCACTGAGTTTTGTTCTGGATTTATTTTCTAATCTCTAGCTTAGTTTCTTCTCTGTTCTGTATTATGGGTAAGTTTTAGTAGTTCAGGCTCTTAAATATTGCTTTGATTGTAAAATTCATTTGTGAAACATGATCTTATTTCTCTTATAATTTACTTAGAATGCCTTTTAATTGCATCCCATTGTTATTGCCAGCTGTAGTGGTGGAAAATTACCTAGATGCTATTATAACCTCCAAGTAAGTTACCAGGCAGGCCATTTCAGATGTCACAGAGTAAAAAGCCCAGAGATCAAATTAAGATACTTGAATTAGTTTATTTAATCTACTTAAAACGTACAGCAAGAAGAAAGGGAGAAAAATGGAATAGATGTGAGTACAAGTGGGGTGAAGTGACCACACTATCTGAATCCTGCATTATGCAATGTTCATATGTCCTGTTTCTCACTATGTTCCCTCAGGCTTTCCCTGATGGTTAGGTTATAAGGACCAGAGTTGAGGATGAGTGAGGGTCTTCAACAGCCAGAAAATGATTTGAGCCAACACACTCTTGACATTTTAGAGAGATGTAGGAGCAAGCAAGTGTCCTTCACCTTAGCTATAAACTATGTAACTGATAACTTAGTAAGCAGTGATGAATTTTACTTTCATGTTTTGAGAATAGCATGCATGAGGTCATATTAGGTTGCTGATGGATGATTGATTTGGTGGGAGACACAACTGTCCATCTGAAAATGATGTGATAAACGCCTTATGAATGTTTTAAAATGTTATTTAGTCATTCCATACATTATTTCTTCCATTATATCAGTATTCTTCACACACCTATGCTTCATCTATTATATAATGTGTTTTTCAGGTTAGTACCTTACTTATTATGTATACCTAAGACGTCTTATGAATCTTATCTGTAGCTCTCATTTGCTAGTTCAGTATCTATACTTGGCATCTTACAAGCTTTGCCTGTTCTGCTTGCTTGTTCTCTTTCCCTTTAACACATAATTGAATACTCTCAAATCATGCAACAAATACAAATTTACAATGTCTGTTAATCTTTCTTTTATAATTATTTCTATTTTACATCCTATAAGGAGGATCCTTAGATTAATCTTCCAGTTGAATAATTTTCTCCTCAGTGATATATAATCAATCTGCTACTTAATCTAGCCATTGAAATTTTAATTTTAATAGGTAGAAGTATTATTTGGTTCTCTTTCAGATTTTCGTATTGTTTTCTTAATAGCTCTTTCCTCATATTTTAAATTTCCCTTTATTTTGTAAAACATATTAAACATACTGATTTCATTGAGTAACTTATAATTCCAGTAGTTGCTATCTTTACAGATTTGATTTTACGGTCTGCTTTTACTGCGGATTTCACTTACTGTATGTCATTCCCTTCTGCGTTCTGTGATTTTGAGTGTGAACTCATATGCCTTGGAACTTTTTCTAAATTATTTGACACTCTGTTATGAAGATTGGTTTTCCCATAGAGGATGTTTTGATTACTTTTAAGTGTATACTGGAACTTAAAAGGATCATCTCCAGTTTTACAGATTACTCCGGTAGTCTGAATTTGGAATGAAAACCCAGGTGAGGAATAGATTGCTTTTAAAATTTTTCAGTGAAGATTGTTTTTCTTTCTTTCATGCAGGGACAAGGTAGGTCCAAGATGATAATTTTCTTCTTCTGGCAATTTGTAGAGTGAGGAGAATAATGATATTGGTGCACAGGAGGTGCATTTCATCTGATCCTAGATTTTTGTAAAGGTTTCTCATTATAATCTCCATCCTGATGAGACCCTAAGCACTTCTCTACATGTAATACTCAAGCCTACCAGTAATACCAAAGGTCAAGATTATCTGAGTGAAGTAAATGTCCTGAGGTGGAAAGCTGGGTTCAGATCCACTTCTTGTTTCTTTGAACTGTTGCTTTAATTTGTGTTTAGATTCTAAGGAATATAAGAATTTTAAAAAATAAATAACATTTTTAAAAAATAAATTGATCTAGGTTTCTGCATTATGAGAAAGATAATTGCCACATATTTTACCTCTCTACACTCTACTTACAATGAAAAGACTCTTTATCAAGCATCCATTCTCATCCTTTCTATAGTCTTAAATCTAATTTATGTTTCTTAATAATATTAAAAATAAACTCACATAAATAAGCAATTATTGATAATTCCAGCAATGTTAACCACCTATTGTGAAATATTTTATAGTTGACAAGATTTAAGGAATAAAAATTTATATAAATAGAACCAATAGTCCTATGTATCATCAGCATTTTACTTGTCTCCTCTATATTTAACTGTTCCCCATTATGTACAGTGTGATTTGGGCTGATTTGACCATACACTTGACACCCAGATGAGTAATTTCTGATACAAGGCAATTTGTTTTATTAGGATTGTTTTGATTATCTTAATAAAAGAAGTAGAAGAAATTAAAGAATATCCAAGACAAACTAGTGTAAACAATAAAGGGATATATTGGTTTACGTGACTGAACAGTCCTCAAGAAATTGATTTGGAATCCCCAATAAAACCTTAATTCTACCCTACCCCTGATATTACCCTTTGATATTTATACCAGTTTGAGCTTCTTGTTGTTATGTGTAAAAATAAGTTGATACTATAAAGAATAGGCTTCAAACTGTAAAACTGGCTAAACTGAGGTATGGAAGAGAATGAGGAGGAAAAATTATTTATCCTAAGCTGGCAAGTTGGTCATTCTTTTTGCGTAGTTAAGAAATAGTTGGTTAAACTTTTATTTATATTATACATTGACTTTTGCTTACGGAAGGTATGAAGTTGAGAGGATTAGTAGGAAAAAGTACCAGATACTGAAATATTTTGATTACTTCTGTGGTCCTATGTATCATCAGCATTTTGCTTGTCTCCTCTATATTTAACTCTAATAGTAGATTAGTTTAGGAAAGATACATAATTAACTTGAAATGTTAATTGTATATAATGAAATGTATATAAATGAAAGCAGTGCGGGAAGAAAATATGACTTTGCTAAGAAGGATCTTTTTCGCCCATGATCTGTAATTCAGTTTGATGAAATGTCTGTTAATCTGAGAGTCTGTCAATAGAAAAGATGATGTATTTACCCCAAGATAAACTTAGGACTTGGAAAGGTAAGAAACTAGAAGAAATTAGTACCTGCTATAAAGCAGTCTCTTCCTGACTCAAAGAATAGTAAACCTCACTAGGAAGATAGAGCCTTTGATTTGGTGATAAAACCATAAAGAAATATTAGTGGAACCCCAGGCAAAGCCCAGTTGAAGATACAAGTCATTAAACTTAGTCCTGTGGGAAGGGCAGAACATAATGTTTTTATGCTGAAGAAAGATTTTTCTACATTGAGAAAGTTGTTTGTTTTCGGGGGTGGGCAGCGAAAATATGAACAGCTTACTAAGTGTTTAGGGGAATTAAGTGGCCAGATAAATCTAAAACTTTTCTGAAAATGTTGATTTTCTCAAGGCCTTTGGCACATCCAGTATTCCAGTTCTTATGACATAGTCTTCTGCTATAGTAACATCTTCCAGACATCCTTATAATTGCTCATCTCAAGGAGAGGGCAGTATTCAAGGGAGTGCCTGGATGAAAGCCCAGTGGAATGCTTTCAGCTTTACTGACCAGAGGATGAACTGTACTGCCCAGGCAAAAAGTCCTACCTATTCTTTTTTGGCAAGATATGATATATGTTATGGTCCAGTGACCACTTTATATTCATCTGTAGTCATTATGATTTTTTATATACATTTATATATTGGGTAGGTAGGTTGGGGATGGATAATTGAGTATTAATCCAGAGTTGCTGGACCATGAATTACTAAGGATCCGGAACTTGGACCTAGATTCAATGTTAGGTATGTTTTTGGATTCTTTCCTTTTGAAGGAGGGGTGCATATACTTCATCTAGACATTGCTGATTTGGTAGGTATGTGTATGAGAAGGAAATTGATATTGATTTCCAAAAAGGTAGATTTTAATGGACCTTCTTGTTGTATACTTAACATCTACTCCACCACTCACCATTGTGAAGAGTAGGATAAATCAAACACTCAGATGTTAGAGGTGGGACCAGATTGTTCTGAGCCAGTTAGAGTAAATTTATGTCTTTTGCCACAGGGATTGGTAGGTTTACACAATCCAGTCCATACTAGTTCCCTGCTCATGGGAATTAATTTCTGTTTGACCCAAATGAGCATGAGGTACAAGCTTTTTGTTTTATTTTTGGTTTTGGTAATCATGTATCATCTATTATCTTTCTCCTGGATTATTACTATACTTATTTCTTTTCCAACATAAGATACACCTGCTTGGGGTAGAATTGACACGTGGAAGAAGGGTGAGCCAAGAAAACTTCAGAGGAATGGGGCTGAGTTCCAAACAAACCAAGCCTGGAGACTTACCCCTGGATTTTTCAGTTTTGGTAGCCAGTAACTTCTCATTTGTGTTTAAGCCACCTTAACTTTGTAGTTTTCTGTTTCTTACAACCAAAAGCTGCTAATTGATAAGTATGTTTATTAGAAATATATTTTTTGAATTATTGAGTAGCATACAAATTATCTGCAGGGGCTTAATTCACTAGTAACTACTGTAAAATTAGCAAAATATGTCAAGTGTAGCTCTTATAGATAATTTTATTTAATTTTTAAAGATTGTAAGATGGAATAAATTGTTGCCACTTATAAAAGACCTGGACTACTGATTATAGCCATTGTCACATATTTTCAAAGTTGAAATTACTGAAACATTAAAAATCAAATGAAGTTAATTGCTGTTGCCCAATTTTGCCCCAGTTTTCCTTGAGAAAAGCATTTTTGTTACTTTAATTCACTTGAAAGTAAAGTGTTTATTTTGTTAAGGCTGTGTCACATATATTTTATTTTTGTATCAATTATGCATACATTTTTTATTAAATCTTTAGGAGTTCTCATACTTTTACTTCATTTTCTGAATATCATGTTGGATATTGGAAAGCTCTCTTGAAATGACTAGCATTTTGACGACATTATTTTTACTTATGATGGTTATGTAGCAGTTTATGTTATTATCAAATATCAAATTATCTGGGTTTAAAATCATCAGTAATTTTAGAATCTTTGATGGTTGATAAAAGAAAATGAGTATATCAAAGGAGAAAAATTCTTATATAGAGAATTAAAAAAAATTTCTCCTTATTTATACACTGAGAAACATAGAAAGCTTTAGAGATTAAACGCCAGATCAAATTTGGTTTTTAATTTTTATTGGTCATAGGCGATTCTTATAAAGACTACCTCCTACCCTTTTTTTCACTTATTAGAAAATAATGTAAAATTGTTTTGGCATAACCAGGTATCCTTAACTACAGTGAATTTTTTGGTATTATCCAAAGTTGGCAATGGATTACAGTTAGCAGACATGTGTTCAAGTTCTGGTTTGGCATTTTGTGCCAGACATTTTATGTAATCTATTTCATTTAATCCTGTAAACATTCCTATAAATAACTTCTGTGAGGTTATAAAACTAGTAAGTTATAGATACAGGACGCTAACTCTTACAGATCAGATCAAAATGAAGCATTTTTATTATTCTGCTACCACTTGCTAGGATCTTAGAAAATAATATTTCAATGAAATTTTCATTTACAAATTATAGAATTATACTAGTGTACCTTATTTGTCTCATGGCATGATATCAGGTAGGACATACAATTATTAATTTTTATTTTTTGGCTCATTCTAAAAATATTTATTGAGTGCCTACTATATTTCCTCTTTGATTTCTTCAGTGATCACTTCGTTATTAAGTAGTGTATTGTTTAGCCTCCATGTGTTTGTATTTTTTACATATCTTTTCCTGTAATTGATATCTAGTCTCATGGCGTTGTGGTTGGAAAAGATACTTGATACAATTTCAATTTTCTTAAATTTACCAAGGCTTGATTTGTGACCCAAGATATGATCTATCCTGAAGAATGTTCCATGAGCACTTGAGAAAAATGTGTATTCTGTTGTTTTTGGATGGAGTATCCTATAAATATCAATTAAGTCCATCTTGTTTAATGTATCATTTAAAGCTTGTGTTTCCTTATTTATTTTCATTTTGGATGATCTGTCCATTGGTGAAAGTGTGGTGTTAAAGTCCCCTACTATGAATGTGTTACCGTCGATTTCCCCTTTTATCGCTGTTAGTATTTGCCTTATGTATTGAGGTGCTCCTATGTTGGGTGCATAAATATTTACAATTGTTATATCTTCTTCTTGGATCGACCCCTTGATCATTATGTAGTGTCCTTCTTTGTCTCTTCTAATAGTCTTTATTTTAAAGTCTATTTTGTCTGATATGAGAGTTGCTACTCCAGCTTTCTTTTGGTTTCCATTTGCATGGAATATCTTTTTCCATCCCCTTACTTTCAGTCTGTATGTGTCTCTAGGTCTGAAGTGGGTCTTTTGTAGACAGCATATATATGGGTCTTGTGTTTGTATCCTTTCAGCCAATCTGTGTCTTTTGGTGGGAGCATTTAGTCCATTTACATTTAAAGTAATTATCAATATGTATGTTCCTATTCCCATTTTCTAAATTGTTTTGGGTTCATTATTATAGGTCTTTTCCTTGTGTTTCTTGCTTAGAGAAGTTTCTTTAGTATTTGTTGTAAAGCTGGTTTGGTGGTGCTGAACTCTCTCAGCTTTTGCTTGTCTGTAAAGGTTTTAATTTCTCCATCAAATCTGAATGAGATCCTTGCTGGGTAGAGTAATCTTGGTTGCAGGTTTTTCTCCTTCATCACTTACAGTATGTCCTGCCACTCCCTTCTGGCTTGCAGAGTTTCTGCTGAGAGATCAGCTGTTAACCTTATTGAGTGCCTACTATAGGCTAGGCACTTTCTAGATCCTGAAGATACAACAGTGAACAAAACACTAAAAAATCACTGTTCTCATGGAGATTATAATCTAATGGAATTCTTATTTTCACATAATTGTATATAGTGGAACATCTTATATAATGGTACAATAACTATATATTACTTTACAAACATAACTTATAATGACTTTATTGTTAATAGATTTTTACTGAAATATACTTTTTCTATGTTTAAGGTTTTAAGTCTACTTTTATATTTGTTAGCTCACTCAATCCTCACAGTAGTTATGTGACATAGATATAATTACTTGATAGATATTATAATAGAAACAATTGAGGATTCACTTAAAAGGTAGATAAAAAGAAAAGAAAGTACATGTTTAGATATTTACTATAAATTTAAAAAGATGAAAACTAGTCCATTATATTTTAGTAGTAGAATATCTCACAAAACTCTTTTCAAATTTATATAGGTATCATCACTCTCAGAGAGGTTGTAATATGTTTATGGTGGCTTTCTGGTTGTATCATGCTGAATAGCTCATGAGTTGTTACTTCTTTCATAAAATTATTGAAGCAATTACTTTTTTATCCTTCCTGCATAAAAATTTGCAATATTAGATTTTGTAGCACCTAGAGTTCTTGCAAATAACAGAAGTAACTCTAAATCACTTAGGCAATGATGTAATTTCTTGGAGGTTTATCCAGGAAGCTCACACAATGTTCAGGAAGCCACACAACTGGGCTTGAAAAATGAGCAGCAATGAGAAGACAGAACCAAGACTCCACCAGAGAAACAATTTACTCAGAGTGCTTCCATTTGTCTGTAATTACTAGCTACTTGTCACCCTGTTATTCTGTGGCAGCTGCTGTCAACACTTTCATTGTCCTTGTGCTTTTGGATAATTCCCTAGAAAGTGAAAATCCAGGGAGAAAGCATTAAATTGTCTGAAGCTAGATAATATGACTATGTCTTAGCTCTTAGGAAAATGAAAAAGGGAATATCTTTTATTATCTTTTATATTAAGCCATCCATACATTGAAGATAATAATATATCAATATAGGAAGCCAGAATGGGAGGCTCTTCAGGTGCTGTGCACCTCTACTAAATGTACACTAAATTCATTTTATCTGTATAGCTATAGCATCATAATAGACAAGACTAATATGGGATCTCTAGAACATTTCTACAGTTTAAATTTAATTTACAGTGACTTCCCTGGTTGCTCAGTGGTTAAGAATCCGCCTGACAATGCAGGGGACACGGGTTCGATCCCTGGTCTGGGAAGATTCCTCATGCTGTGGAGCAACTAAGCCCATGCACCACAACTACTGAGCTTGCGCTCTAGAGCCCGCAAGCCACACTACTGAAGCCCATGTGCCTAGAGCCCATGCTCCACAACAAGAGAAACCACCACAGTGAAAAGCCTGTGCACTGCAATTAAGAGTAACCCCTGCTCACTGCAACTAGAGAAAGCACCTGTGCAACAATGAAGACCCAACACAGTTATAAATAAATAAATAAATATGTATATTTTAAAAAAGTTAGTTTACAGTAAGTTTGTATATGTACTTATGTATCTATATTAAAATATGTATATATGCACTTGTTTTCCATTCTCCCCTAGAAGTCTCTAAGGCAAAATGGGAGGAAAATGTGTATATGTATGTATGTATGGACATATATTTATGTTTCAGAATGTGATATAGATCAGGGGTTGGCGAAATACAGCCTGTAGGCAAAATCCAATATGGTTTATAAGCCAAGAAGAATGCTTTTTACTTTTTTAAAGAGTTGTGGAAAAAAATGAAGAATATGGGACAAACCAAATGTATACTGCAAAGCTTAAAATATTTGCTCTCTGGTTCTTTACAGAAAGTTTCTGACCCCTGTTATAGAAGGCTATGATGAAGATAAGGAGAAAACTTCTAATTTAATTAAGTTTATGATATGATGGATAATTTTGTTGCTGGTTTTTGTTATATATGTTACTGGTCTCTGAGTTGAATTTGAGGTGTGCTTGAACCTGTGTTCAAGAAAGCCAAAACATTTTTTCATAATTTTTAAGTTGGTAGAAGAATATCAGTTTAGTTTTCCTGAACTATAAAATCTATATAAAGCATAGAAGTGTGTCATGTTAAACAGGACTACAGAAATTTGTTCTAGGTAGATTCTGATCTGATAATTTAGAAATCTATATTGTTAATTACTCAGTAAATATTTGATATATGAATATTCTGGAATCATGCCAATATTTTGCAAATAACACTTCCTGTGAAAGAAAGAGATGCTGGTTATAATCTAGGGAATTAGACCATAGGTCAGGACTGGGTAGCCAATAGGTCCACCAAACTTAAGGGCACCTTGTTGGGGGAAATGAGAACAAACAAGATTTACAAACTGGAAGGCCCACAAACAGGGTAGGGAATAAATGGGTTGTAATTAATTCTGAAACCCAAACTTTGAATATTAACATCTATTAATGCATTCATTTTATGTACATTATTAATACTTCACTAGTTTTTAAAGGGATAAATTTATCAAATAGTATTCAACATAGTAATATTGCAATATATAAGAATCAGGAAATGATTATATCTTTTCAAATTATTCACATAAAAGATTTACTTTAAGTATAAGGATTTATAAGGTACTTAACATGATTTCATAATATAAAAGCATTATATGCAACTTTTAAGAACTATGTCTATTATTCAGATGGTAGTTACCTTCACTACTTGAAGAGTACATTTTGAGACCTCATATTGGAATTACAAGATGAAAAGTTATAATAGTCTATCATTTTGTTACAGTAAATTATGTAATTCTGAATACTGATTTTATTCAACAATGACTATTTATGTATAATTAAGTTAATTTCTACCTTAAAAACTAGGTATATTGAAGATAGTAGTAGCACAATTTCTTTTTAAAGAAAATTCTATTTTAAATGATAAATTTAAGTGAAAATTCCTATGAAAAATATTTAGTAAGGTGAATTTGCCAGATGTAGACAATTTAAAATAATATCTAACTTTGCATATGGTGGGTATCATTAATCATAATTTGTAAATTCAAGGTCATATTCAAGCCAATGTTATCTAAAATTTTCAGCTTTAAAATTAGCTTAGCTTAATGCTATCTTGGTACACAGATGTGCTTTCTTCTACTATTTGCAAACCAAAAATCATCATTGTTAAAATATTAGTAAAATATCAAGAACATTTCATTATTCAGTAAACAATTTTAATAATTTAATATCAATAAAATAGGTTGTGTCAGGTCTTATGTTCAACTTACTAAGTTGAATAATGGCTCTACTTAAGTTGTAAGAATTAGACTGAATCATTTTCTCTTTTTATTTCAAGTTTATGCAGAATAATTTTAATTGTACTAATACTTTACAAGATGTTTTTATTCCATTGAAACTCAGAATAAAAAACAGACTTTTTATTAGTCTTTTTAGAAACTAGTTTTCCATTTTCAGAAGTGATGTAAGACTCAGAATATTTTGCATGTTTTTTTCTTTCAAAATGAATGGACTTCTACATAGATACACAAACAAGCTTTATTGCCATCTCCTTGTCCGTATTAAACTCGGTAGCTGACTAATGGCATAGGGAGGTGGATAGACTCATTCAAACATCAAGTGGGTCTTTCTGCATTTAGAGAAGTAACAGCACATCAATCAGCAGAATTCAAGAGGTATAATAAGAGCAGCATGACCTTGGTGCATGCCCTGATGATTCAAGCTATCATAGAAGGATCCCCTTTGTCTGCTTCCTCTTGTGGATTCAGATTAGTACAGTTCTGACTCTCTTAAGCAAATGTGTGTGGCCATTTGAGAAGCAAGTATGCTTTAAAAATATATAATTCAAAATAAATCACATGGGGAACATGGCACTTAAATTTAAGCTACTCTAACAGCCAGCTTTGTATCTGTGACCTATAGGCTTTGACTATTTCAGAGGACAGTCTATTAAACAAAGTCAGTCTCATTACAATGAAGTATTTCCTTGGGGTGGACTGGGCATAGATTAACTTTACTTGTAGAAAGTCAGAGAATACTTTCAGTAGGAGAGCATGCCTAAATTGAAGCTTTAATAATTTCTGAGGAATATGAATTTCCTTATTTCATTTAGTAGGATAGCTAAGAACTTGAGAAGCAGTATTTTTTAATAGAGTAGAATGAGAATGCTTTAGAGGAAAAAGTAATTATTCTTAGTTTACTCTCTCTAGGATTAAATGATAAAACTCCATTTGAGTTTATATATTGGTTACCTTTGATAATGAAAACCATAGTGGACTAGGAAAATTTTTCACAAAGGAAGACAATGTGGCCCAAATTTTCCAAAATAATTTAGTATTGTTTGTTTAAGACTATAAATGGCTGAGGAAAGAATTTCTGGTCTCAATAGAAAACTCTAAAACTGAAAAGCAAAATAACACTGGAAAAAAACCACAACAGATTATACAAGAACTGTGGGACAACTACAAAACGTACAACATACACCTAGTAAGAATCCCAGAAGGAGAAGAAAGAAAGAAAGGAACAGACATAATGTTTGCAACAAGCACAATGGAGAATTTCCCCCAATTAGTATCAAACACCACACCACAGATCCAAGAACATCAGAGGACAACACGCAAGATAAATGCTAAAAAACCTACACTTAGGTATATCATATTCAAACTAAGAAAAATCAAAAGAAATTTTAAAAATCCATAAAAAACCCAGAGGATAAATACATCTTACTATAGAGGTGCAAAGGTAAAAATTAAATTTGACTTTTCCTAGGAAACCATGCAATCAAGAAGAGAGTGGAGTGAAATATTCAAAGTAATGAGAGAGAAAAAAAATCAACCTAGAATTCTGGTCATTGCAAAATTATCCTTAAGAAGTGAAGGAAAATAAAAACTTTCTCAGACAAAAACTGAGAGAATTTGTTATAAGTAGACTTGAATTGCAAGAAATGAGAAGTTTTCTAGAGAGAAAGAAATGGTTTAGGTCAGAAACATAGCTACATAAAGAAAGGAAGAACATTTGAAAAGGAATAAGTGAAAGTAAAATAACTTTTTTTAAAAAAATTGCGGTATAGTTGAATTGCAATATTATATAGGTTTCAGGTGTAAAACATAGTGATTCACAATTTTTAAATGTTATACTCCATTTATAGTTATTAGAAAATATTGGGTATATTCCCACTGTTGTAAAATGTATCCCTGTTATTTATTCTATATATAGTATTTTGTACCTCTTAATCCGCTACCCCTATCTTGCCCCTCCCCACTTTCCTCTCCTGGCTGATAACCACTAGTATGTTCTCCAAATCTGTGAGTCTGTTTCATTTTTGTTATATTCATTAGTTTGTTTTAATTTTTTAGATTCCATATATAAGTGGTATCATACAGTATTTGTTTTTCTCTGTCTGACTTATTTCACTAAGCATGATACCCTCCAAGTCCATCTTTGTTGCTACAAGTGGCAAAATTTTATTCTTTTTTATAGTTGAGTCACATTCCATTATACACACACACACACACACACACACACACACACACACACACACACACACAAACACACCAGTCATCTGTTCTTCCTTATTCATTCATCTGTTGATGGAAACTTAGTTTGTTTCCATCTCTTGGTTATTGTAAATAATAGTACTGTGAACATTGGAGTGCATGTATCTTTCTGAATTAGTGTTTTTGTTTGGCTATATAACCAGGAGTGGAATTACTGGATCATATGGTAGTTCTACTTTTAGTTTTTTGAGAAACCTCTGTACTGTTTTCCACAGTGGATGCGCCAATATAAATTCCCACCACCAGTGTACAAGTGTTAATTTTTCTCCACATCCTTGCCAATATTTGTTATCTGTGGTCTTTTTGATGATAGCCATTCTGAAAGTGTAAGGTGATATCATTGTGGTTTTTATTTGCACTTCTCTGGTGACTAAAAATGTTGATCATTGTTTCATGTGCCTATTGGCCATCTATATGTCTTCTATGGAAAAATGTCAATTCAGATCTTCTGTCCATTTTTAATTGGGTTGTTTGATTTTTGATGTTAAGTTGTATGAGCTGTTTATATATTTTGGATGTTAACCCCTCATTGATCATATCATTTGCAAAAGTTTTCTCCCATTCAGTAGGTTTTCGTTTTGTTTTGTTTTGTTGATGGTTTCCTTTGCTGTGCAAAAGGTTTTAAGTTTAATTAGGTCTCATTTGTTTATTTATGCTTTTGTTTCCTTTGCCTTAGGAGACAGATCCAAAAAGATATTGCTATGATTTATTTTAAAGAGTGTTCTGCCTATATTTTCTTCTAGAAGTTTTATGGTTTCCAGTCTCATATTAAAGTCTTTAATCCATTTTGAGTTTATTTTTATATAGGATGTTAGAGAATGTTCTAATTTCATTCTTTTACATGTAGCTGTCCAGTTTTCCCAGCACGATTTGTTGAAGAGATGGTCTTTTCTCCATTGCATATTCTTGCATCCTTTGTCATAGATTAATTGACCATAGGTATGTGGGTTTATTTCTGGGCTTTCTATCCTATTCCATTGATCTATATGTCTGTTTTGGGGCCAGTACCATTCTGTTTTGATTACTGTAGTTTTGCAGTATAGTCTGAAGTCAGGGAGCATGATTCCTCCAGATCCACTCTTCTTTCTCAAGATTGTTTTGGTATTCAGGGTCTTTTGTGTTTGCACACAAATTTTTAATTTTTTTGTTCCAATTCTGTGAAAAAAGCCATTGGTATTTTGATAAGGATTGCATTGAATCTGTAGATTGCCTTGGGTAGTATGGTCATTTTAACAATATTACTTCTTCCAGTCCATGAATATGTTATACCTTTCCATCTGTTTGTGCCATCTTTAATATTTTTCATCAGTGTCTTATTGATTTCTGAGTACAGGTATTTTACCTGTTTTGGTAGGTTTATTCCTAGATATTTTATTCTTTTTAGTATGACTGTAAGTGAGATTGTTTCCTTTCTCCTTTTGATAGTTTGTTGTTAGTGTATAGAAATGCAACTGATTTCTATATATTAATTTTGTATCCTGCAACTTTACCAGATTCACTGATGAGCTCTAGTAGCTTTTTGGTGGCATTTTTAGGGGTTTTTTTGTATGTAGTGTCATGTCATCTGCAAAAAGTGACAGTTTTACTTCTTTTCCAATTGGGATTCTTTTTATTCAGTCCAAAAACAGCAGAATACACATTCTTTTCAAGTGCACATGGAACATTCTCCAGGATAGGTCACATGCTAACCACAAAGCAAGCCTTGGTAAATTTAATAAAATTAAAATGATATCAAGCATCTTTTCCAACCAGTGCTGTGAGACTGCAAACAACACAAACCCAGAGGCTAAACAATATGCTTCTAAGCGATCAGTGAATCACTGAAGAAATCAAAGAAGAAATTAAAAAACACGTGGAGAGAAAGGAAAATGAAAACACAACTGTCCAAAGTGTATGGGATGCAGCAAAAGTAGTTGTAAGAGGGAAGTTTATAGCAATACAAACTTACCTCAGAAAACAAGAAAAATCTCAAATAACAACCTGACCTTACACTTAAATGAACTGGAAAAAGAACAATAGAACCTTAAGTTAGTAGAAAGAAAGAAAGCATAAAGATCAGAGTAGAAATACATAAAATAGAGATTAAAACAGTTTAAAAAAATCAATGAAACTAAGAGCTGGTTCTTTGAAAAGATAAACAAAATTGATCAACTTTTAGCCAGACTCACCAAGAAAAAAAATAAGAGAGGGCTCAAATCAGTAAAGTCAGAAATGAAAAAGGAGAAGTTAAAACCAATAACCACAGAAACACAATGGATCATAAGAGACTACTTCAGGCACCTATACGCCAATGAAATGGACAACCTAGAATAAATGGACAAATTATTAGAAAGGCACAATCTCTCAGGACTGAAGCAGGAAGAAATAGAAAATATGAACAGTTACAAGTGAGAAACAAATGAATCCATTATTATAGTGGGAGAAATCAACACTGGCTATCAGAAATAGATCCAGCAGGCAGAAAATCAGGAAAAACATAGTTCACCTCAACAACATCATCAGTCAACTGGATAAAAAGGACATTTATAGATTACTTCATTCAACAACAGGAGCAGAATCCACATTCATCTCAAGCTTACATGGAACATTCACCCAAATAGACCACATTCTGGGCCATAAAACACAACTTTAAAAGAATAGGAAGCATGCAGTGTTATGTTCTCAGACCCAGTGGAATGAAACAAGACATCAACAACAAATTTAGCTGGAAAATTCCAAATTACTTGAAGACTAAAAAACTTCTAACACTTCCAAATACCACATAGTTTAAAGAAGAAATCTCAGGAGAAATTTTAAAACATTTTTGGCTAAATGAAAGTTAAATCAGGACTTATCAAAATTTGTGGGATGCGGAGAAAGTAGGGCTTAGAGGGACATTTATAGGACTAAATGCATATATTAGAAAAGAACAAATGTCTAAAACAGTCATGTAAGTTTCCACTTTAGGAAACTAGAAAAAAGAGCAAATTAAAATACAGAGAAACAAAATAATTAGAGCAGAAATCAATGAAATTAAAAAATAACATACTCTTGCCATATGATCGTTACCATATGCTTCTTGGTATTTACCCAAAGCAGTTGTAAATTTATGCCTACACAAAAACCTGTACATGGTTGTTTATAGCAGTTTTATTCATAATAGCAAAAATTTGGAAGCAACCAGAACATCCTTTAGTAAGTGACTTGATGAATAAATAACATGTTGGATCCAGACAATAGAATAATTTTAGTGATAAAAAATGAGCTGTGAAACCATGAAAAGACATGGAGGAAACTTAAATGTATATTACTAAGTGAAAGAATTGAAAAGGCTAGATACTTTGTGGTTCAAACTATCTGACATTTTGGAAAAGGCAAAACTATGAAGATAGTACAGAGATCAGTGGTTCAGGGTTGACATGTGGGAGAGCTGAATAGGCAGAACACAGAGGATTTTTAGGGCGGTGAAATACTCAGTATCTCACATAATGATGATTACTTGTCATTATACATTTGTCCAAATCCACAGCCTGTATACCACCAAGAGTGAACCTTAATGTAAACTATGGTCTTTGGATGACAGTGATGTGTCAATGTACGTTCTTCAATTGTAACATACTGTTCTGGTGAGGGATGTTAACAATGAAAGAGGCTATGCATGTGTGGGAGCAAAGGGTATATAGGAATTCTCTATACCTTCCTCTCAGTTTTGCTGTGAACCTAATACTGCTCTAAAATGTAAAATTCGTTAGAAATAATTTTTAAAATTAACACAAAAATTTAGTACACAGTGGGTGTCACTAAAGATTTTGGTTTAAGGGATTACATGAATAGTAGCCAAACCTTACTCATTCCCTCCCTCCACTTTCCTTTTTCTTCCCTTGCTTCCTTCCTTAGCAGGTTGAAGTTATTATCTACCTTTTTAATAGCAATCGCAATTCCATACTTGTTAAGATTTTACATATATATCTTTAGAGTTTATTCAAAGTTGCTGATTATATGAAATCTGCAGTAGCAAATAGTATGCAAACTATTGTGTCTTGTTGGGTTTTGTTATTTAATAAAAAATAAAGTGTTACAAATCAAATTTGAATGAATACAAAATTTAAATATAGGATGTTTTTAAATTTTTGATCACTTTTCTCCTATAATTATGCTAGATATATGGCCTATTAAATATATATCATTTTTATTCTGATAATTATAAAGACCTTCCTGGCCCATAAGATCTGACAGTTGAAAACAAAAGAAATCATAAATGAAAGAAACAGTCATAAATTTACAGCATTTTAAAAATACTTAAGATTTTTTTTAACAATAACTGGACAACAATAAACTTAATTTAGTACTTGACACTAAGGTAAATAAGGATCCAGGGTGAAAACTGGAAAACGAGACTCTAAAATTTTCCTGTTCTAACTGTTTATGGTTTTGAGTTTCAGTATGAAAATGAACTAAAATGTTTCCCCCTTCAGCCTTAACTTTTGCTGAAGAGAGGAGACATAATGAAGTAGGATAAGATAATTTTTTTATTCACAATGAAGAAAAATAATGACGAAGAACAGGCTTCCCAACATGCCTCTTAGAATCTGACTAGAATAACCAAAGCAAAAGCAAAAACTGTGAGTAGTGAGTGGAGAAGGTAGATAGAACTCATTAATGCTCAAAATAAGGAACAATGCCAACCACATAACCAAAAATCCCGAGGAATTTTTGCCATCTCTAATATATATTGACTTAGATATATCTATTCTTCCTGGATGCCTGTGGAATTCTTTATTTTTGAAATTGCTGATAAGCCACCCACTAGAGTGCCAGAAAGCTGTCCTGCAAAGTTACTTACCGGTCTGCCAGAGAATCTCTCTGGGAGGTGAGAAGTGACCTGACCTAGACATTGGGAGAACTGGTATGCCCTTGCTCCAGCTCTTGGTCCTTGAGTGAGCTGAATCTCTTCTGAGGCTCAAAACACAGGGACAGTAATGTTTGTGAGGACAGACTGAGATAATACCTGTTAGGTGCTCAGGAGTGATTGGTACATAGGCAGAGCTTTACAAATGTTAGTTCTTAGAAGTATTAGGATTCTATGATTCCACAGTTTGCTGCTATTTTGTATTTAAATCACCATCTTTCTTATAACAGAACTGGCAAAGGAGTTGGATCCTGTAATTTTAAAAAGTCATCTTTCTTCCTGCTTCTAAGGTAATCCTGCTAAAGCAAATGCCTTTACAATGAAACCTCCATATTACAAAGAATTTTCCATTCCTTTTATAAAAAAAAGAAGAATCCATCACTATCTGGCCTGCTGGCAAAACTCTCCCTGGAGTCGTACGAAGTATTGAGATATGTTCCCTCCTTTATTTTCTGGACGAGTTTGTGAAGGATTTTATTTTTTCCTTAAATGTTTGGTAGAATTCACCAATGAAGTCATCTTGGCCTGGGCTTTCCTTTATTGTAATATGTTAAATTACTAATTCAGTGGGGTTTTTTGGTTTTGTTTCTTTGGTTGTTATAAGTCTGTTTCATTTTTCTACTCCTTATTAAGTTAGGTTTGGAAATTTGTATCTTTTGGGGAATTTTTCCATTTCATCTAAATTGTCTACTTTTTGGACCTAATGCTGTTCCTAGAGTTCTCTTATGGCACTTCTAATTTCTGTAAGGTCAACAGTAATGTAGTTTCTTTTTTTTAAATAACTTATGACTTCTTTTCTTAGCGTAGCTAGAGATTTGCCTTTTTAAAAAATGTTTTCGAGAAATCATGTATTAATTTCATTGGATTTCCCTATGTGTTTTCTAATTTTCTATTTCACTGATTTCCTCTCTAATCTTTATTTCCTTTCATTTTGCCTCCTGTGGGTTTGATTTACTCTTTTTTTCCCCCAAATTTCTTAAAGTGGAAGCTTCCTTTCTTTAAAAGAGCTCCACGTTCTTCCCCCTCCTTTGTGTTTTTATATATATCATATGTATATATACATACACACACATCTTTAAGAAGAAAATGCGTTTTTACCTTTTTTTTTTTTTTTAATAATTCTATAGGTACAGTTGACCCTAGAACAACATGGGTGTGAACTGTGAAGGTCCACTTACACATGGGTGTTTTTCAATAGTAAATACTTTAGTACTACAGTGATTTTAATTAGAATCCTGGTTTTGTAGAGACACTTGAAAATATGCTTTTAAATTTTCTGAGGGAATAAATGTCTTAGAATAGTCAAGAAACAACTAAAAAAGAACAGTTTTCCAAGCCATTATAATCAATATTTGGTCATTGGCACAGGTATAGAGAAATGAGATGAACAGAATAAAGGGTCCTAAAAAGTTCTGTATATGAAAGAGATCTTAACGAATGGAAGTAATACTTTAATATGGGAAAAGGATGGTTTATTTAATAATTGGTAATGGCAAAATTGGTTATCTTTCTGAACAAAACCATAATTGCTTCTCTGTTGCATGCCATATTAAAATATATATATTTCAGATGGGTTAAAGCATTAAATATAAAACTTTAGAAGATAATTCAGTTGAATATTCTTATAACCTTATGGTGGGAGAGAAGCAAGCTGTAAACAGAGAAGTGTTTACATTAAAAAGGATGCACCAGGGACTTCCCTGGTGGCCCAGTGGTTAAAGAATCCACCTTCCAATGCAGGGGATGCGGGTTTGATCCCTGGTCAGGGAAATAAGATCCCATATGCTGTGGAGCAACTAAGCCCATGTGCCGCAACTACTGAGCCCACGCACTCTAGAGCCCATGTGCCACAACTAGAGAGGCCACGCACCACAACTACTGAGCCCATGTGCTCTCAGAGCCTGCATGCCACAACTAGAGAGAAGCCCACACACCGCAATGAAGAGCCCATGTGCCGCAATGAAAGATCCCATATGCCTCAACAGAGATCCTGCATGCTGCAACTAAGACCCCATACAGCCAAAAAAAACCAAAAAAAAAAACCCAAAAAAGAATGTGTCAGGATAAATCAGAAAATGTTAACATATAAAGAGCTCACACAAATAGTAGGACAAAGAAAAACAACTCAGATTTAAAAAATGGGTGGAAGATGTGAACAGACAGCTCATAAAAGAAATATAAGTTACCAACATAAATATGAAAAGATTATTAATCTCATTAATAGTCAAAGATACGCAAACTAAAGAAGCAATGAGATACCATTTTTTTCTAACAGATTGACAAAGGTTAAAAATTGTGATAATGTTTCTTATGAGGATTTAAGGATGAACCTAACATTGACAGATCATAATCACTCAAAGTCCATATGGTTCATACTTGGTGTTGTACATTGTATGTGTTTAGACAAATGTATAATAACATGTATCTATCATTATGGTGTCATACAGAGTATTTTCTCTGCCCTAAAACTCATATCTGTTCAGCCTATTCATTGTCCCTGCCCCCTTCCCCATGATGGTTAATTTTATGTCTCAATTTGGCTAGACTATGATGCCCAACTGGTCTAGATATTGCTGTAAAGGTATTTTTTAGATGTGATTAACAGTTAAACCAGTAGACTTTGAGTGATGATTACCATTCATGTTGTGGATGGGTTTCATCTTGTTAGTTGAAGCCCTTAAGAACAAAGACTGCAATTTCCAGGTGAAGCATTTTGTTTCTAGACTACAAGGTAGAAACCCTGCCTGAGTTTCCAACCTGCAGATTCTGGACTCAAGACTCCAGCATCGGCTCTTCCCTGAACTTCCAGCCTGCTGACCTGCTTTACAGATTTTAGAGTTGTCAGGTCCCATTATTGCACGGACCAGTTCCTTAAAATCTCTCTGTCTCCTCGCCGTATATTTGTTCTGTTTCTCTGTTGAAGTTTGACTGATGCACTCTCACATCAGCAATAACACTTCTTGAAATTTCTACTTGAAAGATAAAGTGTGTGTGTGTATGTGTGTGTGAGAGGGAGAGAGGGAGGGAGATGGGAGAGGAGAGAGTTGTGAGGGGCAAGCTGGGAGCAAGATTGTGTTATTTGTAGTAAAAAAAAAAAACCTAGAAAAACTTATGTATCCTTTGTTGAAAGTTTATGATTCAGAGATAGTATAAAATACTCTACAGTTGTTAAAAAATAACAGTTCTAAACTCTATTTAACAGAGATTTCAGTGATTATTAAGAGAAAAGCAAGTTACAAAGAAATATATATAGCAAAATCCAGTGTTTATAAAAAGCAAGGGCGAGGGCTTCCCTGGTGGCGCAGTGGTTGAGAGTATGCCTGCCGATGCAGGGGACACGGGTTCGTGCCCCGGTCTGGGAAGATCCCACATGCCACGGAGCGGCTAGGCCCGTGAGCCATGGCCGCTGAGCCTGCGCGTCCGGAGCCTGTGCTCCGCAACGGGAGAGGCCACAACAGTGAGAGGCCCGCATACCGCACAAAAAAATAAAAAATAAATAAAAAAGAGCAAGGGCAAAAGTTTGTATCCATGTGAGGAAGGGAAAAATATACAACCAAATGTGTAGATGGGGGTTGGGCAATGGTGCGTAAGGAGAGGGAATGGTAAAGGCTGATAATCTGTGTCTGTGTGTGTATTTCTTTAAATGTATATATATGTATATAATTTTTTACAAAAATGATTGTATTTATACCTCTTATTTTATCTAACATGCTTGTTTTTATTTTCTGTAGTGTTGAATGTTATTGTATAAGAATTTTTAATAGCTAGATGTATTCTTTTAAATAGATATATTCTACTTAGGTGAGCTTTCCTGTTGGACATTAATATTGTTTTTATTTTCTCCAAATTATAAAAATTATAGGGATAAAAATCCATAAACATATATTTATGCATATTCATTATTATGTACTTAGAAGCAATTTCTGGAATTTGAATTGGCATATAAATGGATATATAAATTTCTATTTTTTATCATTTTATTACTAGTAGTAGTAATTGTCATACTATGTGATATTAATATTATGAATATAATAGCTGTTATTGTATTACTTCTGCTAGTAATATGACTATTGCTAATAAGTATAATAAAGAAGACCTTATTAAAATTTGCGTCATACTTTCTAGATGAGAATCTTATCATTAAGTAAACTTTATTTAATGTAATGAGCCACTTGGGTGAATGTGGTTGGAGGAAGTATTTAAAGGCTGTGTCAACTACTAATATTTCTATGCATACATTTAACATCTATCTATATTTTTTTCTCTCAACCACTGTAAAAGTTATCTGGAAAATTATAATTTATCATTGCTCCTGTATTAACTTCTCTTTATAATATCATATTTTGAGATATAAGTGTTCTAAAGATGATGACTATTTTTGTTTTACTGACTATAATGATTATTTTTTAATAATTTGATATACCTGATGAAGCCAGGTAACCAACAGCAAACTATAAGAAGTCAAACTTAACTTTTAAACAATCATCCTATAATTTTGTTATTTATAATACCTATGTTGAATTTTAAATTAGTAATTAATCTAATAATTTGTGTTATTACTTAATCCCGTAGAAAAGAATCACAATTTCTTTTCCTAACATTTCTTCTGGATCTTTGATCAGTGGGGAGGAGCATTGGATCTGGTGAATATATGTCTTCATTTTAGAAACTATTTATGGGGCCTTATGTTAGCTTTCTAGTCATCAGGTTTCAAGTCATTATAGTATTCCTTATATGATTCCAATTTTCCAGAGTTATAAAAGGACAGAGTGAATCATGTAAGTGGAATCATTCAGTATTTGTCTTTCTGTGACCAGTTTATATACTTAACATAATGTCCTCAAGATTCATATATGTTGCTGCATATTGCAAAATTTGCTTCTTTTTTAAGCCTAAATAATATTTTATTTTAGGCATATGTCACATTTTATTTATCCATTCTGCTGTTGATGGGCATTTAAGTGTTTCCACACCTGCTCAGGGAGACACTGAGAGCTAGACATTTTGTCTACTTGCTCTGTGCTGAACTGGGAGCAAGGGATATGGTGACTGCCAACCCAGATCTCCATCTCTACTCTCACTAGTCCCCAGGAAGCTAGGTTATGCCAGGTCTTATCAGCACTTAACTGTTAGCAAGTCAGAAGCCAGTACTTTGGGCAGCCCCCAAAAAATTGTGGCATTCTGTGGTTTCTGTCGACTTACTCAGTGGTGAGCCAGGGGAAAGGAATTATGGCATCTACCAACCCAAGCATCTGTCTCCATTCTCCTCCAGGTGGCTAGACTGTGTCAGACTGTCAAAGATCTGAGAATGGCAGGAGAGAAGCCAACCCTTTGAAGAGGTCCCTCGGAAAAGTTGGGGACACTGGATATATGAACTAGCTCTTTCCCTCCCCTCGAAGAAGCTGGGAGCTAGGAGTTCTCTTCTTGATCATATTGTACAGTGCCAGGGGTAGGGATTCTGAAGAAAGGATGTCCTGAATCTCACTACTTGCTTTGGTGAGCCTAGTTTCATGTTCACCAGGATGCATGAGCCTTTCAATCAGCTTGTGGATTTCTCACAATAGGAATTTGTCCCTGAATTGTTGCTGAAGTGGTGTGTTTGTTGGGGGGAAATGGGGGCCCAGGGCTTCTTCCTTGTCATCTTGCTGACCCGTTATGCATTTTAAATGTTTGAGACTTGCTTTTTCTTATCGTTTTTATTGTTATTTACTTTGATTTCTCTACTCTTTTAGAACATTCTTATTTACTTTAATGTCTGTTTCAAGGTTTAAACTTGGGGGGGGGGTGTCACAGATTCCTTTGAAAATCTGATGAAAGTTATAGGCATTATTTCCAGTGTAATCTATACATGCATACTCAAATAAAATGTGCTTACAATTTCACTGGGTTCAGTTCTAAGTTAAACTCTGGCATATACCATAACTTTTTTATTTTCACATTTTAGCCTTTAATCTTAGAAAATTAGAGTCAATGTGAATACTTCTGTGGACAACCACCCACCCCAACTTTCCTTGACTTCTTAAGATCTAGACCGTCTCACACTGTCCAAGAAGAATCTTGATGGATTAATGAACCCATATGAAAGAGGCAAACCTAAGTTTTACAACCAACCCACATTTTTTTAAACTCATGAACTATTTTCTATTTTCTAATGAGAGTTTTTAAGGAGACGAGATGATTCAGGTCCTCTGGCCAGTAGTCAATAAGAAGACAGTTCCTAACTGGAAAATTACTTAGAGATCCTCAAGTAAAATTAAAATGGAATATAAGTATTAAGCAAATATTTTTGAACTGAAATAAGTGATCTCTTTAAAACTTACTTTTTAAGATTTTTCTCTTATAATTCGTATTATAAGGAAAAAGAGAATCTACTGCCAAGAATTTCCTCCAGTGTAAGTTCTATAAGACCAGGAACTCTGGAATTTTACAACATATTCCCAGAGTCTAGAGCAGTGCATTTTGAATAAGTGTTTGAGCAATAAATGAAAGAGTAAATGAATAAATAACTCTGATGAAAAGGAAACTGTGTTTTAATATCAACAGGTTGTGGAAATGATTTTTACCTCTTCTCAATCTATGGATCTACCTCATGTCATTATAAAAATAAGTCATTAAATAAGAAATTTTTTAAAACAAGAAAAATGTATTAAAAAGTAAAATTATATTTAAAATAGGAGCCATGTAAATATAATAATCTAAGAGATCAAAAACATAAGATAATTTAAGATAAACCTAAATATTAACATCATTCACAGAAGTGTCTCATATCTTTTTGTTCCTTTCATACTCCTATACTACTTTTGTTGTATTGAGTAAATATTGTATAGTGTAACATTTAAATTTCTGTCATGATGTTTTAATTGTATAATTTTAGTTATTTTCTTGGTGTTTTTCTAGGGCTTAGAATATGCATCTGAACTTATTTATTTCAGGTATATAGTGACAAGTTTAGTGAGATATAAAAATGTTACTTTTGGGGCTTCCCTGGTGGCACAGTGGTTGAGAGTCCACCTGCCGATGCAGGGGACACGGGTTCGTGCCCCGGTCCGGGAAGATCCCACATGCCGCGGAGCGGCTGCACCCGTGAGCCATGGCCGCTGAGGCTGTGCCTCCGGAGCCTGTGTTCTGCAACGGGAGAGGCCACAACAGTGAGAGGCCCGCATACTGCAAAAATAAATAAATAAAAATAAAAATGTCACTTCTGTATATGTTTATCACCTCTTCCAACTTTTTGTGCTATTAATGTTATACATATTACATATATATATGTTACAAACCCAAAAGTATATTATTACAATTATCACTTTATAAAGTGTTATGTCCTTTAAAGGAGCTAAGGCAAAAAAGAAGAACAAGTATATATTCATTGAGTTTGTTACATTGACAATACTATTTATCATATTTCTAGTTCTTTTCATTTTTTCCTGTGGATTTAAATTACCATCTAGTATTATTTTATTACTCCAAAACAGCTTTGCTTCCACCTGCTGTCTTGTGCTATTATTGTCAAATACATTACATTTATGCATGTTTTAGACAAAATACAATTATACAAATATTATATTATACAATTGTTTTTTAAATTAGTTAAGAGAAGAAACGAGTAGAAATTTGAATTTATATTGTTTTATAATTACACAATTTTTTACCAGCACTCTTTATTTTTTTTGTGGATTTAAATTACTGTTTGTGGTCACTAGCTTTCGACCTGAAGAACTTCCTTTAGTATTTCGTATAAGGCATGTCTGTGGTTTAGATATAATTTTGAGTTGGTGCTTTTTTGGGGGTGGGGGGTGGTTTGGATATATGTTCAGAAGTGAAATTGCTGAGTCATGTCATAGTTCTGCTTTTAATTTTTTGAGGATTCTTAATACTGTTCTTTATAGTGGCTATATCAGTTTACAATCCCGCCAACAGCGCACAAGTCTTCCTTCCCTTCTGCATCCTTGGCAGCATTTGTTGTCTGTTGTCTTTTTGATGATGGCCATTCTAACAGGTATGAGGTGATACTGCATTGTGTTTTTGATTTGCATTTCCCTGATGATTAGTGATGTTAAGCATCTTTTCTTGTGTCTGTTGGCCATGTGGAATTCTTCTTTGGAAAAATGTCTGTTCAGGTCTTTTACCCATTTTTAAATTGGATTATTCATGTTTTGTTTGTTTCTGAGTTCTATGAGTTCTTTATATATTTTGGATATTAACCCCTTATCAGATATATGGCTTACAAATATTTTTTCACATTCTGTAGCTTGTCTTTTCATCTTGTTGCTTATTTCTTTTGCTTCACAGAAGCTTTTTAATTTGATGTAGTTCCACTTGTTTACTTTTGATTTTGTTGCTTGTACTACAGGTGTCATATCCAAAAAATCATTGCCAAGAACATGCCAATGACCTTTTTCCTATGTCTACTTCCAAGGATTTCATGTCTTACATTTAAGTCTTTAATCCATTTTGAGTTAATTTTTGTGTATGCTGTAAGATAGTGGAGGAGTTTCATTCTTTCCATGTTGCTGTTTGGTTTTATCAATGCTGTTTATTGAAGAGACTGTCCTTTTACCATTGTTGATTCTTGGCTCCTTTGTCATAAATTAATTGACCCATATATGCACGGTTTTATTTCTGTGCTCCTTATTCTGTTTTGTTGATATATGGGCTTGTTTTTATGTCAATACAATACTGTTTTAATTACTATAACTTTGTAATATAGTTTGAAATCAGGGCATGTAATGCCTCCAGTGTTGTTCTTCTTTCTCAGGATTGCTTTGGCTATTTGGGTATATAGTGGCTCCATATAAATATTGGGATATTTTCCTACTTCTATGAAAAATGCCATTGTAATCTTGATAGGGATTTCATTGAATCTGTAGATGGCTTCTGGATGTATTGACATTTTAACAATATTCATTTTCCCAATCTATGAACATGGGATACTTTTCTATTTATTTGTGTCTTCAATTTCTTTCACTAATTATTGTTTCCAGAGTAGAAATCTTTCACCTCCTTAGTTAAGTTTAGTCCTGATATTTTATTGTTTTTGATGCTATTTTAAATGGGATGTTTTTCTCTATTTCTTTTCCATATAGTCGATAGTGGTAGAAACATTACTGATTTTTGAGTGTTAATTTTGTATCCTACAGTTGTACTGACTTTTTCAATTATATCTAACAGTTTTTTTTTAATGGAGTCTTTAAGATTTTCTGTATATAAAATCATGTCATCTGCAAATAGAGATAATTTTACCTCTTTTCCAACATTTTCCTATGTTTTCTTTTATTTCTTTTCTCTCGTTGTCTTGCCTGATTGCTCTGGCAAGGACTTCCAGTTCTATGTTGAGTAGGAGTGGTGAGAGTGGGCACCCTTATCTTACTCCTGATTCTAGAGGAAAATATTTCAGCTTTTCATGATTAAGTATGATAATAGCTGAGTGCTTATTATATATGGCCTTTATTGTGTTATATTCCTTCTATACCTAATTTGTTGAGAGTTTTTATCATGAACAGAAGTTGAATTTTGTCAAATGCTTTTTCTGTATCTCTTGAGATGATCATATGACTTTTTTCTTTCATTCTATTTATGCGATGGATCACATTTATTTGCATATGTTGAACCTTCTTTGCATTCCATGTATAAATCCCACTTGATCATGGTGAAAGATCTTTAACTGTGCTGCTAAATTCAGTTTGCTAATGTTTTATTGAGACTTTTTGCACCTTATATTCAACAGGGATTGAACTGTAGTTTTCTTTTCTGTTAGTGTCCTTATCTGGCTTTGGTATCAGAGTAACGCTGGCCTCATAAAATGAGTCTGGGAGTGTTTCCTCCTCTTTGATTTTTTGGGAGAGTTTAAGAATAATTGGTGCTAATTCTTTAAATGTTTGGTAAAATTCACCAGTGAAGCCATCTGGTCCCGGGCTTCTCTTCATTGGGAGACATTTTATTACTGATTTGATCTCCTTATTGTTAATTGGTCTATTCAGACTTTCTGTTTATTCCTGATTTGTTTCGAGTAGTTGTGTTTCTAATAATTTTTCAGTTTCTTCTAAGTTGTCCAGTTTGTTGGCATATAGTTGTTCATAATGGTCTCTTAGGATGTGTCATGTCTCTGTGGTATAAATTGTAATGTCTCATTTTTCATTTACAATTTTGTCAATTTGGGTCATTTCTCTTTTTTTTTTCCCTTAGTCTAGCTAAAGCTTTGTGATTTTGTTTATATTTTCAAAGAAACAACTCTTAGGTTGGTTATATTTTCTGTTGTTTTCCTGTTCTCTATTTCATGTATTTCCTCTCTAATCTTTATTATTTTCTTCCTTCTTCTAACTTTGGGATCATTTTATTATTCTTTTTCTACTTTTTCTGCTAACTTTGGTCTCAATTTGTTCTGCTTTTTCTAAAGATAGGACTTGTTTTTTTTAATTCAGTCAGCTATCTTATGTCTTTTGATTGGAGCATTTAGTCCATTGACATCTAAAGTAACTATTGATAGGTATGTACTTATTGCCATTTTATCACTTATTGATAGATATGTACTTATTGTCATTTTGTCACTTGTTTTCTGGTTGCTTTTGTAGTTCTTCTCTGTTGTTTTCTTCTTCTATTAGTTTCTTCCCTATGAATTGATGATTTTCTTTAATTGAATGCTGTGTTCCTTTCTAGTTTTTGTGTATCTGTTGTAGGTTTTTGATTTATGGTTACCATGGGGTTCATATATGTTGACCTGTAACTATATCTATTTGTTTAAAATGGGTAGTCCTTTAAATTCAAACACATTCTAAAATATCTACACTTTTTACTCCCCTCCCACACATATTGTTTTTGATGTCATATATTATATCTTCATGTGTATCCTTTACTGACTATTGTAGTGATAGTTGATTTTACAATTTTTTGTTTTTAAATATTTGTACTAGCTTATTTAAGTGGTTGATTTTCATCCTTTACTATGTATTTGTCTTAACTAGTGGGATTTTTCCTTTATAGATTCTTTCTTCTTGTTATAGCCTTTTCTTTTCCACTTAGAAAAGATTCTTTAACATTTCTTTTAGGGTAGGTTTAGTATTAATGAACTCTTTATGTTTTTGCTTGTCTGAGAAGTTATCTTTCCACTTCTAAATGATAGTCATGCTGGGTAGTGTGTCCTAGGTTGCAGTTTTCCCCTTTCAGCACTTTGAATATATCATGCTACTCCCTTCTGGCCTGTAATTTTTTCTGCATAAAAATCAGCTGATAGCCTTATGAGGCTATCAGCTGATTTTTGAGGGTTCCCTTGTATATGACACTTTGTTTTTGTCTTGCTACCTTTAGAATCCTCTCTTTAACTTTTGTCATTTTAATTATGATATGTCCTAGTGTGGGTCTGTTTGGGTTCATCTTGTTTGTGACCCACTGTACTTACTGTACCTGGATATCTATTTCCTTCTTCATGTTTGGGAAGTTTTCAGTCATAATTTCATCAAATACATTTTCAACTCTCTTCTCTCTTTTTCTCAGATCCCTATCATGCAAATGTTGGTTTTTCTTTTAGTTTGTTTTTCATTTCAGTTACTGTATTCTCCAGTTCTGATTGGTTCTTTTTTTATATTTCTAGTTCCTTGTTAAATTTTGCACTTTATTAATCTATAATTTTCTCTCATTTAGCATTCTTGTTACTAATGGTTTGAGCTCTTTATCTGGTAAATTATTTCTTTCTGTTTCATTGGTTGTTTTTCAGGAGTTTTCTCTTACCTTTTCAATTGAAACAAAATTCCTTTATCTTCTCATTTTGCTTAACTTTCTCTGTCTCTATGAAATTAGGTGAAACAGTAACTTATTACAGTCCTGAAAGAATGTCCTTGTGTGGAAGCATTTCTCTACAGTCTGTGTGTGCCCAGTGGCCTTGATGGGAGAGCTAGATCTGACAATACTAGTCACATCTTTCCTCAAGGTGTGCTTGCAGCTATCACCTTAGTAGGAGGTGGGGCTGGAGAAGGAGTGGCTAGGTCCAGAGCCATGAGTGAGCTGGGGCTTTTCCTCTGCTCAGTGGCTGTCACCACCCTGTTGGGGGAAGGGGCCTGTCCCAAGCTGCTGGAGCAGAAGCCCTGGGGGTCATGTTCAAGCCGGCTCTGTCTGTTCCCATTAAATGTTTGCTCTTCCCACACCCAGCACCGGCACTCTCACCCCAGAGGGAAGCAATGATGGGGCAAGAGTGGCTAGCATGTGGGCTTGGTGTGGGTTAGGGCATAAGCTCTGGTGGTCCGGCCTTGGCAGGGACCTGGACTGTTTCCAATGCACTGCTTGTGTGAGCACCAGTAATGGTTGCCCCTGCTTTTCTCAGTTGCTGCTTTGTGTCTGAGTGTCCTTTGTCCCTCAGCCACAGAGCCCTTTCCCCAGTGTGGAGCTGCATCATGAGTGACCACTCTCCTTAGGTTGGTACACAGGCTAGGGCAGTTCCAGGAAATCAGCCAGCCACCCTGCAGTCTCAATGCACCCCCTCTGCACTGTTTCAGGAGCAAGGGAGTTTGTGCATACTCCTCACAAGCAGGCTTCCCACAGCCCTGCTGTTAGTCCCACCGGCCCTGGAACCAGACAAGTGGGCTTGCCTTCCCAGTGTCGGACCCCAGGGCTGGGGTGCTCAATATGTGGCTCAAACTGCTCATTCCTCAGGGAGGGTCTCCATCTGTGTAGTATCTCTTTTCTTCTGAGTCTCCTCCCAGGGGCACAGGTCCTGACCTGATCACATCTCTTCCTTCCTACCTGATTCTGTGGGGATCTTTCTCACAGCTTTGGTTGTACAGGAATATTTCTTCCAGTCTCTGCTTACTTTTCAGTGAGGATTGTTCCACATGTAGATGTATTTTTGATGTGTTCGTTGGGGAGAGGTTATTTCCACATCCTCCTACTTCACCATCTTGATCTTCTCTGATCTCAAAACCACTCTTCTGCTTAAAACTCTGCAGTAACTGTCCATCCCAGTGACCTTCCTGTTCTTCAAACATGCCAAGTGTGTTCTTGCCTCCCTAAGCATACTTCCACCTGGCCTTTTGTACTTGTCATTTGCTTTACTAGAATGTTTTTCTGAGATTCTCACTATAGCTTGTTTCCTCTTAGCAATACTATCCCAATCCAGCCTATGTGAAAAGCAATTCACTTATTATATATTTAGTGTTTTATTTCTATATTATCTAACTCTACTTATTAGAGAATATAACATTCATGGTATTACAGACTTTCTTCTCTTCAGAGAGCACATAGTGGTCATTTTCAAAATACTACTTTTTCCTTGAAAATCCATTCTTTTCTTTTCTTTTAGCAGTTGAGTAACTACTAGAGATTTTGTTAACCAATTTTACTTGCAGCTAAATGTGTTCATCTGACTATGTTTTTGTTAGATTTGTAAGTGAACAGAATTAATGACTACAACTGCTGCTTCAAATACTTAAATGGTAACTATACCCCCTTTGTTTTCATGCCTTTCCCTTCCCATGGGCTGGAATGCATTAGTCATGTGGGTTAATGACAGTGTCTTTGAGTATGCTGAGGCAAGATTGAATTATTTTATGGAGCAGCGCTGCTCCACCAGTGTAGACTGCATGTGAGAAAAGTAAAATTCTGTCTTATTTGAACCAGTATAAGTTTTATTCTCAATATATTTCACCCTAACTAATTTGTAGATCATCAGTGAAAATATCTGAATGAAGGAATGAACAGGTGGAGCCCACTTTAAAAATCTGAGAAAGGGAAAAATTGCTTTCCTTGGTCATTTTTGTTTTTCCTTTGCTATTTAATAATGTAACAGTAAAGTTCCTACCTGTTTCATCATTTTAATTCAAATGATTTTGCTCTTTTATCACATATAATGAATATTATTGGTTTTTGGTAATTTGTCTTCATGATATTGAAGTAGTTTACTTTGATATCCTCTCTTACAAAAAATTTAAAATAAAGATTGGCTGCTGAATTTTATCCAATGTCTTTCTTCATCCATTTATATACTCTTACATTTTTCTCTTCATTAAATTGTTTATGTAATGAGCTTTGTAATACTTGGTCATAGTCTTATTATTCTTTGCTTACATTGCTGGATTCTTTTTATTAGCATTTAGAATTTTTGCATCTGTATTCAAAGATTATATTGGTATATGGTTTTCTTCTTATTGCCTTATTGGACTGAGTAGGACTTTGAGTACAATGTTGAATAGATAGGGTGAGAGATGTTATCCTTCCCTTGTTTTTGATCTTACAGAGCTAACATTTAGTATTTTACTATTGTGATATTAGTTTGTTGATGCCATTTATCTAGTAATATTTTGAATACATTAGGTTAAATAAAACGTAATACAGTCATCGCTTGCTATCTGCAAGAGATTGGTTCCAGGACCTGCTGCAGATACCAAAATCTTCAGATGCTCTAGTCCTTTACACTTGTCCCTGTGTACTTGCGGGTTCCGCAGTGTGGTGGGTTCAACCAATAACAGATAGTATAGTACTATTTTTACTGAAAAAAATTCATATATAAGTGAACTCACGCAGTTCACATTTGTGTTGTTCAAGGGTCAAATGTATTAAAATTAATCTCACCTATTTCTTTTTACTTTTTTCTTAGTGTGGCTAATAGAAAATTTTAAGTTACTTTATGGCATGCATTATATTCTCTTGGACAGTACTGCTGTAAAGTAGTTTTCCTAGGTGGAAATAAGTTATTTCTTTACTGGAGAAGAAAGATAAAAAGAGTTTATATTTGTTAACATATTTCTATAGATAATTTAGTCATGTTCTCTCTGACATTATATTATAAAATGCATAGCCAGATGTAGTTACAGAATTGTTTGTGCATTCATGTCCCCAGAGATTTCTCAGCACTCATTCATCCCTTGATGAATGTTGATGAGCCAGCCCTAATGCCTAGCTTTATATAGTAATAATATGAAAACAAATATTACATTAAGTTTACCACTATGTTTTGCAAGATGTAAGTGAACTCATAAGTAGTTTTCTTTTTTTTTTTTGCAAAAAAACTAAATGACCATTCTCCCCCCCCCCCACTTTATATTCAGCCACTTGTTCTTGTATAAAAAACATCAGGAAAAAACTATTAGTGAAAGTGAAAAAAAATGGATTTGCAAACACAAAGGATTTGAAGATAAGCTCTTTAAGGATCTCTTATTTCATCCTGGAACCAATATAACAGAAAAGCATGCATGTTGGAAACATGTAAGTATAATTATTTTATTACTCTTCTTTGAAATATTTTTAAGACACTATAGTTATAGTTTATATTTTATTAGTGATAATTTCTTTAATCTCTTTTAAATGTCTTCCATTGTTAATATTATGCTTGAGATTTTCTTGATGTGATAAAAGTCATATAATGTAGAATAAATGTAATTTTTGTGGTGTATTAATCACTCTTAACAGAACCATTTTATAATTTATGCTTTATATATGTGTTTTCTCTTAATAATTATTGGAAGTAGTTATTAATAGTAATATAAAATATATTCTCAGTAGCTGAAAACATAAAGAAATATTTAGTTTATTAAAGGCTGATAATTATACATATAGTATAATATTCACTCAGTATTTTGTGCAAAATCATCTATTGCTTTAAGGACACAATAAAAATAGAAAGAAATGTATATTTATTGAGTACCTACTATGTACCAGGCACTGTGCTAGATATTTTGCATGTGGTATGTAATATATTCTTCACAATACTGTAAGAGGTATTTTTACCTCTTTTTTTATGATTAGGGAAACTAAGGCTCATAGGGGTTGATTAACTTACCAAAAGCCAAACAGTTAAGTGACATTGGTAGGCCTTAACTCGAGATCATCTCACTCCAAAGTTTGTGCTTTTTTATTTTTAGAATTTTGTTTTGCTTTTACCATTAGGTAATGGTAAAAATGAAAACTCGGCATTATAGTATAATTAACTGGAATGAACTTTTTATAATTTATAAAGCACTGTGTTTGTCTGTAAACTCCTTCATATTTGCACCTGTACCTGAATAGCCTGAGCTACAAATGTTTCCATTACATGAACATAATTAGAAGGGAATACAAACTGTCCAGACTGACATTAGTCTGATTTCAATGTAATTGAGGACACATGTTCTAGATATAGTACAGTAATGTCCTCAAGCCCTTAAATCCCACCAAAATTTATCCATTGAATAAAAACATAGGTTTAAAAGGCAAATGTATCTTATGCAAAACTTTTTCCTCATTAGCATGCAGGGCCAACTGTATTAATTTACTCCAGATGATAGTATGCTCCATAAAGTTTATGTGAAGTGTCTTTTGCCCTCTTTGTAGAATATAAACATGTTGATTTCAGGCATGTCACCTGCTTTTTATAAGCTTTATTTAGAGAAGACTTTCACTGATGTATACTGATATCCAAGTTGGATATGGGTATGTTGTATACTGATAACCAATTTGGATATACTGATAGCCAACACCCATATATAAATGTAGATGTATATATACCTATCCATATATATGTATATTTGTATATATGTTGTGTCATGGCAAGTGACCATTATATATACATAAATAGGAATAATATATATTATAAATGTTATGTTATTTAATACTTATGAAGTTACATGTAATATACCATTTCAAGATTTTGGAAGTATTTTGAATGTTATAAATCTTTTGCTAAAATATATTAATTATAAGGAGTTTTCTAAAGCTCTTTGATATTAGTAATTCTACTAACCACATCACTACTAATGTCATTTATTAAAAATTATTCTTTCATAGTCTATAAATATGTACATTTTCCTATGCTTTTTTCATTGTTTATAGCTACCATTCATACAACATTATGAAGTCTTCAAAGCTAACTTTCTTATAGTAACTGAAATAATTTTTCATTGTAAGATTCATCTTTGAATCTATTTCTTCTATATATAATTGTCATTCCATCTTCTGCTAGCCTCATTTTTAGTCTTCTCTTCAGCTCACTCAGTTGATATATTATTCTTTTATTATTTTTACTACTCACATGTCTAGTCTTTAGTGACTTGGAGCTTGATTTATTAGAAGCTATAGTGAGAGCAGTTAATACTATAGAATACCTAAGAGAACCTAGGATCCAGAAAACATTAAAAGAGTTAGGGAGTAGGGAAAGGGGAGGGGTTGAGAAAATATCAGCATTTAATACTGGGAGTGCATTAGAGAAAGATACTGTGAGCAAAGTAATGTAAAGCTTAATCAAGAATGGAATTCGAGTTTCAGTAATTAGATAAAGCAATCGTTGGTCTGAATCTGCTCCTGTTTGGGGATGAAATATGCTTGGTCTCCCAAGGGCTTAAAATTTCTGATATTAATGGTAATCTAAAATGGAAAGAACCAGAGGAGTGAGTTCAAGTCACATTCATTTAGGAAATACTGTGGTGCAAAGCCAGAAGTCCATATAAACATCCAGAATTAATGGTGCAAAAATAAACTGTAAATGATATACAGAACCAAAAGTTAGAAGCCATGATGAAAGAATCTGATAAAAAACTGGATTGGAGTAGAAGACATTGAGGATCTAAAACAATTGCTAGGGATATTATTTATCCATGGCTTACAGATATTGGTCAGAGGGTGGTTTTTCTTCTGTTATTGAATAGACTGACATAAATACAGAATTATGGTGGTCAATTAGATCAAACTTTAGGGACATTTGTTTATTACTATGTGGGATTTTAGGGAAATCTAGATACTATTATGATGGGTTTTGCTGGGGCACCCAAGGCTATTTGAAATCTGCTTTTGCACAGTCAATCCTTTTACTCAAAAGTTACCAAGGAAAATATATGTACTGGGAGTAATAGCAAACAAAGCAGTTCCTAACTGAGGCTTTGGTCTAAAATTCCATTGCAAGATTTTAGTAACCTGGGCTAGACTATGAGATATTCTTTGTTACCCATGCTTTTTTATCTTGAATAGTTATTTCCTATATTGCAAACATGAATTTTAGAAGGGGTATAGTATGAAAGAAAGTCACACTCATTATAGCCAAAAGGACAGAGATTAAGAGAAGAGGAAAGAAATTTGCCATATATTTATCTCAGAGAAGATTAGTTGCCCTCTTTCCTCTTGCCTCCACACCCTCACATTTGAAGCTTCCTTAAGCTGGTTTAGTCATATGTTGTTAGGAAGGAAAGAAAGCATCTAAGAGGTAAGAAAGAGTGATGGCCAGGAACCCTTACTGTTATAACCTCATGGAAAGATAGAACAAATCTATGTGTTGTGGATCTCTGTTTTCTTTGACAGCCCACCTCCTAGAATCATGATCTAATTTTTTCTTAGGACTTGAGCAACACCCTCTTGCCTTGAAGCATTAATACTGGAATTTCACACCCTTTATCATGACTCATCTTCTGGAGAGTGTGCATATGTTCTCCCTAGTTATCAATAGAATGAGGAAAAAGATCCATAGGGCAAGCCAGTCAATTTCTCTGGAAGAGATTTCTTACATTGAACCACTTCTAGTGCATTGACTGTTCACATCTTGTTCTCCTTTATGGCATTCTATAATTCCTGGAAACATAATATGGCAGTCATCTATACTAAAGTAAGATTTGCTTTAGAACTGATGATTTGGTTGAATTCTAAGATATTTTTATTGATTTTCCTTTGGTTCCAAAGGTACATTTTTCTCATGACTAATATGGATGGAACTATATACATTCCATGTTGAATACCATTTTTGTAAAACAAAAAAGAGCAAAATATACTTGAAGATAATCCTCCTGTGAACCCTTTCCATTGATTACTATTAAATACATTTTCTTAAAGGTGTGTGTGTATATATATATGTATATATATATATATATATATATATATACATATATATATACACACACACACACATACATACCTGAGGAACTGTTTGTCTTTTAATATATTATAATTTTTAATAAGGTTTCAAAAATATAAATTAACTTTTTAATTGTACCACATATGCATTAAAAATACATGAAAATCACAATCATCAATCTGTTAATAGTGGTTATTTAAGAGGTAGAATGTTAGGTGATTATTCCTTTCTTTCTGACAATTTTGTATATTCTTTCTAATCAGAAATCATGTTTTGTTTATATAATAAAAACAAAGATTTTGCATTGTGGATAAAAACATTTTATCTCCATTTTTTATAATAAAAATATAGAAATATTGTCTTCAGGAACCTCTATTTTATGTTATATTCCACATTAGCAATTCTCTTTTCTTAGTTAATAAACATTATTTTTAGAGCACTTTTAGGTTCACAGCAAAATTAGCAGAAAGTATAGAGAGTCTCCATGTTACTCCCTGTCCCCACATATGTACAGTATCCATTATCCACATCCTGCACCACAATGGTATATTTGTTACAATCAAAGAACCTACATTGACACAGCATTATCACCCAAAGTCCACTTTACATTAGGGTTCACTCTTGGTGTTGTACCTTCTATGGGTTTTGAGAAATACGTAATGACATATATCCACCATTACAATATTGTACAGAATAGTTTCACTGCCCTAAAAATCCTCTGTGTTCTGCCTATTCATCCTTATTTTCCCCTAACCTTTGGCAACCTATAATATTTTTACTGTCTCCATAGTTTTTCCTTTTCCAGAATGTCATATAGTTGGAATAATATAATATGTAGCATGTGTAGCCTTTTTAGACTGGCTTCTTTCACTTAGTAATATGCATTTAAGTTTTCTCCATGTCTTTTCATGGCTTATTAACTCATTGCTTTTTAGAACTAAAGAATATTCCATTGTCTGGTGGTACAACAATCTATTTATCCATTCACCTATTGAATGACATCTTGGTTACTTACAAATTTTAGCAATTATGAACAAAGTGGGTATAAACATCCATGTGCAGGTTTTTGTGTGCACACAAATTTTCAACTTGTTTGGATAAATACAAGGACGCGTGATTGCTGGATTTTATGGTAGGAGGATGCTTAGTTTTGAAAAAAAAATAACTGCAAAACTATCTTCCAAAGTGGTTGTACCATTTTGCATTCCCACTAGCAATGAATGAGGTTCTTGTTGCTCCACATTTTCACCAGCATTTGGTACTGTCAGTGTAAGTAGGTTTTGGCTATTCTAATAAGTATGCAATAGTATCTCATTGTTGCTTTAATTTGCAATTCCTTAATGACATATGATGACATCTTTTCAGATGTTTACTTACCATCTGTATATCTTTTACTGGGGTATAGTTCTCTTTTTACTATTAAAAAAATGTAATGATTTATAATCACATGGCCTATGTGAGTAAGAGAGGAACGAGACGACTTTACCTTACTCAGGGCTGCTGCTTTGCACGTTGTATGAGTGCATTTACATCACAGTCTGTGTGGATGACATTCCCTGGAGTTGTGTGGAGCACAGCTTGCATGGCAGGGTGAAGTTGTGCTAATATTAATTTTACAAATCCAAGTTACTAATTATATTTGAGTTTGGGGTTTTTTGTGCCTACTTTGAATTCAGGTAAATAGGGGGGCAGGGAGAAAGAATAATCAGCTCCATAGTTTTAGAAGCCAAAAAATAATGAAACGACTTTTTCCCTCTTCTCTGTTTAGTTTAACAGTAGATGATACTAAGAAAGTATTGTGAGCATTGATCTCATATCAGATTCAGGAGGTGTGGAATGGGTCACCTTATTTTATTATGTGGAGAGTTAAAAAGAAACTTACGGTTAGATATTTCATTTTTTTAACTTCAGTGTTTTGTGAAGAGTCTTTCCTTACACTGGAAAGTGGCCTTTATTATCAATGAGTTTCTGGGATGTTGTACTAACTTAGGAAAGTCTTAAGAAAAAAGCTTTGTAATGACATTCTTACACGCTCTTTGTTATTGCCTAACAGTCATTTTCAGGCCCCATCAGCAATACAGTTCATTTCAAATGGGTATTTTTTTGAATATTTAGAGTGTCCTTAGCACTGTAACAAATTCTAAGGCCTTGAAGATTGCCATAAAACAATTCCTATGCTGGAACTTGTAGGGAGAGGGGAAAGAAATAGGAATAACTTACTAGGTAGGGACTGATTATATAAAGTATGGAACTGAAAGGAGTATACAAATTCAAATACAGTTTAGTCAGTTGCCTACATCTAAGGATCTGATCAAAGGAGCTGGAGTTGTCCTGAGTATTCAGACTTATGGGAAATAATGGCTTTTAGGGTCAGGTAGAAGTATGAGATATTTATCAGAAGAGTCACTAAGGGCTGGCAGGTGCTAAGGGTAATTTAATTTAAGTTTAATTCACCTATGTTTTGGGGTCCAAAGAAGCAAAACTGATGACTTAAAAGTGAAGCTGTAGCTTTTTGACTTAATCAACACATAATGGGCTAACTTTATCCATTTAATAAAATTTCGCAGATGTTTACTAGGTGCTTTCTAAATATCAGGTCCCCTGCTTGTCACTGGCAGTAAAAATAAAATAAGTAAAGCCTGTCCCCTTTAATCAAAGATTTTACTGAGACTGCAAGGAGAAAACTTGGAGCTAAATGAATAAGATTAGGACAGAGGCATACAAGGGTAATATTAGACACCATTTGTGGCTGCTCAGATGCAAGGAGTGTGGCTAGCTGACAGCTCCAGCTGTTAGATTGTTCAGGGTCCACCTCTGCTTTCAAGTCGAGGTCACACTATTCTCTAGGCAGCCTTCAGGCAATTACTAAGTAAGGCAGTGTTACAAGGGCCTGGCCATTATTACTCATTGTTGGACCTTCAGATAGAGACAGACTTTGCTTCAGAGCTCCTGGTCGGTTGGCAGAAACTTGACTCTCCCTGCTTAATCCACTTCCTCCGTTTTCCTTTAAAGAGTATTACTTCCCAATAAACCTTTTGCACACTTAAATGTCTTGGTATCTCCTTTCTGGAAAAACCTGTGACACCATATATTATGCTTGACTCCATAGATATGGATAAGAAAATTTTTATAACCAAGCAATTTCAGAATTATTTTTAAAAAGCAGCAAGTGGATGCTAGATTAATACATAATCTGAGTTGTTCAACTGTGAGGGTTGCCAAGGTCAACAGAGAGATCACTAGGAAAATGAGAGAATTGAGCAGACAACTTATCTTATAGCATAACACATGTGGGAAAGGCATAGGGACAGGAACTATGAAGTTCTCATAGTACCTTTCAACAAATACTTTGTGAATTGAGGTGAATAAAGGAAAATTACGTGACTTAAACCTGAAATAGATAGAAATTAGGAAAAAAAATTATAAGGGAGGGGCTCCCCTGGTGGCGCAGTGGTTGAGAGTCCGCCTGCCGATGCAGGGGACACAGGTTCGTGCCCCGGTCTGGGAAGATCCCACATGCTGCGGAGAGGCTAGGCCCGTGAGCCATGGCCGCTGAGCCTGCGCGTCCAGAGCCTGTGCTCCGCAATGGGAGAGGCCGCAACAGTGAGAGGCCCACGTACCGAAAAAAAAAAAAAAAATCATAAGGGAGATACTTATAAATTATGCCAGATGGTAACTTTCTTGGCATCTTTTAACATCTTGCAAAACCAATTCTGTTGGTCCCATGCACATACCTAAGAGCTGTAATATCAGTAACTTACGATACACTGACTCTCTCCTAGGGGTCACAAGACAAATATAAATACAAATGTAAGTAAAAATTCCTTTATTCTTAATATTATTCAATAAAGTGTCCATTTTTCCTTTATTGAAACATATGTTTTTTGTAATCATAGTTCCATCTCAGCTGTTCACCCAGAACACTCATATATCTGCATGCTATCCTGACATTTTAGAACCAGTTAGAGGACAACTGGCACTGTAACCACAGAACTTTTTTTGTTAAAATACACAATGTGGAAGTTATCTTTTACTCTGTGTATAAAGATATTGTGTCTACATTTCCAAGGACTACAAGGAGTATTCCTGCCTGAATTATTTCATGCAGAGACTGGAAATCTACCTGGTACCCTTCAGCTTAGCTCTCTTCAATATTCAAAGTTTCTCAGTCTTTTTGGGCAACTGACTCAGAGGTGAAGACTGATTTTATAACAGGAAGAAAACTGGATCAAATTTATGTCCTTCTGTCCTGCCTCATTTTCCAGACTGTAGGCACTTTGCCACTCCTTTTTAAGACAGGTTTTCTGGCATGATCATGGTTTTCATTCTGTGCTTCTGAAACCATATCCCTATTGCACATTTCCAGATAGCTGTCCTTTTGCTTATTCTTCTCCTTGCCTAGAAATAAAATAAATTTGCTGTAGGCCCCCCTCCTTGTAAGCTCCTGACCTATTACTGTAATTTCTCTTTCCATTTTGCTCCAAGTTATTAATTTTCCCTTCTAAATGACATCCCATGGTTCATTTGCTCTTCCCTCTTATGTCAAAATTTGATAATGAATTTTAAAAATTTGTAAAAGTTAAATGATTTTGATTTGTAAAACTTAAACTCCTTTGGGAATGTCTAAACAAATAAGCTAACATAGTTTTATTAAGAAACATGCAGATTTAACTTACATCATACTTATCATTAATAAAAGATAACTTTTTTATGTTGACCACTTTTATTCTGTACTTGCTTTTGTTTATTTTCTTTTTCTTTATTTGTTCATATCCTTTGTTCATTGTTCTATTGGTATGGACTTGCTATATAGAATTTTACTCCATTTAACTTGGAAGGGACAATTTCAGTGAAATTTTCCCTTATCATATGTTCTTTCCAGTTTATCACTTGTGTATTAGCTTTATCTATAGTGTCTTTTGCTGTTCAGAAAACTAATTCTAATGTGGTAAAACCAGTGAGTATTTGGGGTGTCTATTCTTCATAGAATGCTAAAAAATGTTCTTCACAGCTCTAGGCTTATAAAAAGATGAGTTATTTTATTCTGACATTTTTATGTTTTTATATTTTTACTTTTATATATCATTCCACTTGGAAATTATTTTAGTTTGGGGTTGTAGTAAGGATAAAACTACATATTTGAATGAAATACTGCCATTTGCAGCAATGTGGATGGACCTAGAGAATATTATGCTTAGTGAACTGTCAGACAGAGAAATACAAATATTATATAATATCACTTATATGTGAAATCTGAAAAATAATAGAAATTGAAGTATATGAAAACAGAAATAGACTCACCATATAAAAGACAAATTTGTGGTTACCAGAGGGGAGAAGGGGAAAGGGAGAGGGACAAATTAGGGGTATGGGATTAACAGATACAGACTACTATATATAAAATAGATAAGCAATAAAGATATACTATTTAGCACAGGGAATTATACCCATTATCTTTTAATAACCTATAATGAAGTATAATCTGCAAAAATACTGAATCACTATGATCCACACCTTAAACTAACATATTATAAATTAACTGTACTTCAATTTTTTTAAAAAAAATAATTAATTTTAGAGGAACAGAAAAAAACTTTGTATTTTTGTATATAGTAAATTATTCCAACACCATTTGTTAATTATTATTCTACCAGGTATTTAAAATAGTACATTTATCACATGATAATCTCCTTGTATCTAATTATTCGAAAACAACATCATTTTAATATTTTAGCTATATGATGTTGATTTGTGATAAGGCAAACCAATTTTCATTATTATTGGCTATTTTTGTGTTTTATTTATTCAAATGAAGTTTAAAATCATTTTGTGTATTAAAAGGTATTTATTTTAATGGCACTGTATTTAGAAAGTGATTATGGGAGAATAGACATGTTATAATGTTGAGTCATTTGCTTAAGGACCTTTGTATATATTTCTATTTATTCAGTTATTTCTATGATTTTCACTGAGGTTGTGTAGTATTATTCACGTAGCTCTTGCACATTTAAGATTATTCCAAAAATAATACGTAAAACATAAAAACAGGGCTTCCCTGGTGGCACAGTGGTTGAGAGTCCGCCTGCCAATGCAGGGGACGCGGGTTCGTGCCCTGGTTCGGGAAGATCCCACATGCCGCGGAGCGGCTGGGCCCGTGAGCCATGGCCGTTGAGCCTGCGCGCCCGGAACCTGTGCTCTGCAACGGGAGAGGCCACAGCAGTGAAAGGCCCCGCGTAAAAAAACAAAACAAAACAAAACATAAAAACAATTATTTTATGTTGAGACTTGAATTTTTTTTAAATTATAATTTCAGACTAGTATTTTTATAAATACTAGTGTTGATTTTTTTAGTCACTATCTTGTTATTTGAAATGATTTTTCAGTTTATTCTGTTAGATTGTCAAAGTATTCTTTAGAAAATGATCACTTTTCCTTTTCAACAATCATACTTTTTCCTATTTTTCTTGTTTTCTTGAGTAGATTTCAAATTCAAGAATAATATTGGTGGTAAATGGGTATTCTTGTAATTCTTGTATTATTTCTGATTTTGATCCTAATACCACTATTATTTCATCTTGAAATATGATATTGCAAAATTTCTGGTAGGTACTCTTCATCATGTTAAGAAAGTATCTTAGTACTGAGATGTTGGATTAAATATAAAGCACAAGTATTTGTTGAACATTATTACATGCCTTTTCTAATTCTATTGAGAGTCTTCATTTTTTTTTCTAGTATACTAAGGTAATGAATTAAATCAATATATCTTGTTATTTTGAACCGTGCTTGCATTCTTAAAACAGACCTTAGTCATTGTGTGTTTTTGTTTGAATGGGAATCACTCAGTTGGGATAGCTAATACTTATTTTAAGATTTTACCCTCTGTAATAATGAGTGAGGTTGTATTGTTTTCTTTTGGTGCCTGCTTTTTGAGGACAGTGGTCTGTCTTAAGACACTTTCTTTTTTCCTATGCTTTGAAACAATTTCAGGAATATAGGAATTAGGTATCTTTTGAATATTTACTAAGGAGACTTGCCCATGCAATTGTCAAGTTCATATGACTTTTTAAATTGTCAAAGACTTGTAAATCTTTGACAACAAATTTGGTCATTTCTCATCATTATATGATTCAGATTTTAGGAATTCTTAAGTAGCCTTAGTAAACAAATTTTGAATGTAATTAAAATTGTCTCTTTTAACTAAATAATTTAAAAGTTATTACTTTGTATCATGTTTATCTTTATTTTCTCTTTCTGACTTTCCAGCATTTTTTTTTTTTTTTTTTTGCGGTACGCGGGCCTCTCACTGTTGTGGCCTCTCCCGTTGCGGAGCACAGGCTCCGGACGTGCAGGCTCAGCAGCCATGGCTCATGGGCCCAGCTGCTCCACGGCATGTTGGATTTCCCGTACCGGGGCACGAATCCGCGACCCCTGCATCGGCAGGCGGACTCTCAACCACTGCACCACCAGGGAAGCCCTCCAGCATTTTTATAGATATACTTTTAAGATATTTTTCACACTTATTTATTTGAATACATAATTTTCTCAATTTTTTTCTGATTTCTAATGAACATTCAACATTATACCTTTATTTACCTTTCAGTGAAGATAATACTATATCCTATAGTTTTGAGAATAGTAGTCTCATTTTCATTATTTTCTTTCCCCCTCACATCCCCTTCCTCTCTGGCAAACACCTGTTTTCTGTATTTGTAACTCTTTTTCTGTTTTGTTGTGTTTGTTCATTTACTTTGTTTTTTAGATTCCACATACAAGGGGAATCATACAGTACTTGTCTTTCTCTGTCTGACTTATTTCACTTAGCATATAACCCTAGAGGTCCATCCATGTCACAAATGGCAAGATTGTTCTTTTTTATGGCTGAGTAATAATCCATTCTGTGTGTGTGTATCTATATATAGATGTATAGATATCACATCTTCTTTAACCATACATCTATTAATGGACACTTAGGTTTCTCCCATATCTTGGCTATTGTAAATAATGCTGCAGTGAACAGAGTGGTGCATATATCTTTTCTAATTAGTGTTTTCACTTTCTTTGCATAAATATCCAGGAGAGGAATTGCTGGATTGTATGGCAGTTCTATTTTTAATTTTTTGAGGAACCACTTTACTTTTTCCATAGCAGCTGTACCAATTTACATTTCCACCAACAGTGTATCAGGGTTTCCTTTTCTCCACATTCTCATCGACACTTGTTATCTGTTGTCTTTTTGATAATAGCTGTTTAGACAACTGCAAGGTGATATTTCATTGTGGTTTTGGTTTGCATTTTTGTGGTGATTAGTGATGTTGAACATCTTTTTATGTGTCTGTTGGCCATCTGTATATCTTTCTTGGAAAAAATGTCTGTTCAAGTCCTCTACCCATTTTTAAAATGGGTTATTTGTTTTTTGATGTTGAGTTGTATGAGTTCTTTGTATATTTTTGATACTAATCCCTTATTAGATATATCATTTGCAAATATTTTTCCTATCTAGTAGGCAGCCTTTTCATTTTATTAACAGTTTCCTTTGCTGGGCAAAAACTTTTTAGTTTGCTGTAGTCCCATTTGTTTATTTTTGTTTCTGTTTCCCTTGCCTGAGGAGGCATAGCCAAAAAAGCATTCCTAAGTCCAATGTCAAAGAGCATACTGATTATAATTTCTTGTAGGATTTTTATTCCTACAAGTTTTCAGGTCTTATATTTAAGTCTTTAATCAATTTTGATTTTATTTTTGTATATAGATTGAGAAAGTAGTCTAGTTTGATTATTTTGCATGTAGCTCTCTACTTTTCCAAACACCATTCATTGAAGAGGTTTTTTTTCCCCATTGTATATTCTTGCCTCCTTTGTTTTAGTTAATTGACCATAAAGTATAGGTTCATTTCAGAGCTCTCTATTCTATCCCATTGACCTATAAGTTTTTTTTTTTTTTTTTTTGTGCCAGAACCATACTGTTTTGATTACTGTAGATTTGTAGTATAGGTTGAAATCAGTGTGTGTGACACCTCCAGCTTTGATCTTCTTCCTCAAGATTGTTTTGGCTACCCAGGGTCTTTTGTATTTCCATACAAATTTTAGAATTTTTTTTCAGTTTAGTGAAAAATGCCATGGATATTTTGATAGGAATTGCATTCAATCTGTAGATTGCTTTGGGTAGTATGATCATTTTAACAATATGAATTTTTCCAATCTATGAACAAGGTATATCTTTCATTTGTTTGTATTATCTTCAGTTTCTTTCATCAGAGTCTTACAATTTATCAAGTTTGTATAGATTTATTCCTAGGTATTTTATCATTTTTGATGTAATTGGAAATGGAATTGTTTTCTTAATTTCTCTTTCTGATAGATTACTGTTAGTGTATAGAAATGTAACAGATTTCTGTATACTAGTTATGTATCCTTCAACTTTACTAATTCATTGATGAATTCTAATAGTTTTTTTTTTTTTTTTTTCTTTTGCTGTACGCGGGCCTCTCACTGTTGTGGCCTCTCCTGTTGCGGAGCACAGGCTCCGGATGCACAGGCTCAGTGGCCATGGCTTACGGGCCTAGCTGCTCCACGGCATGTGGGATCTTTCTGGACTGGGGCACAAACCCATGTCCCCTGCATTGGCACGCAGACTCTCAACCACTGTGCCACCAGGGAAGCCCTCTAATAGTTTTTGTTTGTGGCATCTTTGGGATTTTCTCTCTACTGTATCATGTTATATGCACACAGCCACTGTTTTATTTATTCCTTTCCAATTTGGATTACTTTTATTTATTTATTTTTCTTGTCTGATTGCTATAACTCGTACTTATTCAAGTACTATGTTGCATAAAAGTGATGGGAGTGGGCATCCTTGTCTTTTCCCTCTTTTTAGAGGAAATGCTTTCAGCTTTTCACTGTTGAGTATGATGTTAGCTGTAGGCTTGTCATATATGCCCTTTATTATGTTGAGGAATGTTTCCTTTATACCCACTTCATTGAAAGTTTTTATCATAAATGGATATTGAATTTTGTCAAAAGCTTTTTCTGTATCAATTGAGATGATTATGTGATTTTTGTTCTTCAATTTGTTAATGTGGTGTATCACATTGATTGATTTGTGAATATTGAGTCATCCTTGCAACCCTGGGATAAATCCCACTTGATCATGGTCTGTAATCTTTTTAATGTTGTTTAGTTTAGTTTGGTAACATTTTGTTTAGGATTTTTCCATCTTTGTTCATCAATGATATTGGCCTCTACTTTACTTTTTTTTGGTGTCTTTGTCTGGTTTTGGTATCAGGATGATGCTGGTATCATAGAATGGGTTCAGAAGCATTCCTTCCTCTACAATATTTTGGAATAGTTATAGAAGGATAGGTGTTAACTCTTCTTTAAATGTTTGGTGGAATTCACCTGTGAAGATTTCTGGTTCTGGACTTTTGTTTGTTGGGAGATTTTTTTTTTATTACTGATTCAATTTTATTACTGATAATTGGTTTATTCATGTTTTCTACTTCTTATAGATTCAGTCTTAGAAGATTGTACATTTCTAGGAATTGGTACATTTCTTATAGGTTGTCCATTTTATTAGTGTATAATGGTGCATAGTCATATCTTGTGATCCTTTGTATTTCTACATTTCCAGGAATTGGTACATTTCTTATAGGTTGTCCAATTTATTAGTGTATAATTGTGCATAGTAGTATCTTGTGATCCTTTGTATTTCTGTGGTGTAGATTTTAACTTCTTTTTTCATTTTTAATTTTATTTATTTGGACCCTCCCTCTCTTTTTTTGTTGTTGAGTCTAACTGAAGATTTATCAATTTTGTTTATCTTTTCAAAGAAACAGCTCTTAGTTTCATTTATCTTTTCTATGTTTTTAGTCTCTCTTTCATTTATTTCTGATCTTTATTTTTTTTCTTTCCTTCTACTAACTCTGGGCTTTGTTCTTCTCTAACTGGTTCCTTTAGGTGTAGGTTTAGATTGTTTATTTAAGATTTTTCTTGTTTCCTGAGGTAAGCTTATATTGCTGTAAACTTCCTTGTTAGAACTGTTTTTGCTGTGTCCCACAGATTTGTGATCATCATGTTTCCTTTTTTATTTTTCTCCAGGTATTTTTTTATTTCCTCTGTGCTTTCTTCAGTAACCCATTGGTTGTTTAGAGAATATTGTTTAGTCTCCATGTGTTTGTCTTTTTTGAAGCTTTTTTCTTGTAGTTAATTTCTTGTAGTTAATTTCTAATCTCATAGCATTATGGTCAGAAAAGATGCTTGATATGATTTCAATCCTCTTAAAATTATCGAGCTTTGTTTTGCATTCTAGAATGTGATCTATCCTGGGGAATGTTCCATGTGCACCTGAAAAAATGTGTATTCTGATGCTTTTGGATGGAATGTTCCATACACATCCATGAAGTCCATTGATCTAATGTGTTGTTTAAAGCAATTCTTGCCTTATTGATTTTCTGTCTGGATGATCTGTCCATTGATGTAAATAGGGTGTTAAAATCCCCTAATATTATTGTTTTACTGTCAATTTCTCCCTTTATCTTTGTTAATGTTTGCTTTATGCATTTAGGTACTCTTATTTTCATTATTTTCTAAATATTCTTTCCTTTTTCTCCCTTTCTCCTGACCCAAGAGAAATTGTGGAAAACAGTTATTTTTAGAATCTACTCTGTCACCTTGATATAATCTCCAAATTGTATTCCCTTACAGTTATGAGTATTTTTGTACATTTTGACGGGCCTTCTTATAATAAGTTCTATTTGTGAGGTGGTTTTTTATAGCTATTCTGTACAATACTGGTTCTTAAAGTGTAATCCAGGAACTGCTGTGGATGTTTGAAATCCTTTAAGGTTATCTCCAATGCCAAAATAATTTTAATAATAACACTAAGCATTATTAATTTTTTTTCAGTCTCATTCTCTTATATCATGAAGCTTTCCCAGAGACTTCATGACTTGTGGGAGATTGATTGTATAAGCAAATGTGAAAACTTGCCTTCTACTAAGCCAGAAATTAAATACATTTGCAAAAATGTAAAATGCTCCCAATCTTTTTACTTTTTGAAATATAGTTCTGTTTTATAAAATTGTATAACTTCTGTGAACATGGAACAGATTTGCTATTCCTATTTCAAAATAAATTAATAAATATTTTAAACATTTATAATGTTTAAATTTTAATTTCTAATACAGTAAATATTGAAAGATATAAACACATAATTTCTAATTTTAATTTCTAATACAGTAAATATTGAAAGATATAAACACATAATTTCTAATTTTAATTTCTAATACAGTAAATATTGAATATTCTAATTTCTAATACAGTAAATATTGAATATTCTAATACAGTAAATATTGAAAGATATAAACACATAAACAAAAGCTCTTTGAGGGTCTTATAATTTTTTAGAGTATAAAGGAATCCTGTAACCAAAAATTTGAGAGCCTGTGTTAAACATCAACTCTATCAGATGCAATTTTGTCATTTGTTTTTAAATGAAACTACATAATGATAAAGGAACACTTGAATTAGGTATGCTTTATATAAACCTATTAGTAGTAATGACCTAAATGTATTTCTAATTTTTTGTATGCCATGTCTTATGTGGCTGTAATGTAGTTACACATGGCTATAATTTTAGAGTGTATTTGCTGTCTACATAAAGATGCATTCTTACTAATTACCTAGAAATTTTGAGCCTAGTGTTAGTTGCTCATGAGACTTATCTAGACATCATATATTTAATTAATGAGATTCCTTCTAAATCTCTTACTTATAATAGTTCACAAGACATGCATCTTTAAGTGACTGCACCAGTGTTATATTTTAAAGGCAGACTTTTGTCCTACATGTCATGGGTGTGTATCTAGAGAAAACTAGTGCAAAGTAAAGTGAAAAGTTCTATGAGAGTATTAAAAGAGAAGGAAGGGAGAGCATTAGTTAAAATTGGGAGTAATTGACCCCTAATGACAGTGACTTAAAACAGAAATTTGTTTTTCTCTCACATAAAAATCTGGAGATAGTGCATGGCTGGTATACCAGCTTTGCATCAAAACATTCTCAGAGTCCTTAACTCTTTCTACCCTGTTGCCCCACCATGCATGGCATCTATCCCCAGGGTCATTTTATGGTCCATGATGGCTTTTCCAGCTCCAGGCATTAGATCTTCAGTGTAACTAGAAGGAAAGAAGCGGGGATAAAGGAGGAGGGAGCAAAGGGGTTGTGTTCACTTTGTGGGAAGTTCTTGGAAGCCGACACTCAATATTCTGCTTACATCTGGTGGACTACAAATTAGGTGTATGGCTACAGGAGGCTAAAAAATATAGTCTCATTCTGACCAGACACATGCCCAGCTAAAGCATGGCATTCTTTCATTGTACAGGAAGGTTTTAATGAATATTGAAGAACAATTTCAAACATTCTCATATATCCTTCCTAAACACAGAACACAAACCTCTGCCAAAGGAGAAAAACCTAAAGGCTATGCCACTGCTATATTCAGCTAAAATTTCAGCATCTCTGGGTGTGGCAGTGAGTGATGGTTGCTCCCCAATATCTTTTCTATCTTTCTTCCTCAGTGATAGAACTCCCATATTTTAGCTGCTTCAAATAATCTACATTTCCCAACTTTTCCTGAAAGTATATGTTGCCATGTATATTAGTTTTTTATTGCTGTTGTAACAAATTATCACAAATTTGGTAACATAAAACAACACAAATTTATTATCTTACAGTTCTAGAGACTAGGAATCTGAAATTAGTTTTACTAAAATCAAAGTGTTGGCAGGGCTGGTTCTTTCTGGAGGCACTAGAGGATCATCCATTATTTTGCCTTTTCTAGTTTCTTCAAACTGCCTGCCGTACATGGCTTATAACCTTTATCTCACATCACTCCAACTCCTTGCTTCCATTGATACAGCTCCTACTTCCTCTCTGATCGCCTGGCCCCCTCTTATAAGGACTCTTGTGATTAAATCATATACTCTCCTTCCCCCAGATAATCAACTGATCTCAAGATCCTTAATCACATTTGTGAACCCTTTTTATCAATGTCTTATGGACTGAGTATTTGTGTCTTCCTGCACCCTAATTAAAGCCCTAATGCCCAGTGTGTGTGGTTATATTTGGAGATGGAACTTTAAGGAAATAATTAAGTTTAAAAAAGGTCATAAGGGTGAGGCACTGATCTGACAGGATTAGTGTCTTTATAAAAATAGACACCGGAGAATGTATTCTCTCCCCCTACCTTCCATTCCATGCATGCACCAAGGAAAGGCCATGTGATGACACAGAGAAAAGGGGGCTGGCTCACTGCAAGCCAGGAAGAAAACACTCACCAGAAATCAAATCAGCTAGCATTTGATCCTAGACTTTCAGCTTTCAGAACTTTGAGAAAACAAATTTTTGTTGTTTAAGCCATCCAGTCTATAGTATTTTGTTATGTCAGCCTGAGTAGACTAACATATACGGTAACATTCACAGGGTTTTGGGGATTAGGGTGCAGACATCTAGGAAGGCCATTATTCAGTTTACCATACCACACCATGTCATGAGTGGAAGTATGATGTGGCTGATTCCAGGAAATTTCACTAAAACAGTTGGTAATGCCTTTGTTGTCTCTTTTCTCTGCCTTCCTCCAATCCTGTTACTTGGAACATGTATATCATGGCTGGAATTCCATATTAGACCATTAGAATGAAGGTACAGTTAGGGTGGTGGAGTGGAAAGCTGGAAGTATCCTAGATTGAAGCAAATTGTCATACTAGTTCTGGACTTCTTACAGTTGGATATTCATGTAAGGTGGAAATAAATTCCTATCTTGAATAAGTCACCACTTGTTCATTTCTGGTCCAGCTCGGAAGAAGCTTGAAATTTGCCACTCCATCCTAACAACAACTAAAAAACTGAAAAAACTGAAAAGTCAACCCCTCTTTGATTTGTGAGAGAAGTAAGGTCACAGACAAAACACTGCCACCAAAAATTGAGAGACTGACAGGTAAATACAGAGAGCCACACTTACCAGAGCAGAAACCCACGAACTGAAACCACTGTTTGAACCAATGCTGTAGTAGACAAACTGAATTGTAATTGATGAATTCCTGGAGGCTCAATGTGGACAAGTCTGAGTAATAAAATCTCCAGGGTGACCCAGTTGCTGGTGGGAGGCGGGGGGGGGGGGATGGGGAGTGGGTCTCATACCCACTCTTTTGTAAGTTTACCTCCTGTAAATATGTGAGAAAAATCTCCATGTGCTTCAAGCAGGGAGAAGGGAAAAGGAACCATTTTGAAATAGGCCAGAGCATTCTGTTCTTCTTAACAAGGTTTGTCCTCAGCAGAAAGCAGTTAACCAGAGCCTAACCTGCTGGGACTTTATCAGAGACTAACTGACCTAGGGGAAGAGAAATACCCAACTCCAGCCCACTCTAATCATCCAGTCCTACCTAAGGGAGGGAGAGTCTGAGAAGCATGTGTGGGGTTTGCAGTCCAGAGGCACAAGCTCCCTGAAAGACTGAAACCTAATCATGGGACTACACAATGCTTCCCCTCTACCCATATCTTACCACTACATTATTAAAAGCCTATTTATGGAAGTTTCTTTAATCTAGTACATCATACCTGCCATCAAGAAAAAATTACAAGTCATACTAATAGGCGAAATACAGAACTTGAAAAGACAGGACAAGCATCAGAACCAGACTAAGATGTGGCAGAGATGTAATTATCAGACCAGAAATTTTAAACAACTATGATTAATATGCTGAGGGATCTAATGTATAAAGTTGACAGCTTGAAAGAACAGGTGGCTAATGTAAACAGAGAGATGGAAATTCCATTAAAGAACCAAAAACTAATATTAGAGATTAAAAAAAAAAATAAAAAACACCATACAGAAAGTATGGCTGCCTTTAGTGGGCTTATTAGTGAACTGAACACTGAGGAAAGAATCTCTGAGTTTGGGGATATCTCAATAAAACATTCAAAATGAAAAACCAAACCAAAAAACTGGAAAAAAAGAATTAGAAAAACTTATAACAGAATATCTAAGAACTGTAACACACATAATGGGAATACCAGAAAGAGAAGACAGAGAAGAGACAGAAATACCTGACACAAGAATGGCAGAGAAGTTCCCCAAATTAATGTCAGATATCAAACCACAGATCCAGAAAGCTCAGAGAACACCAAGCAGGATAAATGAAGAAAAAGCTACACTTAGGCATATTGTTTCAAACTACAGAAAATCACAGATAAAGAAAAAATCCTGAAAGAAGCCAAAAAATGCCTCATTTATAGAAGAGCAAAGACAAGAATTACATCTGCCTTCTCCTAAGAAACCATGTAAACTGTTAGATAATGGGTGGAAAGTGTTGAGAGAAGGAACCCACCAACCTAAAATTCTGATCCTTGGGAAATTATCCTTCTAAAGTGAAGGAGAGATAGAGACTCACAGACAGAAGTTGAGGAAATTTGTTGCCAGCAGATCTGACTTACAGGAAATTTTAAAAGAAGTTCTTTAAAGAGAAGGAAAATTATATAAATCAGAAACTTAGATCTGCATAAAAAAGGAAAGAGCATCAGAGAAGGAATAAGTGGAGGTAATTAAAATTTTTAGTTTTTCTTTTCCTTAATTGATCTAACAAATAACGCTTTGTTCAAAATAACAATAGCAATAATGTATTCAATGATGTAAGCTTATATACATATATATTCACTTATGGCTGCTTATATATAAGTCTAACTAATGACAGTAGTGATACAAATCACAAGAGGGAAAAATTAGGACTATTTTATTATTAAAAGGCCCTCATGCTACCTGTGAAGCTGTATAGTGTTATTTAAAAGGGGACTTGGATGAGTTGGAAATTTATATTGCAAACTGTAGGGCAATGATTAAAAATGTTTTAAAGGGCTTCCCTGGTGGCGCAGTGGTTGAGAGTCCGCCTGCCGATGCAGGGGACACGGGTTCGTGCCCCGGTCTGGGAAGATCCCACATGCCGTGGAGCGGCCAGGCCTGTGAGCCATGGCTGCTGAGCCTGTGCATCCGGAGCCTGTGCTCCGCTATGGGAGAGGCCACAACAGTGAGAGGCCCGTGTACCACACAAAAAGAAAAGTTTTAAAAAACGCATTAACTAATATGCTAAGAAACGAGAGAAAATGGAATCATATAAAATGCTCTATTAAAACTACAAAGATCAGAGGTAGTATAGAAGACAAAAATAAGAACAAAGAACAGAAGAAATGGAAAATAGAAACAAATAAGATAGATATTAATCTGACTATACAATAATCACTTTGAATAAATATCCAACTACATGTTGTATATAAGAAACTCACTTTAATTATTAAAGACACATAGATTAAAAATAAATGGTTGGGGAAGGATATACCATGCTAACACTAATCAAAAGGAAATGGAAATGGCTATATTAATTTCAGACACAGCAGACGTCAGAACAAGGAAAGTTATCAGGAATAAAGAGGAGCATTACACAACAGTAAAAATGTGTATTCTCCAAGGTGTTATGACAATCCTTAATATGTAGGCAACTAAAAAAAAGAATGTCAAAAATATGTGAGGCAAAAACTGGTAGAACTCCAAGGAGAAATAGATGAATCCACTATTATAGTTGGAGACTTCAACAACTGTCTATCAGAAATGGGCAGATCCAGCCTGCAAAAAATCAGTAAGGACATCGTTGAACTCAGTGTCATCAATCAACTGGATAAAATGGACATCTACTTCTTGTAGCAACAGCAGAATCCACATTCATCTTAAGCTCACATGGAACATTCACCTAAATAGGCCACATTCTGGGCCATAAAACATACCTTAACACTTTTATAAGAACATAAATCATACAACATCTTTTCTCAGACCATAATGGAATGAAACTAGATAGCAGTAACAGTATAGCTGGAAAATCCCAAATTACTTAGAGATTAATCAACTTCTAAAACTTCCAAATGACACATGGGTCAAAGAAATCTCAAGAGAAATTTAAAATATTTTGAACTAACTGAAAATTAAAACAACTTATCAAAATCTGTTGGATACAGCGAGAGAAGTTCTTGGAAATTTATAGCATTGAATGCATATATTAGAAAAGAAGAAAGATCTAAGGGCAATAATCTAAGCTTCCACTTTAGAAAAAAGAGAAAAAAGGAAGAGCAACTTAAATCCAAATCAGAAAAAAATTAGTGAAAACTAGAGCAGAAATCAATGAAATTGAATATTTTATTACTCTCAGTGAAGCTTAATTTCAGTTGTTATACTAGTGGATGTCCAGTCTTCTTCACCTAAAAAAAAAAAAAAAAAAGGTAACATTTCATGATCTAGCAACCTATAAGTTAAAATATAAAATATGCCCTCCACATACACAGTATATAAGGTGGCATAGAAACAGAATAACCATAATTAAAATTTCCCATTTGGAAAAGGGGAGTAAGAAGCAGAGTTGTCACTGGCCCCATAGCAGTTACCAAATCTATCTGACAGGAATAGTGAAAACTTTCTTCTTTCACAGTAGTGTAAGCACATCTGGAAATTCTTTGGATCTTCTCTGTGAAAAGATTTTATCTGTCCATAATCATTTATGATCACATCTGAAGTGGACTTCAGAGTATTTGTCCTTCTTGAGTGTAGAACAGTTTTATAGCCTTGAAAGATTTCAGGGCCTATGGGTGGCTTTAGAGACTGAAAAAACACAGGCATTTTCAGGCTGGACTTTAATTTCTTTGGCAACACATTTCCTTCAAAAACTTCATAGCCTTCTGACTTACCTAATTTCAGTAAGTTTTATGGTTAGGTAACTACAATGATCTTGTCTAAACATAGCTTATATTCCTGCAGACTCTGTTCTTTTACTTACTGGCTTTTGTTCTCGACTCTTTTTTCTCTTTTTTCAAATTAATATGATCTCCCATGGTTGGACTCTCTGAAACAAAAGGCTTTGGAGGGACGGGAAAATTCTTCATCTTATCTTTGCCTATAGACATTTATACCTCCAGGTATCAATATTTCCACTTTGAAGCCCCTGTTGAAAATGTTTCAATTTGAGGAATAGAGCTGTTGACATTTTCATCTATCCAAGGCTTCAATTACTATAATCTCAGTAAACTTAAATTGAAGATTCCAGATTAGAGTACATGCCTTATAAAAGTTGTATTCTATTTCCATCTCTGATTCATGCTGGCTAGCTATAGCCAGATTTATTTTTCTCATAAGACTTAAAGCTACCAAGGGGGAAAGGAGTGAGTGGGTGGGATGAATTGGGAGATTAGGGTTGACATATATGCAATGTTGATACCACGTATAAAATAAATAACTAAAGAGAACCTACTGTATAGCACAGGGAACTCTACTCAGTGCTCTGTGGTGACCTAAATAAGAAGGAAATCCAAAAAATAGGGGATATATGTATATGTACAGCTGATTCACTTTGCTGTATGGTAGAAACTAACACAACATTGTAAAGCAACTATACTCCAATAAAAATTAAAAAAAAGAAAGAAAGCTACAGGTAACATCTAACTCTTAAATTCAGATTTTGTTATATAATTTCCTCTAACGTCATAGCCTCAGTCAGCATATAGTCTGCCTTTCAAAGTGGAAATGTCTTGAAGCCATAATAACAGAGCTCATGAGCTCGTCAGCCTGCAATATGTTGAGTCCTTACCACCTGTTATGCAATATCCTGTACTAAGATAGTGCTGTATATTATACCTTTTATTTGTAGCATCCACCTCCAACTACCACATTAGTGTCAATTTAAGTTAGATTCAGCTCTGAGTAACAGAGATTCAAAATGTTACTAACTTAAACAAGGTAGTAGTTTGTTCTCTCATATAAAATTCTAGAAGTAAACAGTTTAGGACTGATATGATGGCACCATTCCATGAAATATTTAGTGACTCATACTCTTTTTATCTTATGCTTCTCTGTGCATAGCCTCCATTCAGAGATCACTTCAAGATCCAAAATGACTGCCCTTGTTCAGCCAGCATATGTACTCCTCAGCTATCAAGGAAGAAGGAGTGAGGAGACTTGTAGATGTTTTTCAAGTAAAGTTCCTAAATGATGCCTCACAATATATCTTTGGCCAGAATTTAGTCACATTGTTACATTAAACTACAAGGAAGTCTTAAAATATGTAGCTTTTATTTTGTGCAGAAATGTATCCAGACAAAAATCAAGGATTCTATTATGAAAGTGAAGAAGAACCAATATTGGGGAACAAATAGCCACCTTTGCTACAGAGCAGATATATAGAATACAAATGGAAAAGAAGGTAGAAAATAAGAAGTAAAGAAAGGAAGTATTTAATAAATTTAGAATATTATGATACAATATTATGAAATAAAATTAATACTTAAATGTCAGATGACATTCAGCTTTCCATCTGAATTAATATATTCACCTGATACAGTTAAAGCAAAGCTAAGTTCCATTGATGTCAAAAATCTTGTAATAGGATGTTTACTATTTATTACTAATGAACTTGCATTCTCTATGATCCTTCTTTTCTCTTCTACATATTTCATTTTTTGGTTTCTCCATGATTCTTTCTGATATTTTTATTCAACTTCTCCTCCAGTTCAGTAATTCTCTTGTTAGCTGTGTCTAATCTGTCATTGGATCATCCATTTTCGTTCCTAATTGATATGGATTTAGTCTTCAGATTTCTAAGGCTTTTTTGGTTCTTTTCCAAACTTTCCTTTTTACCTTTTCTGTTTTTGTTTTTTTTCTGTAGCTATGTCAAACTTGACTTTTCTTTTTTAAAACATAGCAAACAGAGTAACTCTATAGTCTGCATCAATTAATTTCAGTAACTTGGGTCTTTCGTACTGCTCACTATATTTGAAATGTTATTTGTGGGAATTATGGACCCTTGAATGAAAATACTTTCCTCCAGATAATATTTTCATTGCTGTCACCAAGTACCACCAATACTGGGCCACCTGAAAGTTCAAAACTTGGGATTTTATGAATTATGAAGCTTTCATTTTAGTTTAGGGCTGTTCACTTATATTTCATCATGTAGCCCTTTGAGTTCCCAGTTGAATGTGGACAGCATCCTCTCCTTGAGTGGACATGGGCTTTGATATTTGACTCCTGATCTCCTGAGCCACCAAACCTGTACTTTAGTTTAAAAGTTGTTTCTTCCTGATATCCAGGTAGTCTGAGAACAAAAGCTGCTTTGAGTGCTGGGCTTACCTCACTGGTGTCTTGCCTTCCAGACTTTCTTGATAAATCTTTCCTATTTTTCAAAAGACTTAAAAATTCTTTCATCTGGCATTTATAAACTTCAGAATTGGCCCAAATTTCTATTCTACCAATTGTGGATGCATCTTGACTCTCCATGTTTCCCTTCTGTTATTAAATAATTAGTACAGTTTTCTTTTGACCTAATAACCATCCTCTCTTTTTTCAAGTATGTTTTAAATTTCAAATCTGATTTACTTTATGTTGATTTTATAATTTAAAGTGTTAAATTTATTAGTCAGTGTTTCTTCTTCCTATCACTGCCATAACAGTCTGTATGTTGTACATTACTTTTTTTTTAAATTTATTTTTATATTTTATTTTTACTTTTGGCTGCATTGGGTCTTTGTTGCTGTGTGTGGGCTTTCTCTAGTTGTGGCGAGCGGGGGCTACTCTTCATTGCAGTGCATGGGCTTCTCATTGCAGTGGCTTCTCTTGTTGTGGAGCATGGGCTCTAGGCACGTGAGCTTCAGTAGTTGTGGCTCACGGGCTCTAGCGTGCAGTCTCAGTAGTTGTGGTGCATGGGCTTAGTTGCTCCATGGCATGTGGGATCTTCCTGGAAGAGGGCTTGAACCTGTGTCCCCTGCACTGGCAGGCAGATTCTTAACCACTGCATCACCAGGGAAGCCCATGTATGTTGTACATTGCTTCTTGATATTGAGCAACTATTCTGTATTTGGGGGAATATGTACCTAATAATTGTCAGCACTCTTTTTTTTACAGGTGAATTCTAATAGCATTTTACCTCAGTTTTAAAAAAAATGGCTTTGTAGGTTTCTGTTTCTGTTCTAAGTAATATAACTTGAAACTTGATTCATTATGACTTTGTAAATGCCACTAAATTTTTTGTATTTAGGATTCAAAAAGAAATAAAACATATTAAAATTCTATTAATAAATTCAAAGGTTCTGAAAGTGTTATATGGTTAATTTTTGATAAATGTGTTGTTTTACACGGTTTAGTTATTTTATGCTTCAGTTTTAGCAAATGCTAAAAAAAATTCTGCATGTCTATTTGGCTTTTTGTTTACATTGTTGAATTATCATGATGAACAATACTTTACAGTTTTTTGAAAACTTGAAAACTAAATCACCTGGAAAATCAGGTCTCTTTCTATTTATTATTTTTTGGTACTTCACATTTTTGACATTTCATTAGAATTCTGACATTTCATTAGAATTCTGACAAGCACTACCAAAACTGTATTGTTAACTTCACAATATTTTTTGTAACATCTTTACTGAGATATAACTTACATAACACAAAATTCATCCTTCTTAAGTACATAGTTCAGTGATTTTTAGTCTTTTTACAAACTTTTGCAACTATTATCACTATCTAATTCCACAACATTTTTATCAACCCCAAAAGAAATTCCATACATATTAGCAGTATTCCCAACAGACCTTAACAACCATTAAGATATTTTCTATCTCTATGAATGTGCCTATTCTGGGCATTTAATATAATTGGAAGATAAAATATGTGGTCTTTTGTGTATGGCTTCTGTCACTTAGCATATTTTTAGGATTTATCCATGTTGTAACGTGTATAAGTCCTTTATTCATTTTTATAACTGAATAATATTTCACTGTATGAATATACCATACTTTAAAATCCATTTATTACTTGGATTGCTTCCAATTTATGACTGTTATTAATAATTCTGCTATGAACATCCATGTACAAATATTTGTGTAGACATACTTTTCAGTTTTATTGTGTATATATCTAGTAGTGAAATAACAGGATGATATGGTAATTCTATGTTTAACTTTTTGGGGAACTGCCAAACTGTTTTCCACAGCAGCTGTGCTATTTTGCATTTACATCATCAATGTATGAGAGTCCTAATTTCTTCAAATCCTCACCAACACTTATTATTTTCTGTATTTTTAATTATAGCCATCATAGTGAGTATGAAGTGGTACTTCACTGTGGTTTAGATTTGCATTTCCCTAGTGAGTAATAATGCTGAGAATCTTTTCATATATTTATTGGCCATTTGTATATCTTCTTTGGAGAGCTATCTATTCAAAAATCCTTTGATCATTTTATAATAAGTTGTTTTTTATTGTTGAATTATAAAAATTCCTTATATATTTTGATACAAGTCTCTTATCATACATATCATTTGAAAACATTTTCCTGTTTTGTGGGTTGTCTGTTCACTTTCTTAATGGTAAATTTTTAATTTTGATGAAATCCAATTTACATGGGTATTTTTGTCACACATTTTTCTTATGACATCTAAGAAACCATTTTCTAAACATTGTCTCAAAGATTTATTTTTATATATTTTTCTAAGAGTTTTATAAATTTAGCTCCTAAATTTAGGCATATGGTTCATTTTGCACTAATCTTTATATAGTATGAGATAGAGGTTCAGAATCGTTCTTTTATATTGGATATCCAGTTGTCTAGCACCATTTTTTTTTTTTGGAAGAAAAAAGAAAGAAAAAAAAATCCTCCTCTTATTGAATTATCTTGGTACCCTTGTGAGAACTTGATTGACCATATGTAAAGATTTATTTATGGACTCTATTCCATTGATCTGTATATCTATCCCCCACAATCATTTTGTCATTCCAGAATTTTTATTATTTAAATAATATGCTACTGAAAAAAAAAGCCCAATATCTTAAGAATCTCTAGCAATGTAGTTTAACTATTGTGTTATACTTTAGATTTAAATCTATTAACCTCGAATTTGTGTTTGTCATCATACTCAAATTCAAAGATAAATCAACATGCAAACAAACTCCTCTCACGTGCACAAAAGATATATTATTTACCTCCAAATTTTTGAAAAGTTTGCAGTTTTAAGATTCATGGATGGATAGATAATTTGATGTGGAGATAAAGTTTCTAAGAGTTGACAAGTGGAAAGAATATTCAAAGACCTTAGAGACAATTGATTTTTCCATCCATAGAACGTTTATTTATCCCATTGATAGACCACATGGTATATTGCAAATTTCGTGGCCTTCATAATCACAAAATCAACTTTGCCTGCAAACTTTAAATGTAATAGATATATACTGGCATAAATTTATACATATAAATAGGTATCAATATAACCATTTTTGATATGAGTGTTAAAACTTGGTTTTATTTTTTTGTTAATTTTTATTGGAGTATATTTGATTTATAGTGTTTTGTTAGTTTCTGCTGTACAGCAAAGTGAATCAGTTATACATATACATATATCCACTCTTTTTTAGATTCCCTTCCCGTTTAGGTCACCACAGAGCATAAATTTCGAGTACTCTGCTCTAACTTCAGTGCTCAGCATACTACGGGAAAATCAAGAAGAGTGGAAATTTTCATTCTTTCAGAATTTGTTTTTCAGATGAGGTAATAGAATAATGACCAACACATCTATATAAATAAGCACCAAATATGTGATGGAACATATAAAAAAATGAATGTCAAAAAAGAAAAGATCAAGGGTCAGACTTAAAAAAAAAAACTATATGAACAAAGTTGTGGAGGTGAAAATTAGCTTTGAAAATGTGTGAATGGGAAAGAAACTATGAGAGGAATTGTGGAAACTGAAGTTGGATAGGGCCGTTAATGGACATTTTAATTTTCACTTGAGTGTTTAAAATGATTATTTAGCAAGAAAAATTCTCTCTATACATTTTAATACCATAGGCACAGTTACATACCTATCAAATTACTAAGAATTAACAAGTTACATTTGCTATTCAACTTGTGTAGGATAATGGGCAATCAGATGTTAGGATGAGTATCTAATTATTTTATTTATGATGTAAAGGAGAGAGTAAAGAGTGAAATTTTATAGCTATCAGCCTTAATTTTTCTATGTATTAAAATGTCACAGGTAAAGGACAAGAGAATGTAGTAAGGTTTCCCGAGGCTAGATGAAAGAGCATAATAGAGACCATAGATTCCAGTAGTTTGTGGGCATTTTATAATTTTGTGTCAGTTTATCTTCTAACTGTTTCTTGCTTACTATTCTGTTGTACACAGTACACGTCAGCTGATTCAGTCTCTTCACCTTTCTCTTCAGTCTCCTGTTTGCCTCATGTTTTCCTTATGTAAATTAAGCATTATCTATTTATTTCACATCTGCCTAATTCATGTTCCCAGTTTCTTCAATATGCTTTCCAGTGAGCTCAACGTTCTGATAATATTTACATTTAAAAAAGTATCATGCAAATTGGAACTTTAACATGCATTTTATCTTGCAATTCATGGGAAATGATATATTAATTAAAGCAAAACTGGTTAGGCTAAGAAAGAATTTGGACTTGGCTGTTGGAGCAGTACAGGAGACAGAATGGTTATAGTGCTAGGAACTAACAAAGGAGGGTCAGTCTGGTAAGTAGCTTTATATCCAGTGAGCTCTATTCACTGTCCACATGGCTAGCAGCAAGTGACCAACTAATATGAAAAGTTGAGCAACATTGAAATTGGGTTAGGTTGAGAAAGAAAGATGGTATTAATGAAGTCTGTTATTGAGTATCAAAGCCTAGACACTGTGCTCAATGACTGTTTTAAAAAGAAAACTGGTACTAAAGACTGGATTGCTAGAATGGAGGCTTGGGAAATGGTCCAAGGTAGATGTCAAGGTAGAACTGGGAACATTTCAAAGGCAGAACAGAGTGGTGAAGGTTTCAGAATGACACAAAATACTAATTACCATAATTATGTGTTATGCTATGAGCAAAGGTAAATTAATAGGGAACTCCAAGTATTAGTCTGGAGACTAGTCTTATTGTTTTATAGACTTAGTCTTATTATCTCCTATCATAGTTAGGTCCTAGAATTGCAAGGAGAATGGAGTCTGTATGTTGGAGATTTAGTAGCTCCAAAGGAGGGAAAAGATGATTACAGAAATAGAGCATTATATCTTGCCAGCAGCTTTTCCTTCAGCAAAGAACCATTACTGCATACTGTGAAAGATTCTAGTATGAGAATTAAGCTCTGTAGAATTAACTATATTTGATCTTGGCTACTATGAATCAGTTAGCCAGTTATTGAGAGCAAAATCTCTTCTTTTTCAGCAATAGGGCTAATATATAAAAGCATTGCTATGTGTTCCCTCCAATTCACCTTCATTCCAGTACATTGCCTTCTTTCTACAATTACACCATCAGTCTCCATCTCAAAGTAGGCACTGAAATGCCTTTGTTCATTCACCTTAAATTAAGTTTTTGGTGTCAAGGCCAAAACCTCCTTCCTGGAATCTCATCTTTACTTCCTTTTGTTTAAGAATGAGATTATTCCTACAGTTGCACCTCTTTATTTCTCTCTTCAGCTTACAGCATTAAATAAAAGGATAAAGTCCCTGATATCATCCAGAACAAAGATTTTTTTCTTTTTTAATGTTAGAGGAAATTAGTTTCTCTTAGTTGGAATATTGTTACTAGTATTTGTCTTACGCATATTTCTATTTAAATTTATTTATACCATACTGTATTATGTGAATGTCTTAACTCTAGGAATATAAGCCACTTTATGGCAGGTTGTAATTTAGTTGTTTTGCCACCTTTTACCTAGCATAGTCATATGCACATAGGAGGCACTCAACAAATATTTACTAATTTAAAATACTATTTGTTGCATTTGCAAGAAGTGTAATCCAAACTCTACTTATACTTTTTGAGTCATAATTTATAACTCATGGAGTCATTTTAGTATATTTTATGAAAATATTAATCCACTGTGCTAGTATGAAAAGAGTAGGTAATAGAATTCTGCTTATCATTGAGATCTTTGTATGGGAGCAGGAAGAATTAAGGTTATCATTGAAAGAAGATAGATTAAAATAAGATGCAAGACAAAAGTAAAATACAGAGTTCAAAGGGATCTTACAAAGTTATGAACTATGCAGGTAAAACAGATTTTCTTGCTGGTCCTGTTACACTAGAACTTAGAACACCTTTCAAAGATAGAGAAGGAAAAGGGATTACCATACTGTGGTAATAAGAATAAAACTCATTATTCTGGAAATGCTATAGGCCAATGGTATAAACAAACTAAATTATATAGATAAATTAATTAATAGCAGATCCTTAATGGGATATTAAAGTAAATGAAAATGGTTTTGCTGGATAGCTTTAACTGTTCACAGTGTTTCTTTTTGCTACTATTATGGGTGGGATATTTGATTTAGGGGCAATTGATCTGACATACTATGCCAAGTCATTCTTTTCCGTAAATCTTAGGAATGCTGATGTAATTTTGAAAATGCTAGTTCAGAAACATCACTAGAATTTTATACAAGATCCACATGTTTTTAAGTTGGTGTATAATCTTTATGTGAGAAATTGTGTATATTTTCAATTACTAAATATTTATAGGAAATGCATATACTCATTTCATAAGAAAAATCTTAGGGGAGAGAAGAGGTAGAAGAATATTTTAAACTTATGCCTTTCCCTTTTAGTTTTAAGTTTTGAGTTCATTGAAATGTGAAAAACCTATCATTCATATTTTTAGGTTTCTTGCTATCATATAGAGAGCCATGATTATTAGAATTCATGAGTACCAAAAAGCAAATCTGGAGCTCACTGTCCTCAAGGCAAAATATAATGTTTGCTGATTATCGTTAGCTAATGGTACACCTCAAGAGTTTTTTTCCATCTTTAAACTTTATTACTGTATTTTTCTTCAGGGTAAAAAAAAATTATGGGTCAATTTTCACTGAAGTGGGCTGGATTTATGTATTCACCTCTCATCAGTGTCAAAAGGAATTGTGCCCATCATTCCCTGGACAACAGGATGAAAACCTGTCTCTGATTGGACACTAGGGATATCAGCTGTAAACACAAGATAAGTGTAAAGTTGAAAAGAGAAATATACTTAATAATTCATCCAAGCCAGCATAATTTAACGACTTGAAACTTGCATAAAACTGTTCACGAAATTATTTACTTCCTCATGCGAGAAAGCTAATATTACTATTTTTAAGTCCAGTGAAATGTACCAGCATAAAAAAAATTTGCTTTGCAAAGACTGCTAATGCAAAACTTTTCAAGCTGTCCATCTTTTTAAATAAAAAGATAATAAAATGACTATTCTTTACCACTTACTTAAAATGAATTTTCGTTTATTCAAGGTAAGAGAGAGTGGGTATTTCAATGTATTTTACTATTGTCTAAGCCTTGAGTGACAAAGATTTGTGTACTATGACTCACCTAGAAATTGACAGTATTGAATTTTCGCAAAACAAATTTAGGTACCATGACATGGAAAATATTAATTATTGAATCATATTGCTGCTCTCTGATCTATTTAAGATAATTTTAGAGATATTCCATCTAAGCCTGGGTTTCGGTGATTATATCCACCTAGAAAGCCTGTGGAGACTCACAATAAATTGCAGGCATTTCTTTATATATAAGTTTTTGTTTAACAAAATATAAGGATTCGGACAATACCTACTTTATTAGCTTAAGAACTGAAAATAAGCCTGTTTGCATTTGAAAGTTTGGTAACTGCAGTTTTGAGTCATTTTATCCCGCCTCAGGAATGTTGGACTTCATGTAAATAATAAACATTTGGACCATGGCAGAAATATTTCCAATAAGAGCAGTAGGGCTGAGGTTGTTTAGGAAGCTGTGCTGGATACATTGTGAAGTTGGACAGACTATGATTTGTACTGAGGCTGTAGAACTTGCAGGCTGGCAACTCAGGGTCAGGTAAAGCACTTTATTGAACATCTCTATCTATCTATCTCCTAAGTGTGTGTACATATACTGTTTTATACACACACACATATGTATGCATATATATTATATAATCTATTTTTTGCTCAAAACAGTCCCTGCAGTTCCTGAGATATATGTGTCATTTGGAGGGAAGAAGTATAATTATACAGCATTAGAAACAGTTGTTTTAGTCCTTAGTCTAGTAACAAGAGCTTGTATGAAGCAACATTTACAAATATTCTGAATTCCGCAAATGAGTATATTACTCCCAGTTGCGGAAGGCTAAATCCTCAATTCTAGAAAGTATTATCCAAGTAATTGTTACTGAGTCAATTTAATAGTTTATAAGTATGTATTTATAAAGCATATTTAAGTTGGTTATAATTTGCTTTACTTTAGAAACATGATTATATATACGGCTACTATGTTAATTTATTGAGATGTTTTCTTTATGGTAATATAAACCCCTCTTCAGATTCTAAACCAATTTAAACCATAAACTTTCTAAAATGCTAGATTTGCTTAAGGTGTATAGGTTAGAGATCAACCTAAAACATCATAAAATATTGGAGGTCTCTTTGTTCTTTTCTCCTCTTCTCATAAATATAAACATTGTTCAAATATACCTAGAAATATAGATTCTTGAGCTGTATATTTTATTGCTAAGGAAAAAAGGGTTTTTTTTCCTAGAAAATTATATTTCACTGCCCATCATTAAATTTTATACCAGCATGTGAGTGGTCTCATTTGGGGATTACTTAAGCAGTGTTAACTTATATTACTAATACATACTATATCCCTTTCATTTAAAAATGATTAGATTAAAAATTATTTATTTACTAAATAATTTACTAAATATTATTTTAATCAATTGAGTTAACATTTGAGGTTTAATAAAATGCACATTTTATCAGGAATGTGTTTAGCATTCAACCTGTGCTTTCTACTATGTTTTTCTCACTTTCAATGTCTTTATCTTGCTTCTCATGTTTTCTATATCTATATATAGGGTTAATCATTAAATTATGCCATATTTTGAGAAGTACAGAATTTAAATATTCACAAAATAATAACTTTGTGCCTATGCCTAACATGGTGTCATGGATATAGCTGGCACTCAACACATATTTGTTGAAAAAAACTAATCAAATGTCTCAATCCTTTTTTGTTATTTGTGAGTTGATACTGCAACAGAGATTGAAGAATCCAGTCAAAGTGGTGCAGGGATATTGAGATAAGTAAACCATGGCCCCAGTCCTCAGAGAGAATAATTTCTTCTAAGGACGAAAAATGTACTTAACTATTATATAAGGTAGAACACAATAAGTGCTTGAAAGTTATGAACAAAATTGTATCGATTATGTAGAGTTACACTTTTTAAAATGTGATCCTTAGGCAAACAAGATACAGAATTATTTTCAATTATTACTATATAATATGTTGTCTATTAGACAATGTAAAAATATATTTTTAAAAGGATTATGAATAGAATTGCATTGTCATGTAAATAGTAATCAAATATATTTCTGGAGAGAATTTTCAAAGAAACATAAACTTGTATAGTCCGAAATTTCTTTATGCCCTTTACTTTCATTACTCTGCCTACTATCAATTATTACTATTCATGAACTACTGTTGTGTTCTCTGAACTTGAAATTGTAACTTAGTCTAAACTCTGGAAGTTTGCAGCATCTCTTTTTTACTGGGTTTGACAACCACTACTACTAAGCAGTTGCTGTATTACCAGTGTCATATAGCAAAGAGTGAGCCTCAATGATTTACTCATTGGCACCTCTAATCTTGGTGAGGATAGAACTTAGACTTTAATCATTCTTAAACTGAGGGAGCATATCTTCCTATAATGCTTTTTTCCCACATGTTCTTTAACTGGACAATTGCAGCAAAATATAATTTCAGCCATCCTCATTTCCCGTGGCTACTTTTTTGTATAGAAGAGAAATGTCACATTTCTTTCTATATCTACTAGGTTTCTCCTGTATTTGTTTTTCCAGGTCATCCTTTGTGAATTCTCTTCCCCACATATCAAGAATATTATCACTTCACTTCTAGTCTTCATTGTTAAGATAAAGTAAGATTGGGATCAAATACAAAGTAGTAGCAATTTTTCAAATATCAGTTAAACCTGCCAGTTGCTTAAAGGGGACTATCTTAAAAAGTAACGTTTTCCTCATAAAATTTTTATCTTAAACCATTCCCCTTCCTCCATGGTTTTTCCTGTTAACTAGCACTTATTCTTTAAAGCAGAGATCAAGTGGACCTTGCAATACATGGATCACTATACATTAGCCTCCCCTCTGGTGAAGGCTTTGCTTGCTAAGTTAATGAGAGGGTGTGTAGTCAAACACTAGGGCTAACAGGTTTTCATTCAGACATAAAAGAACAACATTTTTAGTTTCGTTTTTAGCATACTCCTAAAGTTATCTCTTTGAGTATTATATAGAAGACCTAAGATCTGGATTAGCACTTTTAAAGACGATGTCTTGACTGAGAAGAGGAAAGGCAACAGAAACAATAACAAAAACAACAAATGGGGTAGGATACCAAGGGGCTGGTGTCTTGGCTGTGATTCTAAAGAGGTTTTTGGAATCATCCTTGAAATGGAGACTACTTACAATGAATAATATATAATATAGACAAAACAAACACTTGCTCGGGTATAGGATAGTATAGATAGTACAGGGATAAATAGATAACATAACAGTGAGTCTCTGTTAACAATATGCTTTGATCAAAGACTTATAATTTCCTTTAAAGTCAAAGGACTCTGATTTGTATAATATATAATGTGAAAACAAAACCAAACAATCTTCAGAACACTAACTAGCCTAAGTTTAGAAACTCAAACCACTAAGGGTTGAAAAGGAATCTTGATTTTCAAAGACAGAAAATTTGAAATAAATTATTTACCCTTGGTCTAGAAAGGAGTTTGAGGAAATTGTTACCACTGTCACCACTCCTTAGTATTAAATGATAAATTATCATTTCTCTTTGGAGAATTAAATATCTACTCCAGTCATCCATCTGATATTTTACAACCATGTACGTGTTTGGTTTGTCAATTACAGGAAGCTCCATAGATCCTCAGTTAATCTATTCCAATTTTCAGTAGTACTCTGAGAATTTTTTTTTCTCATTATGATTGAATGATATTTAATCATATACAGATTATCTCTCCCTATTTCCATACCTCTTATAGATGATTTTTTCTTAGCTCCTCCACTCAATACCATCCTCCACTCAATACCATCAAAGAAGAGTTATTTCGTTGTCATTGTGATGTAGGTAGATAGAGACATGTGCCTGAATAAATACATAATTATTCATATCAGATGGTTATGTTTATTTTTTTTTGTGGGTATTGAGAAATGATAAAGTAAAAGATGCTTCAGAAAATTTAGAGAATCTGTGTTGATGTACATGATAAAGAGCTTAGAAGAAGGGGATAGGATAATTGTAAAGGGTTGCTCAGTGAAATGCTTTGGAGTTTGAAACCATACTTTGGAGTACGAAACCATATGAAACCATAGAGTATGAAAAATATCAGGAATGAAAGAATAGAATATTGAAAAGTGTTACTTGGGGTAGAGTCCTTTAAAAATATAAGCTCGGAATTTATTTTAAAATTATGTCTAGTTGTTAGACGCTTTCCAACAAATGAAATTTATATTATTTTATGTTAGCCAAAGTTCCTAAACCTTCACTCATTCCTTCTAGCACTTCTTTTCAGTACTATTCATTCAACATGTAACAAATAATTATTGAGTATCTGCTGAGTGCCAGGGGCCATTCCTGGCTTTGAGTAAACAAGATAAGCAAAGTCCTTAGCCCCTTGTGGACTAGATTCTAAGGAAAAAGAAAAAAAAAAAAAAAACAAGATGTAACCCTAGTAAACAAACAAATAAAATTGTGATAAATGTTATGAATTAAATATATAGTGTGCTGAAATAGAGAATAATAGGAGGATGCCCACTTCTCATAGGATTGTCACAGAATGTTTTTATCTGAGAAGATAATATTTACAATTAAGACCTAAAGGATGGGAAGCTACCCATGCAAAGTATAGGAAGGAGAGTGTTCTAGGCAGAGGGAAGAGCTTACACAAGGATCTGAGGTGTGAAGTAACTTGTTTTAGTTGAGTTGGGTTCAAGGGACTGAATGAAATCCAGTGTGGCATGAGTATAGTGAACAAAGTTGAGTAGCACAAGATGTGTTTGTGTAGTCAAGGGCCATATTTTGCTGGGTTTTTGTACCTCATAGTAAGAACTGAGCACCTTGGACAGCCATTATGGGATTTTTAAAGCTAAAGAGAAACATGATCATATTTACCTTTTGACAAATATAAATATATCTTGTAACAGCTAGGGTTAAGGCAGAGACCAATAGGAAGCTATTTCTGTTTGGAAGGGATGATTATAGCTTACACTAGAGAAATAAAGTGAAAACAGAGAGAAGTGAACAGATTTGAAATAGATTCAGGAGGTAGAATTGCCAAGATTTGCTGATGACTTAGATAAAGTGTTTCAGAAAAAGGATAAAATAGAGATGAAATCCTAAATTTTTATGATTTGAATAAGATAATGGTACATTTTACAAGATGAGGAAAATGGCAGTTGGAGGATGTGAGAAGCCCGGATCTCTTCTCTACACTAGATTTATACATGGCTTATTTACATAGGGCTTACTTTAAAAATAATTCAGTAGGTAGGCTCCTTTCTTTTCATGTTCCAGGTTATCTATAATTATCTGAAAATATGTTGCCCTGACCTGAAACAGTACTCTAGCTATGGTTCAGAAATGAAAATGGTAAGATTGCCATTTCCCTCATTCTAGATGGAATGCTTATACAGCATAAAGTCATCACACAATGGACTTTTAATTTACTCTTAACTAAAATATTTTTTATCATTCATGTTTTTAAATCATATTATTGTAGTGATTAAATTCATTTTGCCCAACTGCAATATTTATTGCTATTAATATTCATCTATTCAATTTGACCCATTGCTCCAGTCTACTGATAATCTTTTAAATTTGTCCAGAATTAACTGATTTTGTTCTTTTACCACCCCCTTTGGAAATTTGATAAGCATTTTCTTTATATTTTTATTCACATCATTCATATAACTATTGTCAGCACAGGGCTAAGAACATGTCCACATATCAAGACATTAGAGATCTCCCTTCAGGTTGGCATCATTTTATTAATCCTTACTCTTTTCCATGTGATAGCTCAACATCTTTGATCTCCACCTAATCATACTGTCTTTCAATAAGTAGTGAAAGTGTTTATCAAACATGTTGCTGAAATGCAGGTTTATCATATCAAGGATATTGGAACCTGAATTAATTCTGACCCTGTTAAAAATAAAATTATATCTGATATAATTCATTTATTTTCAATATATATTGCTCCTTGGTGATTATTTCTTTTCCAAATGCTACCAAAAATCCTTTAAATGTTTTCCTAAATTATTGAAGACCAGTGTTAAATTTAAGGCACTTTAGTTAATAGAATATCCTTTCTGTTATTGAAAACAAGATATTAGATTTTCTCCAGTGTTGTCATAACTTGTTTTCTCTGTCATTTTGAAGATCAGTCAATAAATGGGCACATCCTTTCTTTTTTTTCTTACAGTACCTAAAGCAAACATCCCATTTTCTTTATGATGGCAGCTTGTATAAGCCTCAGTTCATTTAGGGCTTTAGACACTCTGATCATTTTTCTATAGATTTGTTTCACTCTCACATATGCACCATTTTTCATGGTTCTTCTTTTATAAAAGCCAAGGAAGGGAAAGTTATTTTAAATGATGACAAACAATGATATGTGGATAGTATATAAAAACAGCTAAGTTGGCAAACTAAAGAAAATATATTTCTAAAAGGAACTAGCTAGCTACTGATTTGACTTGGAGGCTTTTAAATTTCATGATTCTGCAAATTAACTTTATTTGTGATAGAGTCTGGATACTCAGATTTGACAGATATATACCTTTTTAAATTTTTCCTTATTCTTTCGGGGGTGTAAAGAAATAAGTACTAGTGGAAAAAATTGTTGAACATATCCTTTCATTCCACTTTCATTATTTTCTCATGAGGAGAATATAAGTGTGAGATTTAGAGCACAGAAAGGGTCCATTTCTATGATTGAAGTAGAATTTGAGGTGATTTTTTAACATATGATGAATTGCATTGTCAGGAGGGAAAGACAGAGAGCAGTTACCAAAATAGAGCAAAATTCATAGAAGTAAGAAGATATAAGAATGATATGGACTGAAGAAGATTGATGGACAAATCTGAGGTTGAAAAAGCATTTAGAACTGATTGTTACAGATTTGATTGCAAAACAGTGGTCTACATTTTTTGTCATATTTTAATAGTAAGATTTGAGCCCAAATGAAAATAGAAACAGCATTATTTAAAATAGTCATGTTTTGATAGTGTATTATTATATTATATTTATTCTTGACAACCTAAAAAAAAATTCTAAATATAGAGAGAATAGGTTAACTCAAAAGTAGCTATTTATTTGTCTTTCTAGCAAAAAGTAATATTTTTGTCATGTAAAGACTGAAAATAGTGTTGTGTAAGAGTTATAGTAAAGGATTTTTTAGAGAGGAATAAAAACAGATTCATTCCAGGGTGAGATAATACCTAGTACCTATCATGAGCATTAAAAAATATTGTTGCACAATGAGTCACTGCATAGAGACTATGTTTTCAAAATATCAGTTAAAGGACATTACATATAAAATTTAAAAGATAAAAATAAGCTCAAGGGGGGCTTCCCTGGTGGCGCAGTGGTTGGGAGTCCGCCTGCTGATGCAGGGGACACGGGTTCGTGCCCCGGTCCGGGAGGATCCCACGTGCCGCGGAGCGGCTGGGCCCGTGAGCCATGGCTGCTGAGCCTGCGCGTCCGGAGTTTGTGCTCCGCAACGGGAGAGGCCACAGCGGTGAGAGGCCCGCGTACCACAAAAAAAAAAATAAATAAATAAGCTCAAGGATATTTAATTAAATATATCTGTATTATATGGTGTAGGAATTTGGGCATAAAATTGTAAGTACAGGAGACTAGGACACATATCCAAGTGTTTCTTCTAAATTGTAGAGTAAAGGAGGTTTGGATAAGTGGACAGTCAAGGCAGGGGAAATATGAAAAAATTATCTGTTTAAAAATTCTATCAGCTATCACGTTAGAGAATTTATGTGACTTTTTCTCCCCTTGGATGAAGGTAATGCCATTCACTACAACTAGAAATAAGTATTAATAGGTTTAGAGGAAAGATATGACTTCAAATCTCTTGAGTATGTTGTGTCTGTGAGATTTTCCAGGGCGAAAGAACACAGCTCATGGTGGTTATGAGTATTACATAAATTAATATCTATAAAGAGCTTAAAATACTGGCAAATGGTAAGCACTGTACAAGTATTCCATAAACAAATATACAGAACCAAGCACCTCAGAAAAGAGATCTATCTGAGGGTATATATTTGTGAATCTTCAGAATTTAGACCAGTGGTTCTCATCAAGGAAAGCATAATATCCTGGGAAAGTTTTTCCAAATACAAACATATGTCCCTTCCCAAGATTCTGATATTTTTATTTCCTGTAGCAGACTGTTAGTTGCCTACAAATATCTGTCCTTCTCTTCTTTCTTGGTAACAGACCCACCATTTTACTCCAGGAAGTAAAGTACCTAGCTAAAAGCCTGCATTTCTTACCCTCTCCTTTTTAGCTGTGGGAGGTCAGTGAGTTATGAACAGAAATTATTGGAAGGGCCTCTGGGAAAGTTTCTTAAGACACATGGCCTGTGCCCTTTTGTCATTTTATCCTTTCCTCCATCTTGCTGACTGAAATATAGACATGATGTTTGATGCTCTAGTAGCTATCTTGACTCATGAATAAATCTTGAGACTGGAAGCCATGTAGATGATGCAGTAAGATAGAGATGATACATTTTGAAAGAGCCTGGATTCTTTATTGACCTGGTTCCTCTGTATCAATCCTGAATGGTCTGTGAAGACAAAGAGAGATAACACAGTTATCAATTATTAAAACATCCTCAACCAGTTTACAGACATTGTATAGTTTACATCTGACAGTGCCTCTGCTTTACACAAAGCTCCTTATCAATATTCTACTTATTATCCCTTCCACACATATCTGATCCATTTGTACTTTTAAGGCCTGTGATAATTCTGGCCCCATTTATTTCTACCTATTTTACTATCCTTTAGTATTCTGTAAAATAATTGTGTCCCTCCTTTCTTACTCTGAATCTTCCATCAGCCTTCCTGGGCAACATTATCTTGCTTCTCTTTGTTTATTCCTTATTTCTCCTCCCCTCTGATTCCTTTTGTCATGGCACCCTCCTGACAGGTCCCCCTTCCCCTCAATTTCCCTTAGAATATTGTCCAAAGTATATCATTAACTCTTAATAGAAAAATAATTTATCAGAATCATACATAATGGAACTATTTTCATCTTTTCTTAACTCTGCCTACCTCACAGGTTTTTGCTGTTGTTTTTTAAATAAAAGTCAATTATGATAATGTGTTATAATACATGTGAGGGTTCTTTGAGAACTCTAAAACATATATGAGATATTATTATTGTTGTCATTGTTTTTATTTTGTTTCCACAGAATATACATTCTCCTGTTGATTTAAAATATTCTAGTGAACAGAGAAAACATGTTTCTTCTATTTTATATGAATTAAAAACAGGAAAACCAAGACATCTCATTCAAAAAGGTTAGTTATATGAATTTAAAATTATATTTAATGAACATATTTTGATGAAGAGTAATTAAATTTGTTAGATGTTGAGCATGTTAATTTTGAACTATAAATATGAAATACATGTTGAGACTTCTAGATAAAATATTCATATCTCTTTCAATAGTTTTAAATATATATATGCAGAAAGTTGTTTCATGGATATGAAGGACCTGATTTTGAGTAGAAGTTGGGAATTAGGAGAAATAAGTATTAGCGAGAACCATATTGAATTGATAGTTTTGTTACCATATGGCTGTGCCAGTATGTTACCTCCTTCAGGAAATCTGTCAAGTATCAGATTAATTAATATAAATTATTTCAGTTAAAATGATATTAAATGTCCTTCAGGCTTTGAAGATAATTATTTTTTGTACACAAAAATACATTTTGGTGTTAATAAAATTTTGGTCATCATATGTGTACCTGTTTTTATTTTGTTTTTGCAGAATTTCTTCTGTTAAAATGTGTTATGATCAGATGACATTCTTTTCTTTACCTCTGTCTTTCACAGAAGAATCATAAAAACAGTTTTGTAAAATAATTTGAAGTTCTTAAAACTTTTCTCAAGGTTTCTCTTAAACCTTTTAAACATTATTTTGATAAGAACACTTAGTATGAGGCCTACGCTCTTAACAGATTTTTAAGTGCACAATACAGTGTTGTTAGCTATAAGCACAGTGTTGTACAGCAGATCTCTAGGACTTTTCCATCTTGTAAAACTGGAATTTTATAATCTTTAAACATCAATTTCCCATTTTCCCCTCCCTCCATCCTTTTAATTCTGAAATATTTGATTTTTTTTCCTTTTTAAAAATTCATGGTAGTGTCTTTATCCTTATTGATTTTTTTTTCTTCTGTGTATGTGAGCTTGTCGAACTCTACCAGATCCTCATTTGTCAGGCTTTATTATTTCCTCACTTCTTTATAAGGTTCATGTACTTTATATATTTCCTAAAGCTCTGCATCTTTTATTTAAAAGTAATTTTATTTTAATCCAGTTATTGAACTCCTAGGTTTATAAACCAAAATGAAATGAAGGAAAAATAATAGTCCCATGCTCCATACCTCCCCACTCACTCTTCTTGCTACCCAAGACAATAATCATTTAATAATTATTAATGACTCTTCTATTATTTACTTTTATATTTCCAAGTAATATGCTTATTCTGCTAAAATTTCTTTTTCAATTTTAGATATTATATACAATTTCTACTGTGAAAGATAGAGGTTTAATTATCTTATAAATCCTCCCTAATACACACTCTTAACATGTTCCTTCCTCTTTTCTCCCAATAGAATTATATTATCACTATTTGGGGGTTAATTAATTTTTATTATTTTTATTATTATGGCTATGTAAATACTACTCACAGCTGAATCACACAATATATTAGGCTATGTTTTCTTTCTTATACTATTTTTTTAAAACTTGTTTGGAAACCTCATAAGAGTCAAACCTCCACTTATCACCAAGCACACCCACATATATCTATTTTCAAGATACTTCTGTTTGAGCCCTTAATTTTCTGATCAGGACTGCTTGCTTTCTAAACTTGTTCTTAACAGCTGTCATCTTGGTACATCATTTCAATTGTGATCCCGAGAATTCATTTGTTTCTATGCTGTGTTGTGACCCTTGTTTCCAGGATTCTGTATCTTGTTCTTTCTTGGTTTATTTTCTTAAGTTAATGCAGTGCTTTCTTCTATTAGTTTACTGAGAAATTATATATAGGAGGTAAATTTTTTAAAACCTTGAAAATCTAAGCATGTCTTTATGCTACATTTATGTTTAATTGATGATTTAACTGTGTAGAACCTTCAGAATTTTCTCAGAATTATTTTATTGTCTTCTAGCTTCCAGTGTTTCCTTTGAGAAGTCCATTGCCATTCAGTTCTCAGTCTGATGTGTGTGAACTTCTGTTCATTGTTTTTCTCTTCTGACTAGAAACTTTCAGCATTTTATCTTTGTACTAGGTGTTCTTCAGTTTCACAGTGATTTGGCTCAGCTATTTTTTTTGTTTGCTTGTGTAGATTTTCTTTCAATTCAATTTATTGTGACTTTTTAATCTGAAATTTTATATCACTCATTTATGTATGTTTCGCTTGTATTATTTTGATGGTAAATATATATAACACAGAACATACCATTTTAACCATCTTAACTGTACATTAAGCATATTTATATTCTTGTGTAACCATCATGACCATCCTTTTGCAGAACCTTTTCATATGCTTCAACTGAAACACTATACCCATTAAACAATGACTCCCAATTCTCCCCTCCTCCCAGCTCTTGGAAATCACCATTCTACTTTCTGTTTCTAGAATTCCTATGGGTATGATTACTATGGATATCTCATAAAAGCAGAATTATACAGTATTTGTCCTTTTGTGACTGGATTATTTTAGTTAGCATAAGGTCGTAAAAGTTCATCCATGTTGTAACATCTAAGATTTTTTTTCTTTTTAAGGTTGAATAATATTCCATTATAAGTACCACATTTTTATCCATTCATTTGTCAATTGACCCTTGGGTTGCTTCTACATTTCAGCTATTGCGAATAATGCTGCTATGACATGGATGTACAGATATCTCTTTGAGACCCTGCTTTCAGCTGTTTCGTGTGTATACCCAGAGGTGGAACTTCTGGATCATATGATAATTTTATTTTACTTTTTTGAGGAACTACCATACTTTTTTCCACAGTGGCTATAACATTCTACATTCTCAGTAATAGTGCACAAGAATTCGAATTTCACCACAAACTGACCAACACTGGTTATTTTGTGCTGTTGTTGTTGTTCTGTTATTATTGTTGTAGTAGTGGTAGCCATCCTAGTGGCTGTGAGGTCATATTTCATGGTGGTTTTGAGTTGCCTTTCCATAATCATTAGTGATGTTGAGCATCTTTTTTTAACATCTTTAATGCAGTATAATTGTTTTACAATGGTGTGTTAGTTTCTGCTTTATAACAAAGTGAATCAGTTATACATATACATATATCCCCATATCTCCCCCCTCTTGCATCTCCGTCTCACCCTCCCTATCCCACCCCTCTAGTGGGACACAAAGCACTGAGCTGATCTCCCTGTGCTATGCGGCTACTTCCCACTAGCTATCTATTTTACATTTGGTAGTGTATATATGTCCATGCCACTCTCTTACTTTGTCCCATCTTACCCTTCCTCCTCCCCATGTCCTCAAGTCCATTCTCTAGTAAGTCTGCATCTTTATTCCCGTCTTGCCCTTAGGTTCTTCAAGACCAATATATATATTTTTTTTTTTAGATTCCATATATATGTGTTAGCATACAGTATTTGCTTTTCTCTTTCTGACTTACTTCACTCTGTATGACAGAATCTAGGTCCATTCACCTCACTACAAATAACTCAATTTTGTTTCTTTTTATGGCTGAGTAATATTCCATTGTATATATGTGCCACATCTTTATCCATTCATCTGTCAATGGATACATAGGTTGCTTCCATGTCCTGGCTATTGTAAATAGAGCTGCAGTGAACATTGTGGTACATGACTCTCTTTGAATTATGGTTTTCTCAGGGTATATGCCCACTAGTGGGATTGCTGGGTCATATGGTAGTTATATTTTTAGTTTTCTAAGGAAGCTCGATACTGTTCTCCATAATGGCTGTATCAATTTACATTCCCACCAACAGTGCAAAAGGGTTCCCTTTTCTCCACAGCCTCTCCAGCATTTATCGTTTGTGGATTTTTTGATGATGGACATTCTGACTGGTGTGAGGTGATACCTCATTGTAGTTTTGATTTGCATTTCTCTAATGATTAGTGATGTTGAGCATTCTTTCATGTGTTTGTTGGCAATTGGTATATCTTCTTTATAGAATGTCTCTTTAGGTCTTCTGCCCATTTTTGAGTTGGGTTGTTTGTTTTCTTTTGATATTCACCTGCATGAGCTGCTTGTATATTTTGGAGAAAACACCTTGTCAGTTGCTTCGTTTGCAAACATTTTCTCACATTCTGAGGGTTGTCTTTTCGTCTTGCTTATGGTTTCTTTTGCTGTGCAAAAGCTTTTAAGTTTCACTAGGTCCCATTTGTTCATTTTTGTTTTTTATTTCCCTTTCTCTAGGAGGTGGGTCAAACAGGACCTTGCTGTGATTTATGTCATAGAGTGTTCTGCCTATGTTTCCTCTAAGAGTCTTATACTGTCTGGCCATACATTTAGGTCTGTAATCCATTTTAGTTTATTTTTGTGTATGGTGTTAGGGAATGTTCTAATTGCATTCTTTTACATGCAGCTGTCCAGTTTTCCCAGCACAACTTATTGAAGAGACTGTCTTTTCTCCATTGTATATTCTTGCCTCCTTATCAAAGATAAGGTGCCCATATGTGCTTGGGTTTATCTATCAGCTTTCTATCCTGTTCCATTGATCTATATTTCTGTTTTTGTGCCAGTACCATACTGTCTTGATTACTGTAGCTTTGTAGTATAGTCTGAATTCTGGGAGCCTGATTCCTCCATCACTGTTTTTCTCTCTCAAGATTGCTTTGGCTATTTTGGGTCTTTTGTGTTTCCATACAAATTGTGAAATTTTTTGTTCTAGTTCTGTAAAAAATGCCATTGTTAGTTTGATAGGGATTGCATTGAATCTGTAGATTGCTTGGGTAGTACCATCATTTTCACAATGTTGATTCTTCCAATCCAAGAACATGGTATGTCTCTCCATCTGTTTGTATCAGCTTTAATTTTTTTCCACAGTGTCATAGTTTTCTGCATATAGGTCTTGTGTCTCCTTAGGTAGGTTTATTCCTAGGGATTTTATTCTTTTTGTTGCAATGATAAATGGGAGTGTTTCCTTAATTTCTCTTTCAGATTTTTCATCATTCTTGTGTAGAAATGCAAGATTTCTGTGCATAAATTTTGTATCCTGCTACTTTACCAAATTCATTGATTAGCTCTAGTAGTTTTCTGGTGGCATCTTTAGGATTCTCTATGTATAGTATCATGTCATCTGGAAACAGTGACAGTTTTATTTCTTCTTTTTCGATATGGGTTCCTTTTACTTCTTTTTCTTCTCTGATTGCTGTGGCTAAAACTTCCAAAACTACATTGAATAATAGTGCTGGAGTGGGCAACCTTGTCTTGTTCATGATTGTAGTGGAAATGGTTTCAATTTTTTCACCATTGAGAATGATGTTGTCTGTGTGTTTGTCATATATGGCCTTTATTATGTTAAGGTAAGTTCCCTCTATGGCTACTTTCTGTTCGGTATTTATCATAAATGGGTGTTGAATTTTGTCAAAATCTTTTTCTGCATCTATTGGGATGATCATATGGTTTTTCTCCTTCGAATTGTTAATACGGTTTATCACATTGGTTGTTTGTGTATATTAAAGGATCTTTCCATTCCTGGGATAAATCCCACTTGATCATGGTATACGATCCTTTTAATATGCTGTTGGATTCTGTCTCCTAGTATTTTGTTGAGGATTTTTGCACCTATGTGATATTGGCCTGTAGTTTTCTTTTTTTGTGACAGCATTTTTTGGTTTTGGTACAGGGTGATGGTGGGCTCGTAGAATGAATTTGGGAGTGTTTCTCCCTCTGCTATATTTTGGAAGAGTTTGAGAAGTATAGGTGTTAGCTCTTCTCTAAATATTTGATAGAATTTGCATGTGAAGCCATCAGGTCCTGGGCTTTTGTTTGTTGGAAGATTTTAAATCACAGTTTCAATTTCAGTGCTTATGATTGGTCTGTTTATATTTTCTATTTCTTCCTGGTTCAGTCTCGGAAGGTTGTGCTTTCCTAAGAATTTGTCTGTTTCTTCCAGGTTATCCATTTTATTGGCATATAGTTGCTTGTAATAATCTCTCATGATCCTCTGTATTTTTGCAGTCAGTTGTTATTTCTCCTTTTCATTTCTAATTCTTTTGATTTGAGTCTTCTCCCTTTTTTTCTTGATGAGTCTGGCTAATGGTTATCAATTTTTGTTTATCTTCTCAAAGAACCAGCTTTTAGTTTTATTGATCTTTGCTATTGTTTCATTCATTTCTTTTTCATTTATTTCTGATCTGATCTTTATTATTTCTTTCCTTCTGCTAACATTGGATTTTTTTTGTTCTTTCTCTAATTGCTTTAGGTGTAAGGTGAGTTTGTTTATTTGAGATGTTTCTTGAGGTAGGATTGTATTGCTATAAACATCCCTGTTAGAACTGCTTTTGATGCTTCCCATAGGTTTTGGTTTGTCGTGTTTTCATTGTCATTTGTTTCTAGGTATTTTTTGATTTCTTCTTTGTTTTCTTCAGTGATCTCTTGGTTATTTAGTAGTGTATTGTTTAGCCTCCATGTGTTTGTATTTTTTACAGGTTTTTTCCTGAAATTGATATCTAGTCTCATAGCATTGTGGTTGGACTAGATACTTGATACGATTTAAATTTTCTTAAATTTACCAAGGCTTCATTTGTGACCCAAGATATGATCTATCCTGGAGTATGTTCCATGAGCACTTGAGAGGAGAGTGTATTCTGTTGGTTTTGGATGGAATGCTCTGGAAATGTCAATTAAGTCCATCTTGTTTAATGTATCATTTAAAGCTTGTGTTTCCTTATTTATTTTTATTTTGGATGATCTGTCCATTGGTGACAGTGGGGCGTTAAAGTCCCCTACTATGATTGTGTTACTTTCAATTTCCCCTTTTATGGCTGTTAGCATTTGCCTTATGTATTGAGGTGCTCCTATGTTGGGTGCATAAATATTTACAATTATTACATCTTCTTGGATTGATCCCTTGATCATTCTGTAGTGTCCTTTTTGTCTCTTGTAATAAATAGTCTTTATTTTAAAGTCTATTTTGTCTGATATGAGAATTGCTACTCCAGCTTTCTTTTGGTTTCCATTTGCATGGAATATCTTTTTCCAACCCCTCACTTTCAGTCTGTATGTGTCCCTGGGTCTGAAGTGGGTCTCTTGTAGACAGCATATATATGGGTCTTGTTTCTGTATCCATTCAGCCAGTCTGTGTCTTTTGGTTGGCGTATTTAATCCATTTACATTTAAGGTAATTATCAATATGTATGTTCCTATTACCATTTTCTTAATTGTTTTGGGTTTGTTATTGTAGGTCTTTTCCTTCTCTTGTGTTTCCTGCCTTGAGAAGTTCCTTTAGCATTTGCTGTAAAGCTGGTTTGGTGGTACTGAATTCTCTTAGCTCTTCTTGTCCGTAAAGATTTTAATTTCTCCATCAAATCTGAATGAGATTCTTGCTGGGTAGAGTAATCTTGGTTGTAAGTTTTTCCTTCATCACTTTAAATATGTCCTGCCACTCCCTTCTGGACTGCAGAGTTTCTGCTGAAAGATCAGCAGTTAACCTTATGGGGATTCCCTTGTAAGTTATTTGTTGCTTTTCCCTTGGTGCTTTTAATATTTTTTCTTTGTGTCTGATTTTTGATAGTTTGATTAACATGTGTGTTGGCATGTTTCTCCTTAGATTTGTCCTCTATGGTACTCTCTGCACTTCCTGGACTTGATTAACTATTTCCTTTCCCATATTCAGGAAGTTTTCAACTATAATCTCTTCAGATAGTTTCTCAGTCCCTTTCTCTTTCTCTTCTTCTTCTGGAACTCCTATAATTTGAATGTTGGTGTGTTTAATTTTGTCCCTGAGGTCTCTGAGACTGTCCTCAATTCTTCTCATTCTTTTTTCTTTATTCTGCTCTGCGGTAGTTATTTCCACTATTTTATGGTCCAGGTCACTTATCCGTTCTTCTGCCTCACTTATTCTGCTACTTATTCCTTCTAGAGAATTTTTAATTTCATTTATTTTGTTGTTCATCCTTGTTTGTTTGCTCCTTAGTTCTTCTAGGTCCATGTTAAACGTTTCTTGTATTTTCTCCATCCTATTTCCAAGATTTTGGATCATGTTTAGTATCGTTACTCTGAATTCTTTTTCACGTAGACTGCTTATTTCCTCTTCATTTGTTTGGTCTGGTGGGTTTTTACCTTGCTCCTTCCTCTGCTGTGTATTTCTCTGTCTTCTCATTTTCCTTAGTTTACTGTGTTTGGGGTCTCCTTTTTGCAGGATGCAGGTTCGTAATTCCCATTTTTTTTGGTGTCTGTCCCCAGTCACTAAGGTCGGTTCAGTGGGTTGTGTAGGCTTCCTGGTGGAGGGAATTGGTGTCTGTGTTTTGGTGGATGAGGCTGGATCTTGTCTTTCTGGTGGGCAGGACCACGTCTGGTGGTATGTTTTGGGGTGTCTGTGACCTTATTTTGATTTTAGGCATCCTCTCTGCTAATGGGTGGAGTTGTGTTCCTGTTTTGCTAGTTGTTTGGCATAGGCTGTCCAGCACTGTAGCTTCCTGGTCTTTGAGTGGAGCTGGGTCTAGTGTTGAGATGGAGATCTCTGGGAGAGCATTTGCCATTTGTTATTATGTGGAGCCATGAGGTCTCTGGCAGACCAATGTCGTGAACTCGGCTCTCCCACCTCAGAGGCTCACACCTGACACCTGGCCAGAAAACCAAGACCCTGTCAGCTGCAAGGCTCAGAAGAAAAGGGAGAAAAAAAAAGAAAGAATGAAAGAAAGAAATAAAATAAAGTTATTAAAATAAGAAAAATATTATTAAAAGTAAAAAAATAAAAACATAATTAGAAAGAAAAAAGAAGAGAGCAACCAAACCAGAAAACAAATCCACTAATAGATAACAAGTGCTAAAAACTGTATTAAAAGAAAAAAAAAAGAACTAAAAAGGACAGACAGAACTGTAAGACAAATAGTAAAAGCAAAGCTATACAGACAGAATCTCACAAAGAAGTATACGTATGCACACTCAAAAAAAGAGAAAAAGGAAAAAAATATATTTTTTTTTAAAAAAAAGGAAAAGAGCAACCAAATCAATAAACAAATCTACCAGTGATAATAAGCTCTAAATACTAAACTAAGACAAACATAAAACCAGAAACAAATTATATGCAGAAAGCAAACCCGAAGTCTACAGTTGCTCCCAAAATCTGCCACCTCAATTTTGGGATGATTTGTTGTCTATTCAGGTATTCCACAGATGCAGGGTACATCAAGTTTATTGTGGAGATTCAGTCCGATGCTCCTGAGGCTGCTGGGAGAGATTTCCCTTTCTCTTCTTTATTCGCACAACTCCTTCGGTTCAGCTTTGGATTTGGTGCTGCCTCTTCATGTAGGTCGCCTGAGGGCAGGTGTTCCCCACCCAGACAGAACAGGGTTAAAGTAGCAGCTGATTAGGTGGCTCTGGCTCACTCAGACCAGGGGGAGGGAGGGGTACAGAATGCAGGGCGAGCCTGTGGCTGTAGAGGCCAGCTTGACATTGCAACAGCCTGAGGCATGCTGTGTATTCTCCTGGGGAGGTTGTCCCTGGATCACAGGACCCTGACAGTGGCTGGCTGCACAGGCTCCTTGGAGGGGAGGTGTGGTTAGTGACTTGTGGTTGCACACAGGCTCCTTGGTGGCTGCAAAAGCAGGCTTAGCATTTCATGCCCCTGTCTCTGGTGTCCACACTGATAACTGTGGCTTGCGGCTGTCTCTGGAGGTTGTTTAGGTTGTGGTCTGAATCCCCTCTCCTCGCGCACCCCGAAACAATGGTCTCCTGCCTTAGTCAGTTCCAGGTATTTTCTTGGGCTCCCTCCCAGCTAGCTGTGGTGCACTAGCCCCCTTCAGGCTGTGCTCACACAGCCAACCCCAGTCCTCTCCCTGGGATCTGACCTCTGAAGCCCAAGCCTCAGCTCTCAGCCCCACCCACCCCAGTGGGTGAGCAGACAAGCCTCTCAGGCTGGTGAGTGATGGTCAGTCCTGATCCTCTCTGTGGGGATCTCTCTGCTTTGCCCTCTAAGCCCCTGTTGCTGTGCTCTCCTCCGTGGCTCTGAAGCTTCCCCCCCCAACCCTCCCGTCTCTAACAGTGGAGGGGCTTCCTAGTGTGTGGAAACTTTTCCTCCTTCACAGCTCCCTCCCAAAGGTGCAGATACCATCCCTATTCTGTGTCTGATTTTTCTTTTTTCTTTTGCCCTACCCAGGTACATGGGGAGTTTCTTGCCTTTGGGGAAGTCTGAAGTCTTCTGCCTGTGTTCAGTAGGTGTTGTGTAGGCATTGTTCCACATGTAGGTGTATTTCTGATGTATTTGTGGGTAGGGAGGTGATCTCCACGTCTTACTCCTCCACCATCTTGAAGGTCCCTCCCTGGGTATCTTTTATTATGATTATCTACTGTATGTATATCTTCTTTGGAAAAATGTCTATTCATATCTTTTGCTCATTTCCTAATTGGATTGTTTGATATTTGTTGCTGGGTTGTATGATTTTTTATGTATTCTGGATATCAATCCTCTATCGGATATATGACTTACAAATATTTTCTCCCATGCTGTGGGTTACCTTTTTACTTTTGATACACAAGTTTTAAATTTTGATGAAGTACAGACTATTTGTTTTTTGTGTGTCGTATGTGCTTTTGGTGTTATAACCAAGAGGTCATTGAACAATCCAATGTCATGAAGCATTTTGCCCTGTGTTTCCCTCTAAGAGTTTTATAGTTTTAGTTCTTATATTTAGACTGTTGATCCATTTGGGGTTAATTTTTGTATATGGTATTAAGTAAGGAACCCACTTTTTTGCATATGGAATGGAGTTGAAAAGATTGTCCTTTCCCCATTGAATAGTTCTGATACCCATGTTGAAAGATATTTGACCATGTGTGCAGTTTACATCTGGGCTCTTATTCTGTTTACATTGATCTGTATGTCTGTCTTTATATCAGGGCCACACTGTTTTGATTACCAAAGCTTTGTAGTAAGTTTTAAAATGGGGGTGTATGTGTGAGAACAACTGGATTTTGATAGGGATTGCATTGAATTTGTAGATTACTTTGAATAGAAGCTTAATAATATTAAGTCTTCAAGTTCATAAACACAGGATGTCTTTCCATTTATTTGTGTCATATTTAATTTCTTTCAGCAACACGTTAAGGTTTCAGTGTACAGGCTGCTCACCTCCTTGGTTAAGTTTGTTCTATATATTTTAGTCTTCTTGATACTATTATAAATGGAATTGTTTTCTTTATTTCCTTTTGGTATTCCTCACTGTTAATGTGTAGAAACACAAATGATATTTGTGTGTTAGCTTTGTATGCTGTAATTTTGCTAAATTTGTCTATTAATTCTGACAGAATTTTGTGAGTATGGGGTGTGTGTGTGTGTGTAAAATCTTTAGGGTTTTCTGCATATAGGATATGTACTCTATGAAGAGAAAAAATTTTATTTCTTCTTTTTTGATTTGCATGTGTTTTAATTCATTTCCTTGCCTAAATGTTCTGGATAGGAATTGAAGTACTATATTAAATACAATGATAAAAGTGGGCATCCTTTTCTTATTTCTGATCTCAGAGGAAAAATTTACAGTGTTTTGCATTGAATACGATGTTAGCTGTGCTTTTTCCTTATATACCATTATTATGTTGAGGTAGTTTCCTCCTATTCCCTGTTTGTTGGGTGTTTTTATCATCAAAGGGTGTTGAATTTTGTCAGTTTTTTTCCTGAATTGATTAAGATAATTGTGTGGTTTTTTCCCTTCATTCTGTTGATGTATATTACATTGATTTTCATATATTGTGCCATTTTTTCAATCCAGGAATAAATCCCACTTGTTCTTAGTGTATAATATATATATATATTTTTTACATCTTTATTGGAGTATAATTGCTTTACAATGGTGTGTTAGTTTTGGCTTTATAACAAAGTGAATCAGTTATACATATACATATTTTCCCATATCTCTTCCCCCTTGCATCTCCCTCCCTCACACCATATCCCACCCCTCCAGGTGGTCACAAAGCACCGAGCTGATCTCCCTGTGCTATGCAGCTGCTTCCCACTAGCTGTCTACCTTACGTTTGGTAGTGTATATATGTGCATGCCTCTCTCTTGCTTTATCACAGCTTATCCTTCCCCATGCCCATATCCTCAAGTCTATTCTCTAGTAGGTCTGTGTCTTTATTCCTGTCTTACCCCTAGGTGTTTCATGAAATTTTTTTTCCCTTAAATTCCATATATATGTGTTAGTATACCGTATTTGTCTTTCTCTTTCTGACTTACTTCACTCTGTATGACAGACTCTAGGTCTATCCACCTCATTACAAATAGCTCAATTTTGTTTCTTTTTATGGCTGAGTAATATTCCATTGTATATATATGCCACATCTTTATCCATTCATACGATGACAGACACTTAGGTTGTTTCCATCTCTGGGCTATTGTAAATAGAGCTGCAATGAACATTTTGGTACATGACTCTTTTTGAATTACGGTTTTCTCAGGGTATATGCCCAGTAATGGGATGGCTGCATCATATGGTAGTTCTATTTGCAGTTTTTTAAGGAACCTCCATACTGTTCTCAATAGTGGCTGTATCAATTTACATTCCCACCAACAGTGCAAGAGGGTTCCCTTTTCTCCACACCCTCTCCAGCATTTATCATTTCTAGATTTTTTGATGATGGCCATTTTGACTGGTGTGAGATGATATCTCATTGTAGTTTTGATTTTCATTTCTCTAATGATTAATGAAGTTGAGCATTCTTTCATGTGTTTGTTGGCAGTCTGTATATGTTTGGAGAAATGTCTATTTAGGTCTTCTGCCCATTTTTGGATTGGGTTTTTTTTTTTTTGTTGTTATTGAGCTGCATGAGCTGCTTATAAATTTTGGAGATTAATCCTTTGTCAGTTGCTTCATTTGCAAATATTTTCTCCCATTCTGAGGGTTGTCTTTTGGTCTTGTTAATGGTTTCCTTTGCTGTGCAAAAGCTTTGAAGTTTCATTAGATCCTATTTGTTTATTTTTGTTTTTATTTCCATTTCTCTAGGAGGTGGGTCAAAAAGGATCTTGCTGTGATTTATGTCATAGAGTATTCTGCCTATGTTTTCCTCTAAGAGTTTGATGGTTTCTAGCCTTACATTAAGGTCTTTAATCCATTTTGAGCTTATTTTTGTGTATGGTGTTAGGGAGTGATCTAATCTCATACTTTTACATGTACCTGTCCAGTTTTCCCAGCACCGCTTATTGGAGAGACTGTCCTTTCTCCACTGTACATTCCTGCTTCCTTTATCAAAGATAAGGTGACCATATGTGCGTGGGTTAATCTCTGGGCTTTCTATCCTGTTCCATTGATCTATCTTTCTGTTTTTCTGCCAGTACCATACTGTCTTGATTACTGTAGCTTTGTAGTATAGTCTGAAGTCAGGGAGCCTGATTCCTCCAGCTCCGTTTTTCGTTCTCAAGATTGCTTTGGCTATTTGGGGTCTTTTGTGTTTCCATACAAATTGTGAAATTTTTTGTTCCAGTTCTGTGAAAAATACCAGTGGTAGTTTGATAGGGATTGCATTGAATCTGTAGATTGCTTTGGGTAGTAGAGTCATTTTCACAATGTTGATTCTTCCAATCCGAGAACGTGGTATATCTCTCCATCTCTTTGTATCATCTTTAATTTCTTTCATCAATGTCTTATAATTTTCTGCATACAGGTCTTTTGTCTCCTTAGGTAGGTTTATTCCTAGATATTTTATTCTTTTTGTTGCAATAGTAAATGGGAGTGTTTTCTTCATTTTACTTTCAGATTTTTCATCCTTAGTGTATAGGAATGCTAGAGATTTCTGTGCATTAATTTTGTATCCTGCTACTTTACCAAATTCATTGATTAGCTCTAGTAGTTTTCTGGTAGCATCTTTAGGAATTTCTATGTATAGTATCATGTCATCTGCAAACAGTGACAGCTTTACCTCTTCTTTTCCAATTTGGATTCCTTTTATTTCCTTTTCTTCTCTGATTGCTGTGGCTAAAACTTCCAAAACTATGTTGAATAATAGTGGTGAGAGTGGGCAACCTTGTCTTGTTCCTGATCTTAGTGGAAATGTTTTCAGTTTTTCACCAGTGAGGATGATGTTGGCTGTGTGTTTGTCATATATGGCCTTTATTATGTTGAGGAAAGTTCCCTCTAGGCCTACTTTCTGGAGGGTTTTTATCATAAATGGGTGTTGAATTTTGTCAAAAGGTTTCTCTGCATCTGTTGAGATGATCATATGGTTTTTCTCCTTCAATTTGTTAATATGGTTTATCACATTGATTGTTTTGCATATATTGAAGAATCCTTGCATTCCTGGAATAAACCCCACTTGATCATGGTGTATGATCCTTTTAATGTGCTGTTGGATTCTGTTTGCTAGTATTTTGTTGAGGATTTTTGCATCTATGTTCATCAATGATATTGGCCTGTAGTTTTCTTGCTTTGTGACATCCTTGTCTGGTTTTGGTATCAAGGTGATGGTGGCCTCGTAGAATAAGTTTGGGAGTGTTCCTCCCTCTGCTATATGTTGGAAGAGTTTGAGAAGGATAGGTGTTAGCTCTTCTCTAAATGTTTGATAGAATTCTCTTGTGAAGCCATCTGGTCCTGGGCTTTTGTTTGTTGGAAGATTTTTAATCACAGTTTCAATTTCAGTGCTTGTGATTGGCATGTTCATATTTTCTATTTCTTCCTGATTCAGTCTTGGCAGGTTGTGCATTTCTAAGAATTTGTCCATTTCTTCCGGGTTGTCCATTTTATTGGCATAGAGTTGCTTGTAGTAATATCTCATGGTCTTTTGTATTTCTGCAGTGTCTGTTGTTACATCTCCTATTTCATTTCTAATTCTATTGATTTGAGTCTTCTCCAGTTTTGTCTTGATGAGTCTGGCTAATGATTTTTCCATTTTTTTTATCTTCTCAAAGAACCAACTTTTAGTTTTATTGATCTTTGCTATTGTTTCCTTCATTTCTTTTTCATTTATTTCTGATCTGATTTTTATGATTTCTTTCCTTCTGCTAACTTTGGGGGTTTTTTTTGTTCTTCTTTCTGTAATTGCTTTAGGTGCAAGGTTAGGTTGTTTATTCGAGATGTTTCCTATTTCTTACGGTAGGATGGTATTGCTATAAACTTCCCTCTTAGGTCTGCTTTTGCTGCATCCCATAGACTTTGGGTCATTGTGTCTCCATTGTCATTTGTTTCTAGGTATTTTTTTTAGTATCTCTTTGATTTCCTCGGTGATCACTTTGTTATTAAGTAGTGTATTGTTTAACCTCCGTGTGTTTCTATTTTTTACATATCTTTTCCTGTAATTGATACCTAGTCTCATAGTGTTGTGGTCGGAAAAGATAGTTGAAACAATTTCAATTTTCTTAAATTTACCAAGGCTTGACTTGTGACCCAAGATATGATCTTTCCTGGAGAATGTTCAATGAGCACTTGAGAAAAATGTGTATTCTGTTGTTCTTGGATGGAATGTCCTATAAATATGAATTAAGTCCATCTTGTTTAATGTATCATTTAAAGCTTGTGTTTCCTTATTTATTTTCATTTTGGATGATCTGTCAATTGTTGAAAGTAGGGTGTTAAAGTCCCCTACTATGAATGTGTTACTGTTGATTTCCCCTTTTATGGCTGTTAGTATTTGCCTTATGTATTGAGGTGCTCCCATGTTGGGTGAATAAATATTTACAATTGTTATATCTTCTTCTTGGATCGATCCCTTGACCATTATGTAATGTCCTTCTTTGTCTCTTCTAATAGTCTTTATTTTAAAATCTATTTTGTCTGATACGAGAATTGCTACTCCAGCTTTCTTTTGGTTTCCATTTGCATGAAATATCTTTTTCCATCCCCTTACTTTCAGTCTGTATGTGTCTCTAGGTCTGAAGTGGGTCTCTTGTAGACAGCATATATATGGGTCTTGTTTTTGTATCCATTCAGCCAGTCTGTGTCTTTTGGTTGGAGTACTTAATCCATTTACATTTAAGGTAATTATTGATATGTATGTTCCTATGACCATTTTCTTAATTGTTTTGGGTTCGTTATTGTAGGTCTTTTCCTTCTCTTGTGCTTCTTGCCTAGAGAAGTTCCTTTAGCAGTTGTTGTAAAGCTGGTTTGGTTGTGCTGAACTCTCTCAGCTTTTGCTTGTCTGTAAAGGTTTTAATTTCTCCATCAAATCTGAATGAGATCCTTGCTGGGTAGAGTAAGCTTGTTTGCAGGTTTTGCTCCTTCATCACTTTAAATATGTCATGCCAGTCCCTTCTGGCTTGCAGAGTTTCTGCTGAAAGATCAGCTGTTAACCTTATGGGTATTCCCTTGTGTGTTATTTGTTGTTTTTCCCTTGCTGCTTTTAATATGTTTTCTTTGTATTTAATTTTTGACAGTTTGATTAATATGTGTTTTGGCATATTTCTCCTTGGATTTATCCTGTATGGGACTCTCTGTGCTTCCTGGACTTGATTAACTATTTCCTTTACCATATGAGGGAAGTTTTCAACTATAATCTCTTCAAATATCTTCTCAGTCCCTTTCTTTTTCTCTTCTTCTTCTGGAACCCCTATAATTCGAATGTTGGTGTGTTTAATGTTGTCCCAGAGGTCTCTGAGACTGTCTTCAGTTCTTTTCATTCTTTTTTCTTTATTCTGCTCTGCAGTAGTTATTTCCACTATTTTGTCTTCCAGGTCACTTATCCGTTCTTCTGCCTCAGTTATTCTGCTATTGATCCCATCTAGAGTATTTTTAATTTTGTTTATTGTGTTGTTCATCATTGTTTGTTTCAACTTTAGTTCTTCTAGGTCCTTGTTAAATGTTTCTTGCATTTTGTCCATTCTATTTCCAAGATTTTGGATCATCTTTACTATCATTATTCTGAATTCTTTTTCAGGTAGACTGCCTATTTTCTGTTCATTTGTTAGGTCTGGTGTGTTTTAATCTTGCTCCTTCATCTGCTTTGTGTTTTTCTGTCTTCTCATTTTGTTTATCTTACTGTGTTTGGTGTCTCCTTTTTGCAGGCTGCAGGCTCGTAGTTCCCATTGTTGTTGGTGTCTGTCCCCAGTGGCTAAGGTTGGTTTAGTGGGTTGTGTAGGCTTCCTGGTGGAGGGGACTCGTGCCTGTGTTCTGGTGGATGAGGCTGGATCTTGTCTTTCTGGTGGGCAGGTCCACGTCTGGTGGTGTGTTTTGGGGTGTCTGTGGACTTGTTATGACTTTAGGCATCCTCTCTGCTAATGGGTGGGGTTGTGTTCCTGTCTTGCTAGTTGTTTGGCATAGGATGTCCAGAACTGTGGCTTGCTGGTCGCTGAGTGAAGCTGGGTGCTGGTGTTAAGATGGAGATCTCTGGGAGATTTTCCCAGTTTGATATTATGTGGAGCTGGGAGGTCTCTTGTGGACCAGTGTCCTGAAGTTGGCTCTCCCACCTCAGAGGCACAGCACTGACTTCTGGCTGCAGCACCAAGAGCCTTTCATCCACACAGCTCAGAATAAAATGGAATAAAAGTAGAAGGAATGAGGTAGTAGAAGTAGAAAGAAAGAATTAGTAGAAGTAGAAAGAAAGAAAGAAAGTAACAAATGAAAGAAAGAAAGAAAGGAGGCAGGGAGTGAGGGAGGGAGGAAGGAAGGAAGGAGGGAAGGAAGGAAAAAAGAAAGAGAAAAATAAGATAAAGTAAAATAAAGTAAAGATAAAATAAAATAAAGTTATTAAAATAAAAAATTAATTATTAAGAAAAAATTTAAAAAAAAAGAAAAAGAAAGAAAAGGACGGATAGAACCCTAGGACAAATGGTGGAAGCAAAGCTATACAGCATAAATCTTGCTCTCAAAGTCCACCTCCTCAATCTGGGATGATTTGTTGTCTATTCATGTATCCCACAGACATCAAGTTGATTGTGGAGCTTTAATCCACTACTTCTGAGGCTGCTGGGAGAGATTTCCCTTTCTCTTCTTTGTTCTCACAGCTCCCAGTGGCTCAGCTTTGGATTTGGCCCCGCCTCTGCATGTAGGTCGCCAGAGGGCTTCTGTTCTTCGCTCAGACAGGATGAGGTTAAAGGAGCTGCTGATTCAGGGACTCTGGCTCACTCAGGCCGGGGGGGAAAGGGAGGGGCATGGAGTGCGGGGCAAGCCTGCGGCGGCAGTGGCCAATGTGACATTGCACCAGCCTGAGGCGCGCCGTGCGTTCTACTGGGGAAGTTGTCCCTGGATCCTGGGACCCTGGCAGTGGCGGGCTGGACAGGTTCCCTGCAAGCGGGGTGTGGATGGTAACCTGTGCTTGCACACAGGCTTCTTGGTGGCGGCAGCAGCAGCCTTTGCATCTCGTGCCCGTCTCTGGCGTCCTCGCTTTTAGCCGAGGCTCGCGCCCGTCTCTGGAGCTCCTTTAAGCAGCCCTCTTAGTCCCCTCTCCTCGCGCACCAGGAAACAAAGAGAGAAGAAAAAGTCTCTTGCCTCTTCGGCAGGTCCAGACTTTTCCCCAGACTCCCTCCTGGCTAGCTGTAGTTCACTAACGCCCTGCAGGCTGTCTTCAGGCTGCCAACCCCAGTCCTCTCCCAGTGCTCCAACCAAAGCCGAAATTCAGCTCCGCCTGCCCTGAAGGGTGAGCAGACAAGCCTCTCGGGCTGGTGAGTGCCGGTCGGCCCTGATCCTCTGTGCGAGAATCTCTCCGCTTTGCCCGCACCCCAGTGGCTGCGCTCTCTTCCGCGGCCCCGAAGCTTCCCCCTCCGCCACCTGCAGTCTGCGCCCACAAAGGGGCTTCCTAGTGTGTGGAAACCTTTTCTCCTTCATAGCTCCCTCCCACTGGTGCAGGTCCTATCCTTTTGTCTCTGTTTTTTCTTTTTTCTTTTGCCCTACCCAGGTACGTGGGGGGTTTCTTGCCTTTTGTGAGGTCTGAGACCTTCTGCCAGCGTTCAGTAGGTGTTCTGTAAGAGTTGTCCCACGTGTAGATGTATTTCTGGTGTATCTGTGGGGAGGAAGGTGATCTCCGCATCTTACGCTTCCGCCATCTTCCCGGAAGCCTCCTCCATCATCATGGTTTAAACTGCTAGTGTTGGAGGGCCTCCTGCAGAGGCGGGGTGTGGCTGTGGCTCACCGTGGGGACAAGAACACTGGCAGCAGAAGTTCTGTCAAGTACTCCTTGGTGTGCGCCCTCCCAGAGTCTCGGTGTATAATATTTTTAATGTGCTGTTTAATTGAATTTTCTAGTATTTTGTTGAGGATTTTCACATCAGTATTCATAAGGGATATTCGTTTTCATTTCTTATAGTTTCTCTGTCTGGCTTAGGTATCAGGCTAATGTAACCTCGTAGGAGTTAGGAGGTAATCCTTGCTCTTCAATTTTTTTTGATGAATTTGAGAAGGATTGCTGTTTATTCTTCTTCACTAGTAGAGCCATCTGGTCTTTGACTTTTTTTGGGAAAATGTTGGGAAGTTTTTGATTACTGATTCTGTTTCTTCATGATTTAATACTGGTAGGTGCATGTTTCTAGGAATTTGACCATTTCATCTAAGTTATCCAATTTATTTGAATACCGTTGTTTATAGTACTCTTTTATATTTTAAATTTTTCTAAAATTTTAATAATGTCCCCTTTGATTTCTGATTTTAGTTATTTGATCCTTATCTCTTTTTTCTTTAGTCTTTCTAGATAAAGATTTGTCAATATTGTTTATCTTTTTGCAGAACCAAATCTTGTTTTCAGTGACATTCTCTTGTTTTTATAATTCTATTTTGGTTATTTCTATTCTAATATTCATTGTTTCCTTTCTTCTGCTAGCTTTAAGTTTAGTTTGTTCTTCTAGTTCCATAAAGTATAAAGTTAGATTGTTTATTTGAGACCTTTCTTCTTTTATAATGTAATCATTTACAGCCATACACTTGCTTCTTAGCACTGATTTTGCTGCATCCCATAAGTTTTAAAATATTGTGTATTCATTTTTGTTTGTCTCAAGATATTTTATAATTTCCATTGTGATTTCTTCTTTGATTTATTGGCTGTTTAAGAGTGTGCCATTTAACTTTCACATATTTGTGAATTGTCCAGTTTTCCTTGTGCTGTTGATTTCTTTCATTTCCTTATGATTGGAAAGTATACTTGGTATGATTTTAATTTTAAAATTTATTAAAATTTGTCTTACAACCTAACATATTGCATATCCTGGATCATGCTCCATGTGCACTTGAGAAAAATGTATATTCTGCTGTTGTTGGTAGAGTGTTTTGCATATGTCTCTTAGGTCCAATTGGTCTATAGTTTTTTCAACTCCTTTGTTTACTTATTGATCTCTTTGTTGTTCTATCCTATATTGAAAGTGAGGCACTGAAGTCTCCTACTATTTAATGCAGAGATGTTTATTTCTGCTTTCAATTCTGTTAATGTTTGCATCATATATTTTGTAAATCTGATGTTTGGCGCATGTGTGTTTATAATTATTATATCTTCTTAGTGATCAACCCTTTTATTATATAATGTCTTTATTATATAATGTCCTTATTTTATTATATAATGTCTTTTTTGTCTTTATTTTATTATATAATATCCTTACTCATGGTCTACTGGCTAAGTGTTAATCTTATCTAAAATATACCTTCACAGAAGCATCTAGAATAATGTGTGACCAAATATCTGGGTACCATCGCCTAAACTGACACATAAAATTGACTATCAAAGATAGTTTTACTAAATACAGAATTTTCAGTTGACAGTTTTAAAATAATTATTCAGCACTTTAAATATATCATCCCACTGACTTCTGGATTATAAAGTTTCTGCTGATACATCTGCTTATTGTCGTATTGCAAATGCTTTGTATATGATGAGTCACTTTTCTCTTTTGGCTTTCAAGGTGCTCTCCTTGCTTTTGGCTTTTGACAGTTTATTTATAATGTCTTTCAATATGGGTCTGATTTTGTTTATCTTCCTTGGAGTTCACAGAGCTTCTTTGATTTGCAAGTTTATGTATTTCCTCAAATTTGGGATGTTCAGCCATTATTTGTTCAAATAACCTCTCTGCTCCTTTCTCTCTTCTCCTTCTGGGTCTACCGTGATGCATATATCAGTGCATTTGATGGTATCTCATAAGTTTCTTAGTCTCTGTTCACTTATCTACATTCTCTCTTCATTTTGTTTCTCAGACTCAATTATTTCAAATGGGCTGTCTTTAACTTTTGCTGATTCTGCTTGCTTTTTGTTAATGTCTACTTTTGAACCCCTCCAGTGAACTTTTTCAATTTGGTTATTTTATTTTTCTGCCCCCCTGAATTCTGTTTGATTCTTTTTTATTATTTCTATGTCTTTATTGATATTCTTATTTTATTCATATTTTTTTCCTTATTTTATCTAGTTCTTTGTCTATATTTTTCTTTTGTCTCTTTGAGCAAATTTTAAAGCAGTTGTTTTAAAATCTTTGTCTAGTAAGGCTGATATATATGTTTCTTCAGGGATGGTTTCAGGGGATTTATTTTTTGTCCTTTGAATGGACCTTGTTTCCCTATTTCTTTTGTATGCCTTGTGATTGATTGTTGAAAATTAGACATTTGTAAAATAGCCACCTGTTCCAGTCTTTGCAGACTTGCATGGAAGATTATTATTATTTAGTGAACTCCTGAGTCTTGAGTTCAGCTCAGGGTGAATCCTTAAGGTCTTCTTGGGTCTTTTCTGGGCAGGCAGTCTGTCTGGGTCAGTGTATGTGTGGCTTTTCATTTCTTTCAGTTTTTCCCAGGTACTTTAAAAAAAATTATTGAAATATGGTTGATTTATAATGTGTTAATTTCAGGTATACAGCAAAGTGATTTAGTTATATATACATACATATATATATATATATTCTTTTTTTACATTTACTTCTATTATGGGTTATTATATTGAGTATAGTTTCCTGTACTATACAGTAGGTTCTTGTTATCAATTTTATATATAGTAGTGTGTATATTTTAACTGCAAACTCCTAATTTATCCCTCCTCTCCCACCCTTTCCCCTTCGGTAACAATAAGTTTGTTTTCTATGTCTGTGAGTCTGTTTCTGTTTTGTAAATGAGTTCATTTGTATCACTGTTTTAGATTCCACATATAAGTAATATCATATGATATTTGTCTTTCTCCATCTGGCTTGCTTTACTTATGATAATCTCTAGGTCCATCCATGTTTCTACAAATGGCATTATTTCATTCTTTTGTTTGGCTGAGTAATATTCCATTATACACACACACACACACACACACACACACACATATATATCACATCTTCTTTATCCATTCATTTATTGATGGACACTTAGGTTGCTTCCATGTCTTGGGTATTGTAAATTGTACTTCTGTGAACACTGGGATGCATTGATCTTTTCAAATTATGTCTTTCTGCAGATATATGCCTAAGAGTGGGATTGCTGGATCATATGGTAGCTCTATGTTTAGTTTTTTAAGGAACCTCCATACTGTTTTCCACAGTGGCTGTACCAATTTACATTCAGACCAGCACTGTAGGAGGATTCCTTTTTCTCCATACCTTCTTCAGCATTTATTATTTATAGACTTTTTGATGTTGGCCATTCTGACCAGTGTGAGGTGATACCTCATGGTAGTTTTGATTTGCATTTCTGTAATAATTATCAATGTTGAACATCTTTTCATGTGTCATTTGGCCATATGTATGTCTTCTTTGGAGAAATGTTTTTTTAGATCTTCTGCCCATTTTTGATTGGGTTGTTTGTTTCTTTTGATATTGAGCTGTATGAGCTGTTTGTATATTTTGGAGAGTAATCCCTTGTCAGTTGCATCATTTGCAAATATTTTCTCTGATTCTTTAGGTTGTCTTTTCCTTTTGTTTATGGTTTCCTTTCCTGTGCAAAAGCTTTTAAGTTTCATTAGGTCCCATTTGTTTATTGTTGTTTTATGTCCCCTGGTGAAATGTCTTAATTTCCCAAAGGTTTCTTGCCAGCTTTATTTTGGGGTCCTAGATTTTTCTATTGTATTTCTCAGTCCACATTGTTTTCCCCCTAGGGTCTGTGGATCAGCAGTTCCCTGCAGTTTTTATGGTGCTCACTACTATTTCTTTGGTTTCTAGCCTGGAGTCTAAACTGTATTTCCATTTCTCTTCTGAGCCTTGGATCAGGTGAGACACACACCAGTCCTCCTTCAGCCCAGAAACAGGCTAGAACATTCCAAACAAGTTCTACTCTGTTCATTCCATCCTAAGGAAGAGAAACTAAAAATAGGCTGATTCCTCCTGACTGTGCTTCACCACCCTGGGGTGGGGGTGGGAAACTGCAAGTAAAAATGCTATGAAATATCTTAATGTTTTGAATGTGGCTTTTTCCTGATTGGGTATTTGCTTAGTCGCTGTAAATCTTTGACTCATTTCCAAAGCTTCTATAAAGTTATTTTAGTCATTCTGTAGTGATTTCTACTTTTTATCACTTATTTTTCTACTTTTTATCACTTATTTCCTCATCTCTATATTTATCCACTTTCGTGGGATATTTACTCATTTTTTTCTTCTAACTCTATTTTTTAAATTATGTAATAAAATTTCTAAAATACACACACACTGTTCTTAGTTCATAGATGCAATATCTTCTCTATATCTCTGAGGATATGAATATCATATAGATTTGTTTGTGTGTTTGTGGGTGGTTCTTCTGCATGCTATGTTCTGCTATTCTTCCAAGTTACTTTATTCTTAGAGATTTTCTAAAAAATTCTGCTAATCCTTCTTTGTTCACTCATATTTAAAAATGAGGGGCTTCCCTGGTGGTGCAGTGGTTGAGGGTCCACCTGCCAATGCAGGGGACACGGGTTCGTGCCCCAGTTTGGGAAGATCCCACATGCCGTGGAGCTCCTGGGCCCGTGAGCCATGGCCGCTGAGCCTGCGTGTCCAGAGCCTGTGCTCTGCAACGGGAGAGGCCACAACAGTGAGAGGCCCGCGTACGGTAAAAAAAAAAAAAAAAATGACCCAGCAATCCCACTTCTGGGCATATGCCCGGAGAACACCATAATTCAAAAAGATACATGCATCCCAATGTTCATTACAGTACTATTTACAACAGTCAGGACATGGAAGCAACCTAAATATCCATCAACAGAGGAATGGATAAAGAAGATGTGGTACATATATACAATGGAATATTACTTGGCCATAACAAAGAACAAAACAATGCCATTTACATCAACATGGATGGGCCTAGAGATTGTCATACTGAGTGAAGTAAGTCAGACACAGATAGACAAATATCATATGATATCGCTTATATGTGGAAACTTAAAAAAATAAAAGAGTACAAATGAACTTATTTACTAAACAGAAGTAGAGTCACAGATGTAGAAAATAAACTTATGGCTGCCAGGGGATAAGGAGGGGAGGTATAAATTGGGAGATTGGAACTGACATATACACACTACTATATATAAAATAGATTAATAATAACCTGCTATATAGCACAGGGAATG